>NC_139009.1:18772189-19317189 GCF_964374135.1 Grampus griseus
TGGGCATGCTGAAGAAGAATGCATTGACTTCCCCTCCCTCCTCCTTCAGCACCAGGAGCAGCACAGTACAAGTTAGAGTGAGTCCAAACCCTTGCTCTACCACTTACTGATTTGTGTGCTCTTTGATAAGTTATGTGACTTAGCTGAACCTTTGTGTCCCTGTTGTAAAAGGGGATGATAATGCTCCTAGTAGTAGTGAGATTCAATGAAATCAGGCTCAGATCTGTGCCTGACACAAAGCACCCAGTGAATGGAGTTAATCTTGGCACTGTCTTATATTTTATTGGTCTTTATGGCTACAGCACCACCTTTATTTAATCAGTGGTGACTCCTACGGCCCTTTCTTGAGTCATAGCTAACAACAGAATCATGAGATGTCTTTTAAATTCAGAGGAGTCACTTACTCTCTGTGGGCTTCAGATATCTCATCTGAGAAAAGGGGTATTTTATCTGCCTGAAAGCAAGGGAGTGGGGGATGTCTGAACTACATGATTTCTTGAAGCCTTCCTATAAAATGCTATAAAAGGAATCTAAAGGAAAAAGCTATCTGTTTCTTTTCTGCCTACTTATAGATTCTCAAGACATTTTCCTACAGGTTACAGTTTAATGTTTCATTACCCAACAGCAATTTTTCTCTTGA
This sequence comes from Grampus griseus, assembly GCF_964374135.1. Classification (NCBI taxonomy): domain Eukaryota; kingdom Metazoa; phylum Chordata; class Mammalia; order Artiodactyla; family Delphinidae; genus Grampus; species Grampus griseus. Next base: position 18,772,830 of record NC_139009.1, read on the forward strand.
AAAATGATCTGCTTTTGCCAGCTGGCCAGGAAGGAATTACCCAACCCCTCCACCCCAGGTTTATTTATTAAAATAAATAAATTTTATGAGAAGAAAATTGCTTTAAAATGAAAGCAATATTTTTTTCATTATAAAATGTGTGCTTAATGTAGGAAACTAAAAAAAAAAATAGAGAAGCATTACAAAATAACCAAAATTCCACTACCCACTCACTACTTAATATTTGGATATATTTTCTTAGTTCTTACTTTCAGAATCTGGATCACTTTGTATGTAGAATATATAGTTCAATTAGAATCGCATCATGAGCACTCTTCCATGCCAGGTAAATATGCTCCAAAAAACATGATTTATGCTAGTTTCGTAATAATCTGTTATAAGGGCATAAGTTTAGACAATTCATCGTACTGGAAATTTAGTGATTTCCACTTTTTTTTACTATGATAAAATGCTCCTATCCTTGTACAACGCTCTTTGGGTGCATCTTGCTATTTTCTTAGGATACATTTCTAGAGGCAGAATTGACAGAAGGTAAGGGTAAGATCTGTTTGGCTATCTGTAAAAAGAACCTTACGTCTGATGCTAGGTTCAAATTATACTAGGGTTCACATTTATTTTCAAATAATTTGGCGTCAGAACCAGGTAAATGCTCCAGTTTGACTTCACTTGCAATAAGGAACCCCGCGTCCTTACCCTTCTGGATCGGTTTTGCGAAGAGGGTTAAGAACAGTACTTTTCTGCGCAGCCATTAAAAGGCCGGCGCAGTGCACAGGTAGAAAGGCGGGTGTCGCTCCACCAGCCTCCGCCCTCACAGGCATCTGTTTAAGAGGGACGCAGGTAAGACCGAAGGGGTGCGGGAAGCATTTATAACGGGCCCGATGTCCACTCGTCACACCGTCAGGCCCCGCCCAGTCAAGGTAAGGCTCCCTGGGCAATAGCTCAAGCCCCAGAAACCTTACCAAAACTTGTAAGTCAAACACCCTCCCCACTAATGCCACACCCACTCCATGAAGTTAGGCCCTCCGACTCAAGACCACACCCTCTTCCGGTCTCGATATCCTCAGGGCCCCTCCCCCCGCCCGCGCCTCACCTCGAGGACCACCTTGCGCATGCGCCCCAGCTCCCGGAGGTAAGCGGCCGTGTGCGGGTGGTCCCGGTGAATGTGCAAGGCCGCGGTGGCTGCGTGACAAGCCTGTGCTACCAATGCGCCCGCTGGCCAGGAAAACGGCGCCTGTGATAGATCCTTTCGTAACACCAGGTACTGTACCAGGATCTGCGGCTCTGCGCCAGCGGCCGCCATCTTCCCGCACAACTTAAAGGCCAGGCCTATCCTCCGATGCATGCCGGGATCAGGGAGGGGCCCTGAGTGCTGCCATGTTTTTGTACGTTGGGAGTGCAAAGCACGCTGGGACCGGTTGGCTTGGATTTGAAGGCAAGCGGGAACAGCCAGAGGAGAGGAAGTAAGGGAAAGTAAGACCCAGTGGCGGTCGGGACCGTGATAGGGTGGAAGGCTGAGCGGCATTCTTACAGCTCCTTCCGTGTGCAAGGAAGCCCGGAGGAACCAGAGGTGCGGCGCCTTAGGAGCGCGCAGGGGCGGGGAGGTAGACGTGGACACCGCCGACTCGGACCCGGGGAGCGGACCGGGCGGGTCAGGGAAGGGGAGTCCTAGCGACGACACTTGGGGTGTCCGGGGCGCACGGGTGCGTACCAGCGTTGCGTGTGCCTGCCCTCTAGGTTTGTCTGAATATGAATCGATTCTTGCCATTTTATTTTGTCTCCAAGGACAGCCCTATTACTGGTGCTTGGACAGCTTTCTAGCAAGGCTCTTGGAAATCTGAGGAGGAGATGGAGCTGGCGAATACTCTAAGTCAAGACGGCGAGTCCAGAGGAGGTATTCAAAGGGTCGCCTTTCCCCCCCTTACTCCTGCTGCCCAAACAACGCGCAGGTTGAAAGCCCTTCCCTCCTCTAACCGATGTGTGACCTGTCCTGTTTGGGAGCAGGATGGTGAAAGGAACTAACATTGAAGACTTAAAGGGACAGGCAGCTAAGATCATTGGAGCAGGAAAAATTACTTCACATATTCTAGGCTTTTATCCCTTTCTAGACCAATAGGTTGCATTCCTAGTATGCTAAGCGTTCATATTCAGAGCTACAGTTCTAGCCAATGAGCTTTCTTTACTCTTCCCAGGATTTGGAGGGAGCCATTTATGCATTACTCCCGTGGAAGAGGCAGTGACTGGTATTGGTCAGACCTGGGTTGGAGTCCTGGCTCTGCCATTATAAATACTGTGGCCTTGGGCAAGTTATTTTACTTTTCTCTGCCTCAGTGTTTTCATCTGGAAAATGGAGATGAATAATAGCATTGTGGTGGTGGCTGTGGAAATTAGATAAGTAATTCTTTTAATGCTTTTCAAGTGAAGCATTTAGCACATGCCTAATGCATAGGAAATATTAAATGCTTTAATTCTTTGCATGCTTTGCAAGTAAAGGATCTAGCACAAGTGTCTCTTTTTTTAATAAATTTATTTTATTTAGTTTTGGCTGTGTTGGGTTTTCGTTGCTGCACGTGGGCTTTCTCTAGTTACAGTGCGTGGGCTTCTCATTGCGGTGGCTTGTTGTGGAGCACGGGCTCTAGGCGCGTGGGCTCAGTAGTTGTGGCGCACGGGCTTAGTTGCTTCGCGGCATGTGGGATCTTACCGGACCAGGGCTTGAACCTGTGTCCCCTGCATTGGCAGGCGGGTTCTTAACCACTGTGCCACCAAGGAAGCCCCACAAGTGTCTTAATATGTAGGAAATGTTCACAGATGCTTCACTGCTAGAGTTGATTAGCATTATGAAACTGTGACCTTTACTATATTGGTCTTTAGTTAGTCTCTTAGGATCTGAGATTGCCTCTGAATTTCTATCTGTTGGTGAGCTTGTTTTCCTGTCTGATACCCAGTAATATTGGTGGACGGTTCCTTTCAGTGTGTGCCTTTATAGTCCTATGCTCCTAATACTTTTCAGAGTACTTATTCAAGCCTCTGTGGATGTCTAAATCCAGTTATGCATTAGCACTTTGGGAAAACATGCGTAAAACCAAAAAAAACAATTCTGCATTAAAAAAACAATTTCTGAGAGAGTCTGAATTTGGTGACCCTGTTTTCCTCTGGGTCACTATTATCATAGATAACTGAGATTAGCCATTTTCAGATGATGCCCTTTTTGAACAGTGTCTTGGTCAGGGACTGCTTGTAGGTCAGTGTTCGGCCTAAGAGGTTGCTGATCATTGACTTCTGTTGTCAGCTCCTCCTGTTTTATAAATTGTTGGCAACGTCTCCAGTTTAGCTGACCACAGAGTTCTGGAAAAAGGGTCACCCTCTGTTCTTCCCTGAAGTGCTTCCCGTTCCTGGGGTTAGAAATCCTTAGCTTCTTGTGAAATTCCCTTTTTACTTCCCTCAGGTGTTTTAGCTCACTTGGAAAGACTAGAGACTCAAGTGAGCAGATCCCGTAAAAAAATGGAAGAGCCACAGAGCGCACAGGCAGAGGAAAGTGCTCTTGGAACCAGGATTCATGAACTGAGACGTCTGCGAGATAAGCTGAGGGCTGAAGTGAAACAACATCAAGCTAGTGTGAGTAGAAGGGTGATCGACGTTGGCAGGCTTTCCTAGAGTGTAAAAAACAAACATGATCTGGGAATTAGCAAATTTGTGTAATACGTTTTACCTGTGGTCTTACTGGATGGATTTCAGTCCTTGATCCCTCAAGTGATCAAATCTGTAGAGTCGGCTAATGTCAATATCAGCTAACAGCTGGCATTCATTACTGATGGGCCAGGCGAATTCTTCATAATAATCTCTTAAACCTGCCCTCATAGACATGAGCCTGTTACCTTAATCTCAGCCAGACTTGAGTCATTGGTACTTTTGTCATTAGCACCATCTTTCTATAACTCAACCTGAAACCTCACAGTAAACTTTGACTTTTCCCTCTTTTCAGCTTTCTCTCTAGCCCAGGTTCAGTTAGTAAAACCTGTCAAATTCTTCTTTAGATTGTCTTTGTGCCCCTCCCCCACCCTCTGCTGTAGAGCACGTATTATCCACATGGGTCCTAAATATTTACCAGGTGATTTAGATGGCGGGATTATTGCAGCAGTCTGCTAGTTTGTTTTCTTCTGGTATTTATACTTCTCTGATAAATTCCACACAGCCAAGAAAATCTTCGTAAAACACTACATTTTTCATTAAATTACAAGTTTCCTTGCTCAAAGTGTCAGTAATTATTCATTCCTCCTGGGTTAAGGTCAGCCTTCTTTTTCTTGTCTTCCCTCCCTCTCTTCCTTTTCCCCCTTTCCTCCATTCTCTTCCTCCCTCCCCCCTTCCTTTTTTATTAAAGTAAAAAAATATATATATATATATGTATACACATACACACATATGTGTATATATGTTGTGCACAAATCTGAAGATCCTTTTACAGAACGAACACACCCTGGTAAGTACCACACAGATCAAAGTGTAGACTACTACCAGCACCCCAGAAGTCTCCCTCTTAAATCCTCCTAGTCATTTCCCTCAAGGTAACTGCTATTCTGGTTTCTGTTACTATACATTGGTTTTACTTGTTATGGAGCTTTACATAAATTTAAAAAGTATAAACTCTGTTATGTCGGGCTGCTTTTGCTGAATGTTATCTCTGTGAGGTTCATCCATATTGGTGCATGCTGTGGTCACTCTTTTATATTGCTATATAATTATTCCGTTGAAGAAATATCCCACAATTGTTTTACTTATTGTACTTATTGGTGACATTTGAGTTATTTGGATTGTTTCACTTTGGGGCTATTAAGAATAATGCTGCTGTGAACATTGTTGTTCCTGTCTTTTGATATAAAAATATATACTTTTCTGTTGAATTGCTGGGTCACAGGGTATGCAGATTATCTTTAGTAAATACTGTCGAACAGTATTTGAAAGTTATTGTACCAATTTTACATTCCCAGCAACAGTGTATAAGGTTTCCATTGTTCTGCATCTTTACTGATACTTGGTGTTGTCAGTTTTAGAAATTTTTCATTCTAGAGTGTGGGAGTAAATCATTGTGGATTAATTCGCGTTCGCCTATATAATTGATGGTTTTAAGTACCTGTTTGGACACTTGAAAATCTTCTCTTGTGAACTTCTTAAGACTTTTGCAGAATTTTTATTGGGCTGTATATCTCTTATTAAATTGTAGAATTCTTTACACATTTTGGATATGAGTTATTTTTTGTGTATCTGTATTCCAGATCTTCTTTTATGTTTTTTTTTTGTTTTTTTTTTTTTTGCGGTACGCGGGCCTCTCACTGTTGTGGCCTCTCCCGTTGCGGAGCACAGGCTCCGGACGCGCAGGCTCAGCGGCCATGGCTCACGGGCCCAGCCGCTCCATGGCATGTGGGATCTTCCCAGACTGGGGCACGAACCCGTGTCCCCTGCATCAGCAGGCGGACTCTCAACCACTGCGCCACCAGGGAAGCCCCAGATCTTCTTTTAAAGACTGGCTTGCCTTTTCACTCTCTAACAATGTGATGAGAAGAAAGTCTTCATTTTAATGAAGTTTGATTGAGGAATCTAACTTTATGCTTACCGTTCTTGTTTCCTTTTAATCTTTGCCTAACTTTAAGAACATGAAGATATTCTGTGTTATTTTCTAAAAGCTTTATTTTACTTTTTATTTTCAGAATTACAGTCCCTCTGAAATTGATTTTTGTGTATGGTGTGAAATAGAGGTCATACTTCTTTTTTTTTTTCCATATGGATATCCAGTTCATCCAGTACTACTTCTTGAAGACCACTCTTTTCCCACTGTATTGCAGTGGGTCTTTGGGTCCACTGTGGGCCCGCTTCTGAGTTCTGTTCTGTGCCATTGGTCTATTTGTCTTTGTGCTAGTACCAGAGGTTTATTACTGAAAGTTTTGATACCTATAGTTTAGGTCTTCTTCAGAATTATCTTGGCTATTGTTGGCCCCTCGAATTTCGCATAAATTTGGGAATTGGCTGTCAATTTCCAAAAAGAAACCTCCTGTAGCTTTGATTGGAATTGCACTGAATCTATATATTGATTTGGAGAGGACTGAAATCTTTATAGTATTGTGTCTTCCAGTCAGTGTACATGGCGTATCTTCTAGCTTCTTGGGATGAACACTTACTGTTTTATAAGTCTTTTTTTCTCCTCTATGTGTTTAAGGTTATAAATTTCCCTCTAAGCATAGAATCTTAGTCCATATGGGCCACAATAACAAAAGTGCCATAAACTGGATGACTTATAAGCAACAAATATTTATTTTTTACAGTTTTAGATGCTGGGAAGTCCAGGATCATGGCACCAGCAAATTCAGTGTCTGAGGACTTAACTACCTCTTTGATTGTGGTCTTACTGTAACCTCACATGCCGGAAGAGGCATGCTAGCTCTTTGGCATCTCTTTTATAAGGGCACTAATCCCATTCATGAGGGCTCCCCCATCATGATCTAATCACCTCCCAAGGGCCCCACCTCCAAATACCATCACATTGGGCTTTAGGTTAGGTTTCTGAAGTTTGAGGGACACAAACATTCAGTTGATAGCACATGGCTTTAGCTGTATCCCACAAGTTTTGGTATATCATGTTTTCATTATTTCAATTCAAAATATTTTTGATTTCCATTGTAATATCTTCTTTTTCCCATAGGTTTGTTTTAGAAATATATTGCTTAATTTCCAAAAATTGGGGGATTTGTTAGTAATTTTTTTAGTTACTGATTTATAGCTTAATTCCATTGTGATCAAAGAACATGACCCAGCATGTGGTCAGTTTTGATAAATGTTCCATGTGCATTAAATGTGGGTTTTGCATTTTGGGGTACTGTATTCTCTCTATCAAATAGACCAAATATGTTCATCATGATGTTCAGATATTTTATATCCTCACTAATTTACTTGTCAACTTGTTTTATCAGTTACTGGGATAAATGTGTTGAAATCTCCTGCTGTAATTGTGGATTTGTACATTTTTTTCCCTTTCATTCCATTTTGCTGTATAGTAGGTCCAAACAAATTTAGGATTGTTATATCTTCCTGGTTGACTTAACTTTTATCATTATGAAATGTTCCCTTTTCTTTTAGTTAAACTTCTTAAAGTCAACTTTGTCAAATATTAGTATCACTACAACAGCTCTTGTTCTTGTAAGTATCAATAGCATATAGTTAGAAATTTTTAATCCAGCCTGGCAATCTTTGTCTTTTAATTAAAGTATTTAGTCCATGAACTTTTAATATGATTACTAACATATCTGGATCTCAGTCTACCATGTTATTATTTATGATCTTATTTGTTCTTTGTTTCTTTCTTGTCCTTTCTTTCCACCTTTTGGATTGATCTTTTTTTATTATTTCACTTCTCTAATTATACATGCTTTTAGCATTCTTTTTGTGGTTATCCTCCACAAAACATGCTTTTTTTTTCTTACTAGAATATACTTTAGATTAGTACTTGTACCACTTTCTGGATAATTACAGAACCTTCTAACATCTTTTCTCTCCCACACATGCAGCCTTTCATGTTATTATTGTCATATGTTAATTCTACATATACTTAAAACTGTATGAAACACTTTTGTTTGTATAGTCACTATGCCTTTAGAGTTATATATACATATTTACCTTTTTCAGTGCTCTTTATTACTTGCTGCATTTCCAGATTTTCATCTGGGATTATTTTCCTTCAGTGTAAGTAGTTCCTTTTGGTACTACTTTCAGTGTAAATTTGCTGGAAATAAATTCTCTATTTTTGTTTGTCTGAAAATGCTGTATTTCACTATATTTTTCATGTTTAAAGGGGTATTTTTGCTCAGCATAGAATTATAGATTGAAATGTATTTTCTTTTATACTTTAAATACATTTTTCCATTGTCTTCTAGTTCCATAGTTTCTGTCAGATGTTAGTCTTATTGTTTGCATATAGTGTGTCTTTTGCCCTTTGGCTGCTTCATGGTTCTGTCTTTGGGTTTTAGCAGTTTTATATCATAATGTGGCTAGGATTGGTTTTCTTTCTTCATCCAGCTTGGTGTTTGTAGCACTTCTTAAATTAATTACTTGCTGTTTCTCATTTATTTGGAAAATTTGGCCAGCATCTTTCAAATGATGCATCTGCCTCATTCTTTCCTGTATTTCTGGGGCTCCCAAGTATGGAGTTTTTGTTTTGTTTTTACTGTGACCTATGTCTTATCTCTTTAATCTAGATAAGAAAATACACCTATTTTCTACTTTTTCTATGTGTCCAGTCAGCTTTTAAACCTGTTGAATTCCTGATTTTGGTTATTGTATTTTTTGGATTTAGGATTTTCATCTGACTTTAATAGATTCCAGCCCCTTGGTGTGAGTTCTTCATCTTTTAATCTATTTTAATGACTATGCCTAATAACTCAAATAGCTGAATCCCTTTGGATCTGCTTCTGTTGTCTTCTTTTTTCTCCTGGTTTTCAGAGGTCTGTTCCTCTTCCCTGATATGCTTCATTTTTTTTTTTTTTCAGTGATGGGTATCATATGAAAAAATATAGGGATTCTGAACTATGTCCTCTTCCTCCAGAAAGAATTTCATTTTTTTTCTGACAGGCAGATAGCATATGGGCATATCACTTTAATCGCTGAAGTAGTCTGTTTCTGGTTTGCCCTTACTCCTAGGGTGTAGTCCTTTGGTGGGGGGCAGGGGGACCTCACTTGAAAGCTTGGGTGTGTTGGGGACAGATCTGTCAAGATCCCCCTTCTTTGGCAGGCCCTGATCTCCAGAATCTCTGCTTAGCTTTTTAACTTTCAGGAGCTTCTTTCTGTTTTGGTTTCTAAGTACCCAGCCACACATAGGCAGTTTAGGATTTGGCAAGTGCCTGGAGGGCAAGTTGTATGCAGAATGTTGGGTTCCCTCTTCTATAGTTTGACCCACAGGAAGGCTGCTCTGGTAACGTTGATCTCCAGTTTTTGTTTCCCTGGCATGGTGAGACTGCTACAAAATTTAGCCTGCAGCTTTCTATTTGGCCTGTATGCCTTGTGATTAAAATCAGCAAATGCTGAGGGGGAAAACCTCAGGAAATCCCAGCTCACTTCAGAGCATTTATCCTTAGTCTTCAATCTGGCTATTTTGGTGATTCTCCAGTGCCTTCGGGCCATTTTCTGTTTGTTTACTTGCATGATTGCTTATTCCTCTTTGGTATTTGATCCAGCTTGTGTAGTTGTCTCAGAGGGAGAGTTAGTCCAATACCTCCTACTGGGCCGTATCTCGCAGCGTGTGGCTTAGAGTCAGTATTTCTCATCCTGGCACTTGAAAACCTGCACAGTCTGACCCAAACCAACTTTCCCAGCCTTGCCTCTTCGCAGCTGTTTTTGCTTCCTAGACTTTCCTGACATCCTTTTCTTTCTCCTCTCACAGTACTCTCCATGCCAACCAAGTTCATTGTTGTCCAGGCCAGCACAATTTCTACTTCTGATTCCTAGCACTGTAACCCACAAGATTCTTCCTCTGCTGTGAATTCATAGCACCAGGTGGCTGGCCACTGTAGCATTTCTTGATCGATTATATAATTAAAAAATATTGTGCATTTAAATTTTTTCCAGGTAGGTGAGGGCATGGGATTTCTATTATGCCCCTTTGTACCCAGTTTGATCTGCTACATATCTCGCAGGTTAAAGCATCTACTACCAATGTAGAACCCGACCAAACATTAGAGATTACTGAGCAAGAAAGTTTGAAGAGAAAATGGGAAAACGTGAAAGCCATTCTGCAGGCATATCGTTTTACAGGTATAGTTTTTTTCTGACCTGTTTCAGTCTGGGTCTCTTGTCTCTAGTGAGTTAGTTTGCAAGATGTATTATAAGTCCTGGACTTACTTCATGAACGTTGACTTTTGCCCCCTTCAGCATACACACACAAAGCTGGCATGCTCTTCATAGGCAACTTGCCCTACAGGACTGGCCCCTTTGTGCAGCAGCAGGTTGACTGGTGGCTGGCTTAGACTGTTCATTTTTAGCAATTTGACGTGTGCTAGATGGTGTGCTACAACTTCCTTTACTGCTGGCTTGCTTTATGCCACTGGTCAAATAGTTTGAACCCCTCAAGTCTCTGTTTCACCATTAAAATGAGGATTTATTTACCTATTATCTGTATCATAAGAGGATTGTGGGAAGACGTGGGGACTACCATAAATTATTTGACACTCAGGAAAAAAGAAGCATAGGTAAATTGAAAAGTTCAAAATCTCTTCCTCAGTAATTTAATATTTAGGATGCTCTTTCTTTCCCACCATTCTTCTGTGGTTTTATCAACTCAAAGTGAGCTAGAGTCAGTGAGAAGAAAGAGTCTGTTGTCATTCATTCAACGAGCATTTGAGCCCATGATGTATGTAACTAGGCAGTGCTGAGGGGACTGGGATGCACAGGTGAATAGGATACTGCCTCTGCCTGACATCTCTTAAGGTATCGTCTTATTTGTCTCAGGGATCAGTGGGAAACTGACCAGCCGAGGAGTCTGTGTCTGCATCAGCACTGCTTTTGAGGGGAATCTGCTGGATTCCTATTTTGTGGACCTTGTCATGCGGAAACCACTTCAGATACATCACCATTCGATTCCAGTCTTCATTCCTCTGGAGGAGATATCTGCAAAATACTTACAGACTAATATTCAGCACTTCCTGTTCACTCTCTGCGAGTACCTGAATGCTTACTCTGGGAGGAAGTACCAGGCAGATCGACTTCAGGTATCTGCGATCTTATAAAGCATTTTGTGAGCCCAGATGGGCTTAAAAGGAGAAAAAGGGACATGTTCTTTTTTTGTACTTTCAAATGTTTCATAACTCTGAGCCGGAAGTTTGACCACTGTCCTTCTAATGCTTGTTTCTTATTAATATACAAGCTATTTTCCACCTTCTCTTCTGTTGAAACTCTGGATGATGTTGAAGCATGGATACCAGTTAAGGGATTATTCACTCATGAATGGTGATTCTCAAGCTTTTGAACTTGACCCTTCCTTCGCCTCACAAAGTGGTAGGGTACAGTTGCTATACTTTTAATTCAACAGGAATTTATAGAGTACCTACTATGTGCCGGGTGTCTTGCTGAACCTTGGGTATAGGTGCACAGCAGAATAATGGTTTCTTGAAATACCACAGAGGAATACTCTCCATCTTTGCCTAAGCTCTGGCTTACCTTCTATTTAGGGTTGCAGTTGAGCTTAGGGTTGAGGTAAAAAGGGAAAAAAAAGGTAGGAAATGAATGCAAATAGGGAATAAGTGACTCTTAAAATAAGTGACTCTTATACCTCTTTATGCATTTGGAATGACTCTGAAGCTCCTGGTTGTCAGATAAACTTAAACTGATATGTAGCCTGGTTGTCAGATAAACAAATTGGTACGTGAATGTAGACATGAAGCATCTCAGCCATACATATGTCAGTGCAGTTCTTGGCAGAAATAGTATCTCCCCTGTATCCCCAGCCCCTGGCCATTTACTTAGACTCTAGGCTGCTACCAGTTCTTAATTATCTTATAAATCTCTGTCATTTGTCCTTTTTTCAGGCCTTTCTCTGTCCTTCATTTATTTCTGAGATTTAATTAATAGGCCCTGTTTTTGGTAGACATGTTTGAAGCGGCATAACCTATCACGGCCTTTGGAGTTGTAATTGTCATATACTTTGTGTCTCTTTTGATCCTCACCCCCATTAGAGTGACTTTGAAGCCTTTCTGGCTGGGCCTTTGCAGAGAAACTCACTGTGCAACTTGCTGTCATTTACTTACAAAGCGGAGCCGGAAGGCCAGTCCTTCCCATTTTGTGCTAGACTGCTATATAAGGACCTCACAACAACTCTTCCAACTGATGTCACTGTTACTTACCAAGGTAAGAGGAAGGATACCTCCAGGAAGAAATTATAATATGCCTGGGTTACTCAGATTGATTGAAACAGGGCGAAATAGACTACATCAGTTGGGCCTCTTGAGACACTTTCTTCTGTTTATGTACTATGAACAGAAAAATATGAAGACAGACACCAAGAATATCTTCCTTGTTTCTACCAAATTTTCTTCTCCTCTTTGTAAGTAGTAAACACAATTATCCTAGTTTTCCTTTCTCCTTTGCTCCATCCAACTCCGCTAGAGTTCTTTCAGCTTATGATTTGTTTTCATTGGAGACCCCTCTTAGACAGCTAATGAGGCTGTGTCATAGGGTCACTGTGGTGGAGAGAGCCAAGACTCGTTTCACTGTGAAACCAAGTAGACATGACAAGTCAGCATATACTTAGCTCTCCAGAGACTTCTCTAAATGAGAATTTTTCAGGGATGGCTGAGACATTTGCTATGACTTTGTTTTCGTTAAGTGTACCATAGTACATGGGCGATAATGAGAAAAAGGATAAAATGTTTTTACGAGGCAGAAATTTTGAAGCTGCCACAGGTTTCACATCATAGGCTTTTGATTTCTCTGGGCAGAGTTTCTGGTCTCAAAATTTCATTGGACCAGTAAGGGGCAAGCCTCTCTCAGCTCCAGACCAAATTAAAAAAAAAGTTAGACGTGTCCAGAATATTAGTGATCCAAGTTCTGATTCCTACAGTTGCACTAAATGAGATTGATAGGTTCTATCTTTTTCTAGGGACGGATGCATTATCCACCACACAGGAAGAACAGCGAGCAGCCCATGAAAATCTGTTTTTTACAAAGCCCCTACATCAAGTGTTTACTTCATTTGCAAGAAAAGGAGACAAGCTGGATATGAGCCTGGTCTCCTAGAATATTATTTTCATTGGGAACACATCAGAAGTGAGTAAACTAGTACTGACCACAGTTGCAAGCAAGGTCCTGGGAACTGAAAACTGTTGTAAAGGCTCAGACTCCTTGCCTGGGGACCGTCCTTGCAATGAGAACAGACACCCACCTCACCAGCATGGTTAGGGACAAGTTTGAGTCTGTAGACCCTGGCATTTTCAGACAGTTCTCCATGATTGCCTGGCCACTTGTTACAATGCTCAAGAGTATCTCTTCTCTTGAGATACTGATTTGATCATACATGTTAGCGAAAAATCAGAGTGGTCTGTGAAAAAGCGAGTATGTACCATACAATTGAAGAGTATTTCTAGCTTTTATGATACCTTCAAGTAATTTTGCCTTACTTTCCTTATCTGTGACTTTTGAAAAGAAAGTTCTTAGAACACTCTAGGTTCATGATATGACATGAATCATATAGTTAAGAAGGGAAGTGTGTTTAATCTTTTGTTTGGAATGGAATATTCTAGGTAACTGCTTTACAAAGAATATGGCATGAGAAAGTACTATGGATAAAATAATGAGGGTTCCATGTATCTAATGTCGTTTCCTAGAACATGTTAGTAGAGCACAGAATGTATTAATAAGCTCAGCGGTAAAAAAGCATGATCTGAAGTCTCATAATTTGATCCCTGCAGAGGGAAGCGGATCCCCCGCCTTTGTCTCTTCCCTCTCCTGCAAGCTGCAGGCCCTGGCTGTACATGTATCTTCCTCATCTCCTGGTCCAGTTAGGGTGCCACTTCTTGTAACCATGGCCTCTGCTCTGCTGGTGCTTTTTGTTCCTTGGCTTGGGAGTATACGCAGGGCTAGTGCTCGGATGTAAAAACCTGTCATCGCGCTATTTTAATTCCTGTCCCGTTTCCCGCCCCGCCCCACTCCCCCAGTCACAAATAGGAGTCATTACCACCCGTACTGCCCAAGGCCAAGACCTGATGGCCACGCAGCAACCTGCAGGTGTGGCAGCCCCAGCTAACTCTGGGAGGAGCACAGGGGAATGGTCAAGCCAGCTTGGACCACCATTTAGAAAGAAGCAGCTTAAGAAGAGAGCAAGGTCCTAGTTTAAGCTCTTGCCTTCCAGGCACATGGTGAGGACCAGTGTGGGAGGCAGCAAAGCACTTCTCAGGTGAGGGCTGGTAACAGAATTTTCCCAATGATCATATTCAAGCTGAATAAAGCTTTTAATAAAACAGTCTTGTTCTTTATCAATACCTGTAAATTCGCTTTTAAAGCAGTAGCAAACGCGACTGTAGCAAGAGCTCAAAAGGCAAGGCAATATCGGAAAGTTTTTTAACAGAAAGTTAAAAATATAAATGTAGAAGATCTGTTTATATATTTTTCTTTCAGAAATAAAGTCCCTTTCCCTCCCTCCCTCCCACCAGGTAAAAGGAAATATTGCACTTTCTGCTCTCATGACTAAGGTGACTGACTGGGGTTCCAGAAGAACCTTTCAAGATTATCAGGACGAGGCCCATTTCACGTAACTCGGACCACAGAGGCAAGCAGGTCTTCAGAGTGAATGCTTCCAAGTTCTAGCTGGGGACAGAGCAGCTGCCAGCCCTGTACGTAAACAGAGCTGCCCCACCTGTGCTCCCAGCCGGGCCCAAAGGCAGCAGCCTTGTTCTGCCTCTGGTACATTCCTGCTCACAGTGGCCACGGCCTCTCTGGGGGAGGAGGGCTGGTCGAGACCAGGGCTCTGGAAGGATTACTCCAATACTATGCCCAAGAGCCCTACTCTCTGGGGAAGCTACAGGCACTACAGGCACACCAAGGAATAGTATAGCCGCCCTCAGAGCTCACACATCCATAAACAGATGAAGGCTTGAGATTTTTAAACCTAACGTCTACGTGAGTGTGCACCTCAACAGCTTGGGAATGCTGGGACTTGGTCACTTGTCCTTTCCCAAGGCCTGCCTTCGATTCCAGAAAATACCCTCTCCCTCCCGTGTGGACTCTCTGGGGGCTCGAGGCCATTCAGGAGTTGTCTACTACCTGGTGGGGCAGTGTAACCGAGGAGCCATTAGGGAACGTGGCTGGCTTCTCTCGCCCCTTCAAGAAGAAGGTTAGCAGCTCCCCCTTCCCTTTCACAAAGATGGGCCCTCTCCTCACAAAGCGGAAGCCGTACTCTCGAAGGATGACTTGAGTTTCTTCCACCACCTGTAGAGGGAGAACCGAGAGCGTCGGCTTAGAGAGTGAACCTGGGCCGAGGGGCCCGGTGCTACCCACGCAGGATCCCCATCCACAGGCTCCCAGCGCTCTTCTGCCCCTTCCAGCCTGTGTACCGGTTGCGGGGGTGGGGTTTGCCTGGCCCACCCCTCTGTAACCTTCGTGCTCCCTCTCCTAGGAGGTCAGCCACAGGTCGCCTTGCTTGGCAAGGCTGCTTTTCTGTCCCCTTTGCCCTTCTTGTGGAGCTTTCCTGCCAGAGCCAGTGATACAGATCAGGGTGGTTTTGGGGGGGGAGCTGTTGGAGGCCCAAGGGTCACTGGGAACCAAGAGGCAGGACATGCTTTTTTTTTTGCAGTATGCGGGCCTCTCACTGCTGTGGCCTCTCCCGTTGCGGAGCACAGGCTCCGGACGCGCAGGCTCAGCGGCCATGGCTCACGGGCCCAGCCGCTCCGCGGCATGTGGGATCTTCCCGGACCGGGGCACGAACCCGTGTCCCCTGCCTCGGCAGTCGGACTCTCAACCACTGCGCCACCAGGGAAGCCCGAGCAGGGCATTCTTTTATCCAGAACTTAAACCTGCATTTTGTAAATGGGTTTGAAGTATTTTCTCCGTTTTACTGAAGCATGTCGTCCCAGTGTGGCCCTTGATCTCAGCATTGCCAACTTAACGTTCTGGGCCAACAGAAAGGAGGCAGTAGTGCCCTGCAAAACATGCATTATTCCGATTCCACTCCCTGGGATCTGAGCACACGGTCGGCTCTGTTGCTGGACGTACCTGAATGTTGCCCATGACCCCTGTGGACTCCATCCTGCTGGCTACGTTGACTGTATTGCCCCAGATGTCATAGTGTGGTTTCCGGGCTCCGATGACGCCAGCCAGTACCCCTCCTTTGTTCATGCCTGAGGTAGAGGCACAGAATTCAGCACAGCCCCATCTCAGAAGCCACCAACTCTTCTCACGGAATTTGCCACCTGGCTCCAACCACAAAGCTCCTAGTTATGTAACATACTCCTCGTCAAGCCTAAGCTACCGGAGGACAGAAGTCACGTGTCCTTCTCACCCTCCTCGCTCTGTGCTCGGTAAATGTCAGCCACCCCAATATACTAACTCATTTAGGACAGAAGTTGCCAGTTTCTCTCTTGGCACACCTGGTACTTCAAGTCTCCTGTGACCTTGCCCAGGATCGAGACCCCCTTCCCAGTAGTGGGTGGCAGGTGACATGAATCCTAACAGGCTGGACTGAGGTGAACAAGGCCCTCAGGCACAGAAGATTCCCTGGAAAGGTAGACAAACTCAAGTCCCAGCCGGATTCAGAACGAAGGCCATCATCGTCAACAGCGTGGGACAGGGATGGCTCACCATTTCATCGCACTTTCAGTTCGATCATCAACCTAAAGACCCGTAAGGTCCCTTCCAGCTCGGTGAGTATGAACCTCCCCAGCCCAAACGCCTCAGGTGTTTCTAAGCCCCGTCCTCCCCGATTTGCCGAGCCCCCTGCACCAGGGGGAGCACGGCAGGAGTGGGCGAGCCAAGAGGCCTTACCTATGCGCAACATGAAGTTATTGAAGGACTGGTTGTTGATGTTGGTGAGCGTGTCTTTCATGGCGAGCGCGAAGTCGGCCAGATCCGCCAGGTGCTGCCAGCGCTCCTTGTCTGACCTCTCCTGCACAAGAAAGCAACCGTGAGCGCCAGGGCCCGCCGGGCGCCTTCCTTCCCTTCACCTGCTAGTTACAGGCCTTGTTCTGCACTTCCTCCCACAGGGGAGCCAGGGACCTCTTTAGCTCTGACTTGTCACTGTGACAGCTCACCTGGGTCCCTCTGGGTCCAGGGCAAGGATGGGCAGAGGTGGTGGGGAAGGCAGATCCTTCCCAGCCCAGCTGCTGTCTGCCATGCGTCTGGCAGGGTCGTGTCACCACCCTATCTGAACCTGGCCTTTGAATTTTGTATCGTTGTCCTCATCTGTTTCTTCAAGTAATTGTAAGCACTTGAGGGTGATGACCATTCTAGATGTGTTTCTTTAACCTCATCCATAAAGTGGATATGGCAGTAGGACTTACACTGTACAGCACAGTTGTGAAATAAACTAGGGTAATGTTTTAAGAACAGCCCTTGGGACCAAGGTCCCCACAGTTCATTTCCTCTCCCTCTGGCGCTAAGCACAGCTGGCCTCACAGGGCTGAGCCAACAGGAGAATAATCTGTCAGCCAGTGAGCGTTAACGACTTCCCTCTCCTAACAAAACCATTTCCCCAGCCCGGACATCTTCACTGTTACATAACTGTGTAGATAGTTCCTGCTCCCCGGTTCTTATGAAAGTATAGAGCATTAAGAGGGCATGGCCACAGGCACATGAAAAGATGCTCAACATTGCTAATTATTAGAGAAATGCAAATCAAAACTACAATGAGGTACCACCTCACACCAGTCAGAATGGCCATCATTAAAAAGTCTACAAATAACAAATGCTGGAGAGGGTGTGGAGAAAAGGGAACCCTCCTACACTGTTGGTAGGAATGGAAATTGGTGCAGCCACTATGGAGGGTCCTCAAAAAACTAAAAATAGAGTTGCTATATGATCCTCCAGTCCTATTCCTAGGCATATATCTGGAGAAAATTTTAATTTGAAAAGATACATGTACCCCAATGTTCACTGTAGCGCTATTCACAATAGCCAAGACATGGAAACAACCTAAATGTCCATCAGCAGATCAATGGATAAAGAAGATGTGGTACATATATACAATGGAATATTACTCAGCTATAAAAGAAAGAAATAATGCCATTTGCAGCAACATGCATGTTGGACCTAGAGATTACCATGCTAAGTGAAGTAAGTCAGGAAGACAAATACCGTATGGTATCACTTACATGTGGGATCTATATGATACAAATGAACTTATCTGTGAAACAGAAACAGACTCATGGATGTAGAGAACAGACTTGTGGTTGCCAAGGAGGTCGGGGGTGGGGGAGGGAGGGACTGGGAGTTTGGGGTTAGCAGATACCAACTATTATATAGAGAATGGTTAAACAAGGTCCTACTGTAGAGCACAGAGAACTATATTCAATATCCTGTAATAAACCATAATGGAAAAGAATATGAAAAAGAATGTATGTATATGTGTATAACTGAATCATTTTGCTGTACAGTACAAATTAACATTGTAAATAAACTATACTTCAGTAAAATAAATTTAAAAAAAAAAAGAGGATATGGCCACAGTTACCTAAACCATCTCACGCCCGGCCTAAGCTGTGGAACAGCAGTGGGGGGCCATGTGTGTTCCCCTCTCTCTGCTTATTAAACTCGTAAACCTGGTTTTATATTTGCACCACGTTGGTTGTTGGGTGTGTGTCTGTGACCCCTTCGCACAACAGTACTTAATGGCAGCTACTTTTATTATGACATCGTTTCCCACGTGCTACGTGTGAGCTGCCTCTCTCTTGCCCCATCTCCTCTAGACATTGAGCTGGTTAGCTACCTTGTTGGAGCTGGTAAAGCCATTGGTGTTGACATCTGGGGTGACTCCTGAAGCTGCCATGTAGGTGCTGCCAATGGTTTTGATCTTGGTGATGACCCGAAACTTGGGATTGTCCAGGAGCTGAGGCCAGTAGTAAGGAAGACAGAACTGTCAGCAGTCGACGGAGATGAATGAGCCACAACTAAATGACAGATTTGCCTGTTTACAACAAGCCCAGGAGACATCTAAGATGTTTTCCTGTAACAGCTTCATCCAGCCGACATCTGCCACATGATCCTGGGCCAATGTCCCGATATTCTGAGCCTCAGTTTCTACCACCTTAACCCTGGGATGCAGGTGCCAGTCTCCTAGGGCGGGAGCATCTATGTAAAAGCATTTCCCCTGGTATACAAGTTACCTGATAAATGTCTACTGAACCTGAATCTGAGGGTAGGAGGAATCAGAGGGGCCTCGGGATCTTGTTTTGGCCAGACTTGCAGGTGATCTCCCAGGCTCTCACCTGGGACCCAACATCTCCAGATGGCTCTGTTATGCGGAGGGGCTTTTATGGGGAAACGCAGCCAGAGTAACTCTAACTTCCCTCTGACTTCTGCAGCCTTTCCTGGGCTGCAATCTGGAAGGGCTGGCTCTGTGGCAGGAGGAGGGGGGCGCAGGATGGTCACTTACAGAGTCAAAATCTGAGATGATCTCATTGAGGAAGCGCAGACACTCAATGCCACCGTTATTGATGCTCTCCTCTGTGTAGAAGTCAGCAAAGTTGGGCAGGGAGGCAAACATGACTCCAATCTCGTCATAAGACTGACTGTACAGCTCCTAAAAAGAGGCGGGGCCAAAGTGCTCAAAAAAGTCTAAGTGAATAATGTGCTATAGAAATGAACCTGTCTTCCATATCCATGACATGTGCACTCAGCTTTTTGGACACACACGTCTCCCAGACTATCCCAACTTTGAATTATTAGAAAGTAGCTCATCACAACAATTAATAACTAAAAAAGAGCTTCACTAGTCCCTGCAACAGCTCCAGCTCTGAGAAGAGGGTGGGGTGGAGCTGGGAAGTGAGGCATGAGAACCAGTCTGAGATGATCACGGTCGGCAGAAAGGTGGGCTCCACCAAGGCCTTGGCTTCTGAAATGGGCCTCCCAGAGGTGTGTGGCCCATGGAAGCAATGTCTGTGGCAGTGCCCTTTACCAAAAGCCTGTGAAATTCTTCTTCTGCTTCTAGTATTGTGCTGGGTAGGTCCAGCCCTACCTGGGCCCCCAGGCCATGTCATAAGAAGACAGAAAGCCAGAAGATGACACACAGGCTCGTGGCTCCAGCACAGGGCCACCCCTCACCTCGTCTCTCTTCTTGGACCCCAGGAAATGGCGTGCCACGTGCTCAGGCAACATGTTAGTGACCAAGGCCTCGTTCCAGCGTCTCATTTCATAGACACGTTCCTTCTGGTCGTGGACCTCAATCTTCCATAAGAACAGTGTCCGTGCCAGCTTCTCCACCTATGGATACAGACATAGGTAAGGTGTGAGCTCTAAGCTGGCCATCTGAGGGAATTCCCTCCTGGCCCAGTGGTTAGGACTCGGTGCTTTCACTGCCGTGTCCCGGGTTCAATCCCTGGTTGGGGAACTAAGATCCCACAAGCTGTTCAGCACAGCCAAAAAAGAAAGAAAGAAAGAAAGAGAAAGCTGGCCATTTGATAGGAAGACGAAAAATGTGAACTTATTTCCAACATGGGAAGACTGAAAGGAAAACGGCTAATGGCAAGGGAAATGAGACCCAGAAAGATTCACCTCATCAAAAAGGCCACCCTACAGGTGCAGTGAGGATCCCAGCCCCTTTGGTTACAGGAAGATGTGAGAGGTATTCTGGACGTGTGGGGCGTCCTGGGACATAATTTTAGCTACAGGTCTGCCCTGTGGGTGGTGGCAGCAGTGGGATCTCCTAGCCCAGGGAGGAGGAGTCCCCATTTCCAGCAGGCTCCATTCGGTCAAGAAGTGGCTGGGGGTGGCTGTAGTTCCCCGACAAGCCACTGGGTGGCATCTGAGCTAACAGGGAAGTGAGTCCCTCACGAGGGTACTTCCTTCCCTCTCTTCCTCTTTTTCCTTTTAACCAAACAAAAACTTCATCAGCTTCTTTCCCTTTATTTTCCGGCTCCGTAGTCAGTGTGTTAGTGACCCCCAGAGCCTGGGTGAGTGGAGATCCATGAGCCGCTGGCCTAGGGAATAGAGATTTTATCCAGGCTTTTGTGCCCCTCCCCCAGGCTTCCTTCAGTTTCCCGCAGGAGGTCAGAAGGAAGAGGTAAGAACTGTTGCTCCTGTACTACTGAGGAAGAAACCAGAAACTGGCAGAGGTGGTGGCCTGACCAGGGTCACATGCCATGTGGGGTAAGGGAACCAGCATTCCCCAGGAGCTTGGTTTCCTAGGTCCTGGGGCTGCTTCTCCAGAGGCCCCAGCAGGTCTGCGCAGAAGAGGAGGGTGTGCAGGCACTCACGTGGCGGGAGAAGTAGTAGAAGCTGAGCATCATGACGAAGATCATCACCGTCATCGAGCACTTGGATGGCACCAGGGGCAGCCTGTGGGACCGAGGACAGTTCAGCTGAAGGGCACCGCGCTGCCCGCTGACAAGGGAGCCTTATTCCCTCTAATCTGGCTGTGCTGTTTCCTGTCACCCAGAAACTTTTCTCAGCAGCTTAAGCACCTTCGCGTCAAGCCCGGATGCCCACCGGGCAGTAAAGCTTTCTGAAATCATTGGGTTTTTGTCTTAACAGCCAACCAACTCCTGGCTCCTCCCGGCTGCACTTGGAATCCACATCAGGCCTTCGGGGATGCTCCCCAGATGTTGAATAAACACTGCATCACCTGACTGATCACAGAAGTAGCTGCAACCATCTAGGAATCTGGAGACGGGAGAGACTGACTAACATCTCGGTGATGGGATGAGGGCACAGTGCCACCATGCTTTTGTATAACTGTCACCCATATTTTTGTGTGGAGCTGTACATCATTTCCATTACTGTACAGTATTCTATTATATGACTCTACCACGATTTACGTATCTGTTCATTGTTGATGTCATTTGGGTCGTTCTCATTTGTTTTGGATGTTTGTAGGTGTGTGTGGCTATTATAAACAATGCAACTGTGGACATCCTTGTTCATGTATCCTGGGACATATATACGTGCATTCGTTTCTCTGAGGTGTACACGTAGCTGTGGAACTGCTGGGTCATAGGTCTACTTTCAACTGTACTAATTAACTCCAAATTGTTTTCTAAAATGGTTGTACCAGTTTATACTCCCACCAGGAATGTATGCATTACCGTTATTATACAGGATGTGATCAGACTTCTTAATTTTCGCCAAACTGATAGGGGTGTGATGGTCTTTCACAGTGGTCTTAATTTGCATGACCTCGGTTACCTGAATGCCTTTCATTTATTACTGCCCAGTTAGATTTCTTCTTTTGCGAAATGCTCTTCAAGTCTTCTACCCACCTTCTGTAGGTCATCTTTTTTTTTTTTTTTAAACTTACTTAAAAGTCTAGTCAAGTCACTGAATCATACAATTCTAAAACTTTAGAGCTAGAAGGGACCTTGAAGAACTTCTAGTCTGATATCCTCTTCAAGAGATGAAAACTGAGACTCAGGAAAAGTGGCCTGCCTGAGGCCGCACAGAGAATCACTGCGGCAGGGTTCAGAATCCAGGTCTTCTAGTTTGAATGCAACAGTGTTCCTTCCTGCTCCTGTTTCTGCCGTCTGTCCTGCCAGCCGGTAAACGCAGCTGTCCTCTACCTGGCTGCTCTCCTTTCACCTCAGCCCAGCCTGCTCTCTGTCCCAGCCTCTAAACCACACTGCTCGCCACACCTCGCTCTCTTTGACCCAGGAGAGGCCAGCGTGGCCAGATGAGCACTAAAGTCTGCTGCAGGCTCCCTACAGAAACACACACTGACTTCTCCGGCCTGACTATCCCACGTCACGTGCCTCTGGAAGGATGAGACCATGGGGCTTTGGCCTGTTGTATTCCCTACCTCTAGAAGAAAGGGGCCAAAAACACAGACCAGGACGGGAAAGTGGTCACCCTTACCTGTCAGTGCCATTGAGCCCAGGGCTGGAAAGTACCTGCATCTTCTCTAAGGCCACCATCGGAAAGCTGTTGGGACAGATAATAGCACACTCAGGCCCCATCGGGTACAAGAGACTGGTGCCCAGCCAAACACTGAGGTGACCCAGGTCTTCAACTCCTCAAGAAGGGGAAGGATGTGTCCTGGGATCACAGCCAACCAGTGGCCCGTCTGTGAGAAACCACAAACCCTGATTCCCATACAAGCCGTGGATGAGCCCTAGAGACAGACGGCCAGCTCAGTGCAGACCCATGACCTTGAAACGGGGCCTGGGGGGTGGGAGGAAGGAGACTATGCAGATCCCCAAACAGGCTTCATCTTACTCGTGTTCCTGGAAGCGTCTGCGGTCGTATTCATCAAAGATGGGGCGCCAGGCGTAGATGTTGATGACGGCCACAGCTCCTGCGATGAGCAGCATGAGCGTCAGCTTGACCATGTGGCTGACCTGCACCAGCATGATGGTGGCGATCAGGGACAGCACAGCGACGTAGTTGTAATACTTGGGGTTCTCCACGCAGCCGTCCTCTATCTGCACCCTTGAGGTGCCGTTGGTGGGTCCCATGTAGTACTGGAGACAGCTAAGCTGGAGGCCAGGACCGTAGGGGAGAGCACGGGGTGCAAGGGGACAGCAGAAACTGGTCAGAGAAGGCGGGGCTGTGGCAGCTGCCACTTCCCACGGTTCCCTCAGAAACACCGAGAAAGAAGAAAAATTGACCAGGGCACAGTAATACAAAAGGCAGTTAATTCCTGCTAAGAGCTTTACCATCATCTCCTCTGAGGGTCATGAAAATTCTCTGAGTATTTTAGTGCTGCCACCATCAGAGGGAAAATTCGGAGAGGCCGCCCTTGCCCCAAGTGATGCAATTAGCAAGCAGCAAAGCCAGAACCAGGAGTCCGCTCGTTAGGTTTCAAACCCAACGTGCACTTGCCCACAGCACTCTGTTGCTTCCGGAGGGGCCGTGAGCCAGCCAGGCTGCCCCTCAGAGCTTCACTGCGACGGCAGCCAGTCTCCACTCAAGCCCTTCATTTCTGGAGTCTGGTCGCCGGTCCCACTGCTGGGCAGACGTGGTCAATGGAAAGTGCATCCATAAACCGAATCGAACCTACTTTTCTTCACGTTCACCCACTGGCGCTTGTCTGGCTTTGGGGAGGCTCTCAGCATGTGAGTCTAGCACGTGCAAAGTTTCACACCTCCCTAGTTTTTCTCCCCTCCACAGGACTTCCAGATGTCCTGCCAGTGTCCGTGACCCTGTCAAACAGTGGCCCCCAGACCTCAGCACCAGGCTCCAGGGGGGCGTCCTGACATGCAAGGGGCCCAGGCCTTTTCTTCCCTGCTCTGTGGCCACCAGCAACCCCTGGGCGTGTCAGGTTTTGGAGCTCCTAACTCCATTCCTGCTGGACTTCGGATCAATCGGCCCTAGGGCTTCTCACGTACACTGCTACCAGAATAAGTCTCCATGCTGACTTTCCTCCCATGCTTCAATTGTTAAAAATAAAGCAAATAATATAACATTATATTTGCAAAAAGCAGGACTCTAAGAGACTGTATCTAGTACAGTACTACCAACACTGGAGGGAGCTGGGAGGCCTGACCAGAGAGCACCAGTGACAGCTCCAAGTGCCCAGTGCTCAGTGAACTGGCTGGTGGCTTCCCACTGCCATCCCTTCTCCCCAAGCCTCTGCTGCCCCCTCACGGGACCCATGTGAACTGAGGACAACAGAGCAGAGGATTTCGTCTACCGCTAGCCATCTGGGCTCAGTGAAACTGCCGTCCCAGTGACCCACCTCTGCAAGGTGTGGCCTTGTTCAAATGGATGAAGGCCAAACAGGAGCGCTCCTCTGGTGGAGCCGGTTTACCTCCCTCGTCCTGATGGATGCCTGATGCTAGCCACACTGTAGGGAATACTTAAGATACACAGAAAGCTTAGGAGTATTGGGGCCCCTGAACAGTGAGACATGGAGAGAGAAAACACAGGACGGGGATTTAGAACTGCTTCAATTCTCCACTCTGTTACTTACTGGCTGTGTGACCTAAAACAAGTGAGTTAACCTCTCTGAGCATCATTTTTTTCACATGAAACTACAGATGATACCGACCTCTCGGGATTGTTACAGAGATTAAATGAGACAACATATGTAAACCACCCAGACGGGAGCTGGTGCCTGGCGCTGGGCTCCTGGACCCGGGGAGAGTGAGGAACTGGGGAAGACAAGGCAGCCTCAGAGGCATCCCGGGGAGAAGACCCCGCCATTTGGCCAGTATGATCATTTAGGAACCTAAGTGCCAGTCCAAAGCTGTGTCTACTGGGGGTGGGGAAATGGGCTGGCAACTGCTCACGCAGGCTAATCCAGAGAGTGGGCGTCCCTTCAACAGCACAGCAGGGGCTCACCATGTCCACGACGTTTGCCATGACCAGAATGAAGATGGCCAGCATGGCCCAGGTGTTCCTGGCCCAGCGCGTCCGGTCGATCCAAGTTGAGAAGGCCACGATCTTCTTAGGAAAGGCCTAGAAGGATGGAATTTCCAGGCCCTTGTGTCCTGACGGCCTTCCTCCCTGTAAACACGACTGCTAACCACTCTGCTTGCTCCCATACTTCCCAGGAACCTGGAGAGTAGTGCCGCGTGTGTGCGTCAACCAAAACCTGGCCGCGGCAGAACCGAGAAGGCGCGCGGATCCCGGCTCTGTCTGCCCGTCCTGCTGGATGTGCAGGTGACACACCACGGCTGCCAGATATCAGAGCCCTTCCCAGGGCTGCGCGGCGACCGGCCTGAGCCTGTGGGCTGCACCAGCAGCAGCAGTCCACTCACTGTCGCTGGGCAGCAAAGCCACGCTGGGGGAGAATTTTCAGGGCCGGCCGTCTTTGCCTGGCTACATACTCCTGCTTTCCCTGGGTCAGGGTTACCTAAATCCCCCAAGTTACTCACAAGCCACCTGCCAAATTAATGTTCCTAAAATGCTGCTTTTCCCTTTTTTTTCTGATCAAAAACTCTGCCTGACACCCAGTGCTTATAGGAGAAAGTCTCAATCCCTGTGTGTGGCTTTCAGGGTCTTTCACAACTGGAGCCATTCCACCTTCTAGCTGGGCCTCCACTCCTTTTCTACACAGGTTCCCATTTACGTAGACTCTGGCTCGCTCCGGGGCCTGGCCCAAAGTGGGTGCAGAGCCGATAATGAAGACGTGTGTAATGAACGGATGGATGAGTGCCTGAGCCAGCCCAACGGAAGTCCTCCACTTGTCAGGATCTGACAGGACACAGCTCCATCAATACGCACTTTCACGGGGAGCGATGCTCACTTCCAGACAGCTCTGAGCCAAAAGGAAAAGTGCTTCTTACCCGAGGAAAGATGGCAGCCAGCGAGCAGACGGTCAGGGTCAGGAGCAGGACCTCGCCAACCACAAAGGTCACATAGTTTGTCATCAGCCTGTGAGAGAGAGAAAACAATCCAGGAGAGGGCCAGAGGGAGTAGTGGGCTGGGTCAGGGGCCAGGACAGTAAAGGAAGGGAGACAGAGGGCAGGCCCCCTAAGCAAGGCACAAGCCTGTACCCGAGAAGTTCCACGTCATACCAGGGAGTTGCTGCCGACTGTGTGCAGGGCCTGGGGACACGGAACCCTCCCCAGCTGTAACTGTTCTGTGGGACATTTCTTAAAGAAGGACAGACTCACAGATGCCCTGGGCAGAGCCCAGTAACACCTGGGAAGGGATTCTTAGGAACAAGCATTCTGCCGTGTCGCAATGATGAAAGGGGAGAGCACAGAACAGAGCCGCTCGCTGCCGAGGGCTGCTGAGGGTTTCAGCGTTCACCGCTGTATCCCTAGACCTTCGCCCCAGGCACAAAGCAGACAGCAAATATTTGTGAAGTGAATGAAGGAATTTGGTCCTCACAATAGTTCTGAGTTAGCGAGGGCAGGTTTTATTATCTTCAGATCATCATCATCGTCATCTTTCACTTTACAGATGAGTAAACTGATACTCCAGGAACCCTTAGTGATGCGCCCAAGGTCATAGAAGAAATAAGTGAGCGAGCCGAGTCCAGAACCTGGGACCACGTGACGAGTCCAAGGCTCTTTAAGTTCCCCAAACTGTGATCAGAAGAGGGCTCCACACCCCCTCCTTTCTGGTGGGGAATCCCTGAGCTGGAGGGAGCTGCTGATCGGCCACGGGGAGGAAGGGAGGGAGGGAGGGGGCAGCCATCCTTCAGCTGGGCTTCAGCAGACGGAGCAAGGATTCCAGAACACCCTGCCTTGCCCCAGAGGACCTGCTGCTGTGAGAGAGACCAGTCTGCACCCAGAGCCTGAAATCTGTCTTTTATAACATGAGCCAAGAAAGGGAGCCGATGAGCCGTGGTGACCGAGATTGAGGAGCGTCCCCGTTCTGTCTCCTTGTCCCAGAGCCACTCAGACCCACCCAGCCAAGGTCTCCATCCCCCCGGACCCTTCTTCCCTCAGCCTTCTCAACCCTGGTGTGACCCCCCACTTTGACGCGAGTGCTATTCTAGGACCCAGGAGCAGAGAGAAGGAAGGGGGTCCAGGGTGCAGTCCCAGCATTCCCGGGGGCTGCTCCGGGGGATGGGGGGCAAGGAACAGAGCCTGCGCCCCTGCGTCAGGCTCCAGCTGAGGCCCACACCCCGCAGGCCTCTGGCCTAGGAAGCTCGTCACCTTCCACCCTCCCCTGGCTGTCAGGGCCTGCCCTGCCCCTCCCTCACCAGGGGTCGATGAGAATCTCAACCAGGGCGGTGCAGAGCAGGACGACACAGGAACAGCTGAAGGCGGCCCCACTCTGCTTCTCCTTCTCCACCGAGTAGCGGGTTTCCATCTCGCGGTCCATGAACCGCATGGACAGGAAGAAGGTGTTTCTCTTCTTCACTCTGCAGTGCAAACAAGCCCTATGAGATGCAAACATCACATCTGTCTCTGCCCGCCAGGAAGGGGCCGTATTTACGATGACTGACTTCCTGGACCCCACGCTGGGGCCAGACAAGGCACGTGCCAAGGGCAAGGGGCCAGCTGCCTGAGGGGCCACTTACACCTGGGCGGACTCCCGCTCCAGCAGGGCCTCGTTGAGCAGCTGGTTGAGCTCGTGCTCATCCTCGGAGGCGTCCACCACGCGATCGGCCAGGTCCTGAAGCCGCAGCCTCCGGCGAGGGTTGGGGAACGAGGGGTTGTCAGCCTGCAAGGCAGTGTGGCAGAGTTGGGGGGCAGGCGGGATGGAGGGGGGAGAAGTTGGGGAAAGACAGGGTGGTGTTGGGGGGAAGGGGAACTAAAGGGATCACACGAGCACCAGCCCCTTGAGTCTCAAGATCATTTCTCGGGAAAAGTCTTCCCTGTGCTGTCACGTGGCTCCGTGCTGCAGTCCTTCCTGGTTTCCCTGGGACTCCAGGTCCCAGGCCCTGGGGCCCCTAACAGAAGCTCTGCAGTGATCGCCCACTAACGGCGGCGTGGGGAGCAGCCACCGGGCGCCCGAGTGGGAGACCTGGAATTTGAGGCTGCTGCTGGGTCAGCGGGGTCCTGGCACCTCCTGCTACGAGGATGGGGGTGTCACACAGCCACACCCTTCGGCATCCTTGGGGATGTAGAAGACCCCCCACCCTACGCTTAAGGGCGCTCTTAAAGGAGCTCAGACCTGGCTCATTTGGGGGAGGAAGACCTGAGGGGGAAAGCTACGGAGAGAAAATAACATCCTTATTGCTAGTGGGGTGTAGGACTGGGGTACCCCCTACCATTTTCATTCCTGGTCAAGAAGGAAAAGCCTCCGCTCCAAACACATGAATCCAGACTATGGTCACACAGCCATCAGCCCAAATAACAACTGGGAACGGGCTAGCGCTGTCTGCACGGGTCTAAGCGTGTGTCTGGAAGCCGGAATCCAGATACCCTGGGCTTAAGCTCAGGTGTGCTGCTGGTTGAGTCTGACCCCGTATAATCCATGTCCCCCCAGCCCCAATTTTCTTCTCTGTAACATGCTGTGGACGTTCCGTTCCAGTACCAGGAACCTCTGTCCCTGAAGCGTTTCGGGAGCAGTGCGACACTGGCTAATTGTGAGGAAAGAAAATCTCCGGCCGCTAAGCCTCTGCGTCCTTCTTGTGAGTGAGTTACACTGAGTCTGTATTAACACTTTCCATCAAGAAACTCACAACAGGGAAAAGCTACTGAGTGCTGTGGTGCTCATGGAAAACCCAGTTTATCTTCAGCCCTCTACCCTTGTCTTCCAGCACGTGATCTACAGGCACGGGGCAGTTCTGTCTCCCCTGCAGCGAGACCAGCGGTGTGGCCGACCAGCTCACGGCAGCCTCCGCGAGGCCGAGACCCGTCTCAGCACTGGCCTCTGTCCGTGGATAGACTCAGGAAGCTCTTTAGTAGTGGATGGATCCTGGACGCTCTCCCAAGGTGCACCCCATCCTCAGGGGGCATCCTGTTCATTCCTTTGGAAACCCCTCATCCGTGCACAGGACTTGTGGGGTTTGGACCTAGCCAGAGAGGTGAGCCCAGCCCTCTAGTGTCACTTCTGAAACAGCTCTGGATCCTAGAGAAATTTCCGTGGGGGTCCTCACTGCCCTCAGATCTCTAGGATTCTGGGACACGGGAGCCAGACAAGGCCTCGGAAGTGAGCACCTCTTCTGACCTCAGCCACCTCCACCCCATGTAACTGACGAGGAGACAGTGAGGTCAGGGGGCGGGGCGGTGACCAGCCCAAGGTTACACAGCCACCGAAGACAGAGGCCAGGCTAGGGGCCAGGCCATCCCGGGCCTCGCCCCGCACGTACCTGGGCATCTGGCTCCTCGGACGTGGAGCCGCTGGTGTGGATGCTCCCGTTGGGCTCCTTGGTCTCAATGAGGGCAGGGGAGCCGGGCTTTGAGGAAGGTGGCGCTCCGTTCAGCAGAGCCTGCAGCAGAAGGGAGTGGTCGTCAGGAGCCCCCAGGCACTGCCAGATGCCCACCCAGCGTGGGGTTGGGCTGCTCTCATTCTGGAATCTTCCCACCAGAGTTCAGAGACCTTCTAACCTTGGAAATCTCACTATTCAGTTCCTTCTCTAGACCATCAATTTTAAAACGCTGTAATTTTCTAGTATCCATTTCTAGTATTACAACTTTTCTAAGCAGAGAAAGACCCTATTGTTCCAACTCCTATTTTTAAAACAGTAACTCAGTGACACAGTGATTCACAGAGATCTTTTCTGGGGTCGAGCCCTGTCAAATGCCTTCCAAAAGTCTGAATAAATTCCATAAACCAATTTCCCCAATGATCATTTAATTTACTCTGTCAAGGAAAAATACTGCTTTATACAGGAAAACAGCTCATTCATTCATTTACCAAGTATTTACTGGGTACCTACTGTGTGACAGGAACTGTTGTAACTCCTGGGGACACAGAATGTTCTAACCTCAGAGCCCACCTTCTAGAGAGGACGGCCGGACATCAGCGAAGTAAAGCAGTAAATGATTACAGAAGGTCAGAGAGCAGTGATCTGGAGAGGTGTAGGCAAGGGACACAGGGATTGCTGGGGAGTGACGGTAAGGGGAGTGGGGGAGGTGTCACCATGAAGATGACATTTCCATGAAGACCCGGAGCACATCACGCGGCTCTCAAGGACGGGTTCCAGCAGGCGGAAGCCCGGAGCGGGCTGGAGGCCCGGAGTGTCTGAGCAGCAGCCAGGAGGGCGGCGCTGCCCAAGGCCAGTGAGTGAAAGGGGCGGGGCGGTGAGGACCTGCTGGATGGGGTTCCTGACCTCAGGGGACTTTGGCTCTTCCTCTGAGATGGGGACCGAAGGAGGGTGTGGAGCGGGCAGTGCGGGGTGGAGGGGGGTATGTGTGTGTGACATGATTTCACCTAACACCCCAGCAGGATCACTCTGGCTGCTGTGTGGAGACGTGGAGGGGGGGCAGAGCAGGGCGACAGACTGGGAGACCACTGCGCTGACCCAGGCATGAGATGGCTCGGACGAGACGGCGGTTGCCAGGGTGTGAGGAGAGTGGGGCGAGAGCTATAGCTTGCAGGGAGGGGCTCATGGATTGTAGAGGGGGGTCAGGATGTCTCCAAAGGTTTGGGGCTGAGCAGTGAAAAGAACAGAGTTGCCACTGATTGAGACGGGGAAGACTGAGGAAGAGCGGGTTTTAGGGTAGAGAGATCAGGAGCTCAGCTTTGGACTGTTATATACACAGATGGAGATGCACACGTGGCTGCAAGTTTAGTGCAGGGATGCCGGTTGGGGCTGAGATCTCAATTTGGGAGTTGTCGGAGATGGCATTTAAAACAACTGAATGAGGGCTTCCCTGGTGGCGCACTGGCTGAGAGTCCGCCTGCCGATGCAGGGGACACGGGTTTGTGCCCCGGTCTGGGAAGATCCCACATGCCGCGGAGCGGCTGGGCCCGTGAGCCATGGCCGCTGAGCCTGCACGTCCGGAGCCTGTGTTCCACAACGGGAGAGGCCACAACAGTGAGAGGCCCGCGTACCGCAAAAAAATAAAACAAACAAACAAAAAACAACTGAATGAGACTAACAGCAAGGTCAGTATAGATGGGAGGTGTCTTTTTAACACTTTGGAAAGGATCCACTGTGACAATTCCCCTCACACTCTCCTCCTTCTCACTTTGTTCAGCTAAACCCCGGGGAGAGGCTTCTGCAGATGGAATGGTATTTGCTCCTATGAGGCCCAGGGAAGCCGCCGTCACCACTTTCCCTACTGCTTCCCATTATCACTCACACATCATTCACGCGTTTATCTCTGCCCTTGACTACTTCTGACTGACTGCTGAGCAGGTTTGGTGATTTGCTGACATGGCCTTCTCAGAGCACATCTTGAGTTGGAGACATCTTAAACAATTACTGAGCTAATCACATGGGCTTATGATAATGGCGTTAAGTTGTTCACTTAACTCACACTGGGGGCTGACAGTTGCTGCAGCGCCTTATAGGGAAGACGACTGGTATAATCTACAGCAGCTCAACTTCTAAGCTCCCCGAGACAGATGCGTCACAGTGCTGGGCACGAAGCGGATGCTTGATACACAGCTGATGAGCACAGTAGAACAGAAGGTTCAGCTCTCTAACAAACAAAAAGCGTCTACAAACCAGAGGCGGAAAAAGCCCTCAAAGCTTAGATATGAATATGCAATTCACAGAAGAAAATCACCAGACTGACAACCATGTTACAAGTGTCCAGTCTTACTAATAACTAAAGAAACGCGATTCAAACAATAAGATACTGTGGGTTCATCTTTCAACTGAACGAAGAAAAAAAGTGAGGAAAGAGTCAGCACGGGCACAGGCAGGGTGGCAGGAGGTAAGTAGCAGGCACATGGGTTAAACTTTCAACGTACAGAACCTTTAACCCAGCTTTTCCACTTTGCGACATCTACGTTTTTTAGGTAGGGGCACTAAGAAACAGTTAAAAGTCAACTTTACAACACACTAAAAACCCGGATTGCCCCAAAACGTCAGGAAAATTAGTTTTGAAGGGAACAGCGCCCACGTTTCCATGAGAAATGGGCCCCCTCATTTGTCTGATGGAGGATTTACGAAGAAGTCTAACTCCCGTTCATTGGAAGCTGTCGCCTGTGCTCCTGTCCTGTGTGGCAGCACCCAGGCCACGGGGCTCAACAGCCCACAGCCCGGCCCCACTCCTACTCACCCAGAGCCTCTGTGCTAGTATTTTAAGCTACACGTCCACGAACTCCACTTTTCTCTAATTGGAAAACTGAATAATGACTCCTGCACACCAGCTTCGTAAAGACACTGCTGCCAGGGCCCCATCCGTAACCCTCCCGGGGGTGTCAGGTGCCAAGAACAACTCCTGAGTCAAATGACGCACCATGCAAGGGTTGATTAAATAAAATGAGAAAATGCAAGATCAGAACGAACAGGAATGCGTGTGGTTGTCACAAAGATACGTTTGACTGCTGCCCTATGACTTCAAGGTGGTCACCAGTACAACCAAATTTGTGGGTAATTTTTTTAAAGGAACAGCATTTTTAAATGTACTAAAAACGTTTTTTGCCAGAAATGGTAAATGTTCTGTCACTTCACAAAGGTAGCTGATTTCTCAAACTGTTGTCGATCACCATCTTGTAGAATAGCTTAGAAGGTGCACTGTTCATTTGTTCCAGTGAACATACTGAAGTTGTGCATGTAGCACTCTTTTTTTAAAGAATAAATTTATTTATTTATTTTTGGCTGCGTTGGGTCTTCGTTGCTGCACGCAGGCTTTCTCTAGTTGCGGCGAGCGGGGGCTACTCTTCGTTGCGGTACGCGGGCTTCTCGTTGTGGTGGCTTCTCTTGTTGCAGAGCGTGGGCTCTAGGCGCGCGGACTTCAGTAGTTGTGGCCCGCGGGCTCAGTAGTTGTGGCTCGCGGGCTTCGTTGCTCCGCGGTGTATGGGATCTTCCCGGACCAGGGCTCGAACCCGTGTCCCCTGCGCTGGCAGGCGGATTCTTAACCACTGCGCCACCAGGGAAGTCCCCTAGCACTCTTAAAATATGAAGACTCGATAATTCTGTGACCAGGTCAAGTCTCATCTCATGGGGCTCCACTTCCCGCCGTGACATTTCCTAATTTCCTGCAGGACAGCCCCCTACTTTCCTGAGTTCTTTAGAGCATTCACTGTAGCTCAGACTTCACACCGGGCACGAAACATGCACCTCGTACTACCCTTTGCTCCAGCACTCAGCAGCTAGCGGGACCTCTCACAGTCCTGCCAACTCTTCTACAGTCTCACCTCCAATCCCTGCCTTTCCCTCCCCGCCGGCCCAGGGGGTGGGTGGAGGACTCACCGAGCCGCTGAGGCCATTTTGGGCAGCTGTCCTCTTCACCTCTGGCTTGGACGCAATGATGAGGTAGGTTTCGATGCCCTTCTCATCCAGGTAATCACAGCGGCTGCCCCCATCGCCTGGCTCCACGTCGAACTCGCCTTTCAGGCAGTCCATGGTGCTCTGGGAGATGTGCACACGCCTGGGTTCCGGCGAGAGGGGCCCTGAGCACAGGCCCCGTGGCAGCCCCCACCCTACCCCCGGGGACAGAGGCGGAGCGGTGACGGGCAAGTCCTGGCGCTAAGTGGCTGCGTAGGCAGCCCGGCACCTCCCCTTCTCTGAGCCTCAGCTTCAATCCATGAGACAGTTTGTCCTCAGGCTGCTGAGGGTATCAAATGAGATGAGGGATTTGAAGTCTGCTCTGAACACTAAGGTCGGAAGGCCTGGTTATCATCCACCTGGTGTGATTCTCCGCTGCAACACCTGCTGTCAGGGGGTAATAGCCCGTTTCTGGGGAGTCACCACCAGGGAGAGAACTGTCACTGCCTCCGAGAGAAGCCCCCTGACCCAGGCGGGGAGGGTTTCACCGCATCCTTGGTCCACCCTGAGGGTGGAGCCTGCACCTGACTGGCCGAGTCTGTAAAGAACTCAGGAAAGATGTGCAGGTGCCTTAGAGCCTGTTAGGAGACTCTCGCTGTAACAGTGCCCTTCGGGGTGACCTGCGCACGGAAGGAGTCCAGCCCTGACCTCAGAGCCCCGAGGCCCCGCAGAGGGTAAATGGGGCAGGAGGACAGACTCCTGCAGAGCCCCGGGCAGGAAAGGCCCAGGAGGCAGGCGCTGGAAGAAGAACACTGCTCCTGGGTGCGAAGGGCTGCTTCCTCGAGGCCCCCTATCCCTCGTCTGGGCCACAACCCTGAGATGGATGGGACGGTCCCCTCCCCTGGCCCCGGGAAGGAACACGCGCTCACCCGGGGATGCCGCCGGCCTCCATCTTGTTGGCCACGGTGACATCTGTGGACCACACGTCGTACTGCCAGCGCTTCTGGCCCAGGACACCCCCCAGCACGGTGCCTGTGTGCACCCCGACTCGCATGTCCACCCCAGTCTTCGTCTTCTCCCGTACATACCTGCCAGGTACACACAGAAAGGAGGAGGGGTCAGGCCTGCCCACAGCCAGGTGGCCAGCCCCCTCCCCAGCCCCCCAGTGGGAGGCATTCTGCACAGCCTTCCTCCCCTCCAGGCTACAGGGCCTACAGGCTGCCCCCACTGCTTTCTGCCCACATCTGAGCCACCCACAGCTGGGGCTACAGCAGGCAGTGGCCAAGGCCAGACTCAGCAACCACAGGCCAGTGTGACTCGGGGTGGTGATGGAGGGGCAGGAAACAGCAGAGACCCTCTGCCCCTGGGGGACCTCCAGCTGTCCTCTCCCAGCCATCCGTTTACTCATTTGTGCAGCTGACCTGCACTGAGCGCCTACTGTGTGCCAGGCCCTGCACTACGTGCTGTGTGTGCAGAGGGGAAGAGCTCCTTGCTTGAGATCTCCAGGAGGAGACAAACACGAATTTCAGCACTTTGCCCAACAGTGATGGGAGTAGAGGTAAGAGTCTCTAAATCCTGAACTATGGCCCCAGGGGAAAGGCAGCATCTGCTTCTTTCCAGCCAATCCTAGAGGGGCTTTACCCTGGAAGACAGTAAAAATGCAAAACCACCCCCTTGGAGACGGTGGGGAAGCACACGCCCAACTCCTGGACTCAGCAAGGGGCCTGTGGGGGCTGATACCACCCAGGGCCCACCAGAGGCCTTGAGTCCACGGCAAGGAGCAACACCCCCCCCCCAGGGACCTCCAAGCCCACAGGCGCAGTGACAGCAGTGGGGAAGAGCCAGGGAGGCAGAGTTCACCACCCTAGAGGCTCACAGTGGTGCAGGCAGGAGCCTTGGCCGGAGCTCAGAAGCCAGGGTTCCAGTCCCATCTCTGCTGCCCAAACACCTCGTGACCTCAACAGTCACTTTACTGCTGTACTCGGGCTTCCTGATCCAAGAGATGGGCATGGAGATCTCTGAGCCTATCTGTCCTGGGGGGTCATGATGAGAAAACACGGAGAGAAGAGATGGGGGGGGACACTTGGGAGGAAAAGAAAGCAAATGGAAGGTGGCAGAATTTCATGATGACTGCACCTTCCAGCAGAAAAAACTAGCGTGGACTAAAGCTAGAAAGAATCCCTTGGAGGCTGCAGTTTCCCTCAGCGGTGAGGAAGGTAAGCCTAGCCCGACTTCCCAGAGCCTGGGACTGACCATGCCGCACCCGCCTCATCCCCTGACGAGCCCGGCTCGGGGCCTCGGGACGCACAGGGCCCACCGAGACAGAGCAGCGCGGCAGGCGTGCTGGTGCCGGAGCCGGGACCCACGCTCCCCCCACTTACGAGATGGCCTCCACCATGGCGAGCCCCATGAGGATGGAGCAGACGGCGTGGTCCTCCCGGTAGTCAGGCAGCCCACAGATGCAGTAGTAACAGTCGCCCAGAATCTTAATCCGCAGCTGGTGGTATTTCTGAAAGGGCAGGTCCTGAGTCCCTCCTCGGCAAGGGGGGGTGAGGGGCAAAGAAAGCAGAGGACGGATAGGTGGGCGGAAGTCCTGGGAGCCGGAGGAGGAGGGGAAGGCGCCCCCCACCCCTCCCCGGAGGGCTGGGCGAGGGTCAGGGCACTTACGGCCGCCAGCTTGTCGAAGCGGGCGAAGAGCTCGTTGAGGAGCTTCACGAGCTCCTGGGCGCTGCAGGCTGAAGACAGCTGGGTGAAGCCCACGATGTCGGCAAAGAGGATGCTGCGGAGGGGGAGGCAGGCCCCGGTGGTGAGGACCCAGGCGGCGTGCCGGGCTCCACGCTGCCCACCGCCAGCTCCCGCTCCAGCCCTCAGGCGGCCAGGTCCCCGCTCGAGCCCCGAAGTGGTGAGACCCTGGCACGTGCCGGGCGCACTCAGGGCTCCGGCGTTTAGCTTATCTCGCGGGTGGCGTCTGTACAATGACGGGCCTGGACCACGGGACCCGTCTCGGCCCCAACACCTGGCAGCAAGGCGGCCCCTGCGGGGGCTGAGGCTCACACTGTGGGGTGGCCGTGTTTCCAGGGCCCGGGAAGACTCTCGAACCCCGCAGTGCTCCGCCGACCCCCCCAAAGCCCCCGGCCTGCGCTCGGAGCCCAGGCCTGTAGCCGGCGCACCTGACATTCTCGTGGCGGTACATGTACATGGTGTTGAACTGCTGCTGGTCCTTCTGGCTCTCGTCCTTCTTCATGTCCTTCAGCATCTCGTCTGCCACGTGTTTGGGCAGGATGGAAAGCATAAGGTTCTCCTGTGGGGGAGGAGACACTGAGTGGGGAGGGCAGGGGCAGGCGCGGACACTCTGAGAAGAAACGCCCTTATCCTGGTGACAGGTGTCAGCCAGGAGCCAGGCGACCCTCCGCAGAGACCTTGCGGTGCACACCCCTCACTGGGAAGCAGCCGGAGGCCCAGGACAGGCCGCCTCCTGCCCTGAGCAGACTCAGCACCGTGACCTGAGCACCTTCAGAGCGCGGACAGAGCTCAGAAACCCGTGAAGAACCCCAGGCTTGGCTCTGTGCCTCCAAGGCACCCCCAATACCACAGGAAGGGTGACAGTGCCTACGTGTGCCCTTGAGGGCAGGGCTTCTGTGTGGCCCACCCCACGTTGCACAGGGCCATCACTCGAGAATCCAGATTCAACGTGACTGGAGACCTACGACGTGCCAGGTACCACGCCAGGCGCCAGGCTACAAAGACGAGTGAGTCCAGGAGGTGCCTTGGAGGGCCCCGTGCAGGGACGCCCTGCAGGCAGATGCTTGGCGGCTCAGAAGCCGCGGGTCAGACCCAGCAGCAGAACAGGAGAGAGGAGACAAGTGACGGCGGGGGTGCTGGAGGGTGGGTCAGAGGAGGGGGAAACGCAGGCAGCGGCAACTTGTCGGGAAGGAACCGCCCTGTGCCCCCGGGAGGGGAGGGAGGTGACGGTGGTGCCCGCTGGAGGACGGTGGGAGAGGCTGAGGGAGAACCTCAGGTGCAGGTCTGCAGGATGGAAACGGCAAGGGAGCAAGAGAACCGCGCTAATGGCGGGGAGGCGACTAAACCGAGGCCCGTGGGATGAGGCAGCGGGAAGTGAGGTCAGCCTGGGAGAAGTGTGGGTGCAGAAGGAGGCAGAGGAGGCTGGGGGAACAAGAGATGTGGCTGGAGGTCGCAGCCTTGGACCCCGGGGTGGAGCAGTTCCGGGTGACCAGGCCCGTGCTGCAGGGTCAGCCGCTGAAAGGGGAGGAGGGGACGGGTGGGGCGCGCGGATCCGGGAGTGCTGTGTCCAGTGACCTAGGGCCAGGAGCTACCTGGGGCAGGAGGGGTGGCCAGAAAACTAAGACCCGTGTCCTCAGCACCTGGGGTCTGACCAGGGGTCAGGGACCACAGTGAAACTCAGGCTGCAGGTCCCAGGCCTCGGCAGTGATGCCAGCCCAGCGGTACAGGAGCGGGGACACACCTCCGCCACGGGCCTGGACTCAGTGGGCCCTGAGGCCAGAAAACCCAGCTC
Source organism: Grampus griseus (assembly GCF_964374135.1). Lineage (NCBI taxonomy): Eukaryota > Metazoa > Chordata > Mammalia > Artiodactyla > Delphinidae > Grampus > Grampus griseus. Next base: position 18,810,701 of record NC_139009.1, read on the forward strand.
TACCTGCCTTTCAGACACACCTGCTCTGGGGTAGGAGCCTGAGGTGTAGAGGTCGACTCCTCTCCTCTGGTGGACGTGGCCAAGAGGCCCCCAAGAGTCTGGCGTCGTCCCTGGGCCTCTGTCCCCACTGAGCCAGAGGACTGGGGCCTCAGCTCCCCTGGAGAAGACGGCTCAGCTGTAGGCGTGGCCCCTCCCTCCTCCTCCTAGGAAGGTCTGCAGGCCAGGAGCCCCCACCTGCTCGCCATCACACAGGGAGGTAGGTCCCTGTGCCCTATCTCTGTTCTCACAGGGAGAACCAATCCTCTTTCTTGCGGTGAATACCACTGTAACAAGGTGGCCCCTCTGCTCAGCATGCCTGACGCTGGCTCTAGCCTGAAGCACGGACAGTGGTTATTCCTGTTACCCTCCCATTTCCACAGCAATGTCTCTTCCACTGTTAAGAACCTTGCGGGTGGCACCATTACAGCTCAGGAATGAGAAGCCAAAATGACCCCAGTGCACCCTGCCTGGCTCCACCCGAGCCCGGGAAGCAGCAACCGAGCCTCTGGGGGCCCTGCAGCCCAAGCAGAGCAGGGGGCAAAGCCGCTGCCCTGGCAAAGCTCTCAGCTTGGGAAGAAGACGAGCCTCCGGGAGGATTTTCAAGAAAAGCCAGAAACACGAGGCCCTGCCTGCTCTCAAGGGTGGCCTGTGGAGAGAGCTGCTGGGGTCCTGAGCGGGAGAAGGAGACGGGGCTGAGGGGCAGCAGTGAGGGCTGGGGCAGGAATCCCAGGGGTCCCAGCCCACCCCACTTGCGGCCCTGCCCGTGCCAGGCTGGCAGGGACAGGGTCCGATCGCCTGGCTCAGACCCGAGCCCTGACACTCGCCGCGCGATACCAGGCCATCATTAAACTTCCCCGTGCCCTGGTGTCCTCGCCCGTAAAACAGGAGGGCTGAGCGACTCGTTACCATAAAGCACTTAAAACGGTGTCCACGCGTGGCAAGTGCTCCATGTACGTTAGCTGTTCTCGTGTCACTTGATGTGAAGTGTCACTGAGGCACTGAGACAGAAGGTGTCTCAGAAAGACAAGGTCTAAAGGTCCCCTGGGGCTTCCAAGCTGGCCATAGATTATCGATGAAGAGCTCCAGAGGGACGTCAGGGTCAGCAGGAAACGTTTTGGTCCCTCGGCCAGGCCCTGTGAGCTCTGTCTGGTCCAGACAGGATGATAAGGGGACACCAAGAGGGATCCTGCCTTCCACGCGCATCTCAGCCTTTCTCCCCTCAACGTGCATGCGGGATACGTGCCAACGCAGGGAAGAGGCAGACACGTGAGGGGCGTGGGCAGGGCCTGCCAGGCTGGGAAGAGCAGAGGGGGGCCACGGGACACCGAGGAGCAGGAAAGTCACAGCGCGGCGGGGCCTGTCTCAGCAGCCACCCCTGCCACAGGCAGGCCTCTCCCACGCCCCCCTCAGGCTCTTCCACAGAACTCTGTCCTCCCAGAAAAGCCATTCGGCTCCCTGGGAACCTTGGGGACATCAGAATGCAATCCAACCCTGTGAGGTGCCCGTGGCCCAATTTCCCTGGAAACAAAATGGGCCTCCCCGGAGGCAACCCGCACTGCCCTATCCTAGCACGGCCTGGGCTCCAGTACTGTCAACAAGGGCAGGATAAAGGCAGCAGCGGAAGCACAAAGCAGGGCAGCCCTGACACCCAGAACCCAGGTGCCTTGGAGGTCCACAGAGCGCGGAGGCCATGAGCTTATCTCTGGGGGTGCCACGTGGGGGATTTTCACTTTTTGCATCACGTGATTCTGTAACTTTTTGCAGGAGAAGAGATGAGTTCTGGGACTTCCCTGATAGTCCAGTAGTTAAGACTCCGCACTCCCAATGCAGGGGGCCCGACTGATTCCTGGTCAGGGAACTAGATCCCGCATGCATGCCACAACTAAGGAGCCCGGGTGCCGCAACTAAGAAGCTGGCAAGCCGCAACTAAAAAGCCTGCATGTCGTAACTAAGACCTGGCGCAGCCAAATAAATAAATGTTTTTTTAAAAAAAGAGAGAATAGACGAGTTCTGAAAGCAGATAACCCTTAAATGTCAAATTTTCAAATAACAAGAAAGCAGCTGTGGTTGTAAATGAAGGCTACCAATTGACCTGTGGGGTGTACGGAAACCCTATGGTCAACCTCAAAAGGTTAGCAGGCAGAGTCCACCTTAAGTCACTCTGATAAGACGAGTCTTAAATAAGAAGTAGGCGTACACAGAAAAAAGAACAATTTGTCAGATGAGAAAAAAATGCAACAGGCAGCTGCCACAGGACTGGACAGGAAAGAACATTCTAGTAGGTGGAGGGCAGGGGCAAGAAAGTGGCCGAGTGGGCAGCGAAGGAGGGGCCGGGCCCACGTCGCAACCCCAGGACCTTGGTGACAGCCAGGCTCTGCTCCCCTCCCCCTTCCACTTCTGAACTTCACACCCATGGATGGCTCCCCACCCGCGTGCTTCTCCGCGGCACTGAGGCCTCCTCCCCGTGACACCCACCTGCCTTCCTGGCCCCAGCTCCCCCTGATTTCCTCGGTGGCCCCTCCTGGGTAGACAAGCAGGACTATTTGCTTTTCTCTGCTCTGGCGTCCCTCTCTCTGGAACGGCCCCTCCTCACCCACCTGCCACCTCTGCAGAGCCTCCGGCCCTGCCCAGGTGTGCTCATCCCCTTCCTTACCTACACCCACTTCATACCAGTGTCTCTACTGATGCTGACCTTGTTTGCCCTTACATTTCAGAGATCCTCAACTCATTCCCGGATCCTGGCCTCTTTTAAGAGTGTATGATGCTAATGATGGATCTTCTAGAAAAATCCTCACACACACACAGAGGATCCTTAACATCCATCCTCAGAGTTGGGCTGAAGACCCCAACCTCCCTCATCCATGTCCTTGAAGAAGGAAGGAGGCTGGGATCCAAGTGCACTTGCCTGGCGGGTCCCACAGAGGGCACAGGGGTGGACAGGACAGGAGCCACCCAGGGCATCCTCGGGGCCCAGAGCTGGGGGATGTGTCTTGGTCTCCCCAGCAGACAGGCAGAGCCTGCTCTCGCTAACATAGCAGTTGCTATATGTTTTGGGAGTCATAAGAATGTTCTAAGCCTCTGACCCATTAATGGCTCTTCTGGGAATTTATCCAACAGAAATAATCCAGAAGAAATAAGATTTATGTGTAAGAACTTTAATGCAGCATCACTTACACTTGTGGAAAAAACTATAAGCAGCCCAAATGCCCAGAAAATGGCTAATTAGACTGTGACACATCCTCTGGATGGAAGATTATGCAACCTTAAAAATGATATTGGTGAAAACTGTTACAAGAAAATGATGAGAGAGAAAAGCAAGACATGAAATTGTATTCTGTGAAGGTGACGCCGGATGCACATGCATCGAAATAATGGCAGAAGGATAAATGCAAGAGAGAAAAGGGTAACAATGTGAGAGACGGAATTAACAGAAAACTTTACATGCTTTTCAAAATTGCTATATGGTTGTTATACTGCTGCTGCTTCTTTTTTAAAGTATGTTTTAAACTGGAAATAAACACAAAACTTCCTGTTGCCTCCAGCTGTGACCCTGACCCCAGCTTGTCTGTAACTACCAGCTTTCTTAGAAATGGACCGTCCCTGCAAGGCCACTGAGCTGCCTCCAGACTCCCACATCTGCTTGGCTCTAACCTGAGAAAGGAGGCTGACGGTCAGGTGCGAAGCAAGCAGGAGACCACAGCCCCCGGTGAAACGGGAAGGAGGCAGCGGCCCTCTCTTAGGGAGCCACGCGATAGAACCGGCGCCCTGGGCTGGCTTCTTTCTGCAGTTCTCAGAAGCACAGCAAGTCGCCAGGCACGTGGACACTAACGACCAGTATCAAGACCGTCCCTCTTCTTCCCTAAAACGTTCTCACCTACCCAGTATTTTCACGAACACGTCATATTGCCTCCACCTTGCGGGCGCCCAAATCGAGGTGTGGAGGGTTAGGTAGATTGTCCCGGTTCCTCGGCCATAGTGGCAGACCCGGAACGTGGACCCAGGGCTCCCTGACCGATGGAACTGGTGGGTTTTTCTCCACCAAAAGACGTACTTTTCACACTCTAACTCTCTCACCTGCACCGGACGTTGTTCTGCTATGAATGTGAAGAAACAGAAGTGCCCAAATCTTATCTAGTAAAGACCTGACAACACGGCTCCCCTGGGGCTGAGCCCCGTCCCTGTGCTGTTGTGTGGGGCGGCGGGTCCTCTGTGGGTGCCTCAGCGCGCTGGCCCAGGCCCACCAGACCACAGCGGGGCACCGGGGAGAGCAGGCCAGGCCAGGGCCGCTGCTGGGACTCTTCCTGATGCTCAGCAGAGAAGGAGGGGGAGGGTGCTGCTGGGGCGGACGCAGGGGAGGCCTGGGCTCAGTGCTGGGCAGGCCAGGAGACTGCCCTGAGCCCACTCCCCTTTCCCCACAGGCCGAGGGGAGGAGGAGAAGGGGGCCGATGCTGAGAGCTCTGCCTCAGTGACTGACAGTGGGTTCTGGACGTGACCAACCATGAGGGCCCTGAGATGCTGGGTCACCCCAAAGCTGCAAGAGAAGCCAACTGCGGCAGCTCCAGAGGGGCTCACCTAGACGGGGGTGCCACCAGGTCTCCCCTACGGTCCAGTGAGCTGCCACTGGACTGACCGCAAAGGGCCCAGAGGTGCGTGGTTCCCGTGCGAACCTCGGCATCACTCGACGCTGCTACTGGAGGAGCAGAAACTTCTGATGAGTCCCTGGACGTCTAGGCGCTGGGAGGTCCCGTGGTACAGCGGAGCCCATCCCACGGGACCAAGGCCTCATGACCCCAAGTCTGGCCTGCAGAGGGGAAGTCTCAGCATCACCTGGGGCTCACCCAGCAAGGCCCAAGGATCCTCAGGTGACTGGTGACCACACTGAAGTTTGGAAGCACCATTTTATGAGCATTTGAGAAGGATCTGAAGGAAAGGAAAGCAAGGGGAAAGGCAAAGTCATGGTCCTGTAGTGGAGAGGAGCTGATCGGTACACCCAGAGAGAGATCCTGCTGCCAAGGTCACTGCTGGAGACCCCCACCTCCAAGGCCATGTCCGAGCAGCAGGCAAAAACCTCAACCGGGACGTGGATTAGAAAGAAGCAGAATGGGGACTTCCCTGCTGGTCCAGTGGTAAAGAATCCTCCTTCCAAGGCAGGGGATGCGGGTTCGATCCCTGGTCAGGGAACTAAGATCCCACATGCTACGGGGGGACTAAGCCCACGTGCCACAACTACTAAGCTCACGCACCTCAATGAGAGAGCCTGCGTGCCGCAACTACAGAGCCCACGCGCTCTGGACCCCATGCACCACAACTAGAGAGAGAAAACCCACATGCCACAACTAGAGAGAAGCCCATGCACCACAAAAGATCCCACATGCCTCAATGAAGACCCTGCATGCCTCAACTAAGACCTGACACAGCCAAAAAAAATAAAATAAAATAAAATATTAAAAAGAAGGAAGATACTAAAAAAAAAAAAGGAAAGAAAGAAGCAGAACACTTGAAACCCAGAGGATAGGACAGCAGTGTGATTCGTGTCAAGGTGGAAATGGCAACACACCTCCAGAAACTTGGACTCATACGGTCAAAGATGCAGAGGTCCAACACTCACCCAGGCTCCTCCAGGAAAGCCAAAACCCACTGATGACCACAGTCTCAGAGAACTGGGAATAAAGAGGAGGATGTGATCAAAGCTTATCAGGAACTAATATAGTGGGCAGGGGGAGGATGCTCAATAATTTGGATAATCTTTTCATTTAGTTTTTCTTCTCCCTTAACCCTTTTTTATTTTTTAAATTAGTTGTTTTGTAATATTTTCAAAACTGAATTGGAACTGTCACCCCCCTCACCTCTTTAAAACTCCCAGTATTTCGAATTCTAACGCTCAGCATTCATTATCGTGTGAATTCTTATGATCAACTCCAGGCCCCTTCCTGTCATCTCTCCTTTATAAAAATGACGTGAGCACGGAGGGCACTTTTTTCAGGACTCTGCCTTTTCAGGCTTGTGGTGCCCTGAAGTTCTGGCATGTGCTTGTTTCACTCTTGGACCATGACTTTAAGGGACACAGTGGAAGTTTGCCAGAAAACTGGACTGTGGGAAAATGACATTTCCTTACCTTGAAGCTACTTTTAAAATCTGATGGTCTGGACCGAAAGAAGGAATGGAAGTTGGAGGCTGAAGAGACAGACGTGGAGATAATAATGACTAACTCCAAAGCAGACTTTGCTGAAGAGACAAAGCATTGTAAAGATTTAAAAATCTTGTCAGAAGGAAGGGGAGTAGCTTTGGGGGGCAGAGCAAAAAAATCACTGAGCTGGGGTCGGGCCGCTAAGGCCCCTGCGACCTGGGGCATACACTTTGCCCCTTCGGCCTTGGTTGCTCATGTGTAAAATGGGTTCTCTCTTAAGGATCTCTTTCTTTGTTCAAAGTGGACATTTTTCCAGGAGAAACACTTGAGAAGATACAGACCACGTATCTATAAAGTGTGTGGATGGCATGTCACTAGGACAACTGGTTAATATGGACTTTACCCCAGAGCAATCTGCTAAAATGTAGAGAGGGTCAACTTCAAAAGGGGTAAATGTAATAACCTCTACTTGAGTCCCCAAAACCAACTGCCGGACGACAGGACGGGGGCGGGACACAGTGTATCAACCCTGGGGGAAAAGTCTGGCCATTTGAGATGCTATTAGATTTTAAATGAATTCACAGCATAAAATGATGCCTACACAAGCCCCTTGGCCCTTAATAGAAGTTAAGGTCCCGAAAGAGGAGGCGGTGGAGCTTCTGGGTCCTCCCCACAACAAAGAAACAGATCTCCTGGGCCTTGGTCAGCGAGTGACCCTGTGGTGAGGGAGCCGGAGTCCGGTCACCTGAGGGTGGGTGGGAATCAGCCCAGAGAAGAGGGGGATCCGCCGCCCCATGGAGAATTAAAGTCTGAGGAATGCTGTTGTGCGGAAAAGGGATGAGTTTGCTCTGAAGGCCCCAGGAGGGAAGACTGCGGGGAACAGACTGCTGCTTCCCGCGGAGGGAGAATTCTCTAAAAGTCAAAACAGTGCACACAAAGAATGTGCTGCCCCAGAGGTGGCGACCTCTCGTCCCCAGACACCGCGTGAGAAGGCGGCAGGAGGGGGCAACCACGGATGGAACCACCAGCAGAGGACAGGGACTCAGGGGCTCGGGGGCTGAGACACGGCTCCACACAGAGAAAGAAGGAGGGGTGAAGGGCCTCATGCAGCCTCTCCCCAGCCCTCAAGGCTCATCCTAAAAACACACGGCAACGGAAGGCAAGGCCCTGGCCCTCTGGGAAAAGAATCAGACACGGTCCAGAGAGAGACAAGAAGTTTCTAGTAGGCTTCATGGGTAGAGCAGAAAACTACCCAGATCCTGGGGAGAAGGACCTAGGCCTGCCCCAGGCAGATGAGCAGACTGGGTGGGGCAAGGGATCCTGGTCCCTGGGAGAAGAGACCACAGTGCCCCGGGCAGGACGCTCGGCCTCCTGGGCTGCGGTCTCCTCATATGAAAACGGTTACATGCCGAGCTGCTCAGGTGAGCTGTGAGCCCGGCCGGGGCACTGTCAGCATGGTCTCGGCCAGGCTCTGGGAAGGGACGGATCAAGCACGCCAGGCCTCGCCTTCCTGCTGCCACAGGACTGAGACAGAGGAGGAGGCCAGCACCACTCCGAGGGGCCCCGAGTTGTTACAGCTGATGCTCTGATGAGGCACATTCAGGAGTTAATTACAGCAGGGTGGCCGCCAGGGATTTGGATAAACGAGCTTGGCTGACGAGAAGCTAAGTTTCTACAACATCCTTGTGAAAGGGCAGAGAGAGGAAGACAGATTTAAGTGGAGAGACCTACAGTGCCCAGGTGGCCGGTACGTGTGCATGTGCGTCTGTGAGTGTGTGTCCAGTGTCTGTACAAAGTAAGCCCGTTAAGTCCGCCTGTCTATTTAAAGAATGTGTGTGTCCTACGGGGTACACACACACACACACACAGATATACATGTCACCACAACAGGCTGTGAGCAGACCCACAGCTGTCTGCAAACGTGTCTGTTCTGGTCCTGATCTGTCCACGTTCTTGGAGTTTCCAGGCCACTTAGAAGCCAAAAGGTCACTGGACCCCCCCAGGTGCCCATCCTGGCGTGAGCACCTGAGCAGAGGAGGCAGCAGGAGGAAGGGAACGCAGGGTAGGACCTGGCCTTTAGCCCAGGGAGGTCAGGGCCCAAACAACTCCTCTCTCCCTGATGAGAGGACGCAGGACCGCATCACGTGAAATCTGGATGCCCCAGTGCTGCCGCTTCTATGTGAGCAGACAGCCGCCCTGTAGAGCAGGGGCCCACACATGCTGCCCCACCTAAAAGACATGGTCATGACCTTGGTCACTCAGAGTCATCAAAGAACAATCACTGGTCATCTAGGCAAGTCCCCAAGCTACATGCTGTGAAGCTCAGAGGCAAACAGTACTCCCAAGAGCCTGGATGAGCAGGGCAGTCAAGTCACTTGCCGACTGGCTGGTCTCCCAGGACAGGAGTGCTTTGCTGTCTTCTGCCAAAGGCCATGAGAGTTCAGAGGAGGGAGAGGCCGTGTAACTCAAAGACCCGCCTATCTTTAAACAAGACCTCCATTGCAAAACGGGCTCCACGCCAGCAGCCCAGAGTCTCCCAGGTAGACGGGCTCCAAGACGGAAGCAGGACCACGGTCAATCTCAGTGTCGGGAGAACAGCCCGGAAACCACACAGACCCAGGGTCAGCCCAGAACTCTTACCCTGCTAGAGTGGGAGAGGGGATGCTGAGCCAGTGCAGCTGCTGGTCATCTGCCTGGCTCCTGCGCGGTCCCCAGAGATGGGCCACTGTGGGCCAACGTGACCACTATCTCAGGAGACTGCCCTTTGGGCCCAAAGACAGCCCACATGTGTGGCATCTGGAGCCCTCACCAAGAGAGCCTGGCACAAAGAGGGCACTCCTTAGAGGTCTGATGAGCTAATGAGCTGTCAACCAGGAGACATGGCCCAAGAGGCAAGCCGTCACCCTCTAGAACAGCACTTTCTGCAGTCACGGAAATGCTCTGTAATTTGTGCTCTCCAATACGGTAGCCACGACCCAGCCACATGGAGCTACTGAGCACATGAAATGTGGCCAGTGCAATGGAGGAACTGACTTTTTTCTTTTTTTTTAGTATTTATTTATTTATTTACTTAGCTGCACCAGGTCTTTGTTTTGGCACATAGGATCTTTAGCTGCAGCGTGCAGGATCTTTAGTTGTGGCATGCAGGATCTAGGTTCCTGTCCAGGGATCAAACCTGGGACCCCTACATTGGGAGCGTAGAGTCTTAACCACTGGACCACCAGGGAAGTCCTGAGGAACTGACTTTTAATTTTAAAATTTTAACTAATTTTAATTTAAATACTCACAAATGGCTATGCAGCTCTAGAACACTACCGCAGCAATTAAGTCCAACTCGGAGGAACAGAGAGCAGCTGCTTGGAGCACTGTGTTGAGAAGGATGCTGAGGTCACGTCTGTGATCAGTGGAAAAGATTGCTACTATGTCTGCCATGGAAGCACACATCACCTGCTTCCGTCTTGGACCCGAAGCAGCAGCTCACCTGCAGGCTAAAATCCTTAAAGCCATCATTGACTTCCCACTCTCTCATCTCTCGTTCTACCCAGCAGTAAGTCCTGTTGGCTCTGCCTTCAAAACATACCCAGAAACAAACAAACAAACAAACAAACAAAACATACCCAGAATCCTCTGTCCTCATCATCTCCATCCTGGTCTGGGCCATTATCCTCTCTCACCAAAATTACTGCAATGCTTCTAACTGGTCTCCCTGCTTCCACTGCTATCTCTTCTCCACCATAAGCCAGACTGATCCATTTAAAACCTACAACCCTCCAATGTCTCCCATTTCCCTCAAGGGAAAAGCCAAGGTCCTAATGAGGCCCTGTAGAACCTGGCCCCCATCTCCTCTCTGCCTCACCTCCTACCTCTCATCCCCTCACTTCTGCTCCATCTGCACTGACCACCTTGACATCCTATGAACATACCACAGGGTCTTTGCACTTACTGCTCATTTCTCTGATCACTGCATGGCTCACACCCTCACTGCCTTCAGGTCTCTGCTCCAATCTCATCTTATCAGAAAGCCTTCTCTGGCCGCACGATATTAAACAGCAACCTCCCTTCACTTCTGGCAGGCTCTATGTTCCTTCCTCTGCTTTGTTTTTCTCTACTGCCTGTCCTACTTCCTAACATAGCATTTGTTTAATGATTGTCTCCCCCACTAGAATCTGTTCTGTTCACAACTGTATCCCCAGTGTTTGAAGCGTGCCTCAAATATTTGTGGGATGAATCCTCTCTTTTAGACAGTCTGACAATCCTATTCTGTTCCCATTTCACGGGCAAAGAAATGGGGGCTCAAAGGGCATAAGTAATTGGCTCAAGGTCATGGTGCAAGTAAGTGGCCTGGCTCGGATGTGAATGCAAGCTTCACTCTGCACCCTGTGTTGTCAGACATTTCCATTTCTCAAGGCAGTCAGAAATACAAGTTTTTATATAGAATGTCCAAATTTTTAAGTATTAGAAATTTTTGAAGCTCTGGGCAGGTCAAACAGAACAGAAACTGACAGGCCAGATGTAGTCTGGGGACTACTCACCTAATTCTCCTCAAGTAGATCTCCCAAATAGAGGCCCTCACTGGGAGGGAGGGCCAACTCCCCTTCTGGGTTTTGTCGTGATGATTAAATGAGATAATTCAGTAAAAACTCAGCTCAAGACTGGGCAGAAGTAATTGTTAAAAACAAAACAAACAAACAAAAAACGACTCCTATTACTAAACAAAACTTCATCTTTACAGCCAGATAAAGGTGGGGACGCACCACAACCCGGACCAGACTGGACCCCGACCGTAGACTCTACAACTGTGTGGAGAGAAGAACACTGTTGGAGGACGTCTCTGGGCCCAGGACCCTCCAGAGCCCGGCAGGGAGCCAGCGCGGAGGCCACAGCCCAGACACGGGGCCATGCACTAGCAGTGCCACCAGCGCCCAGTCCCCCGACCCAGCAAATGTCCCCCCACCGGCAGGGGCCCTCCATGGCCTTAGAACAGCCTGTCCTCTGTGGGCTCGTCATGTGCATCACCTAACATGGGCTTGTTCTGCTACATCCTGGAATGTTAGAATGAAGAACATTCTGTGAAATCCAGGAGGTCAGAGCTGGAACCGACGGAAGCACTCATGCCTACTTCACCATGGGAAATTCACCTTCTGGCTTTTCTCAAACCAAGAGGCCTCCGAGGCTAAACTTAAAACTAAAAAATACTCGTGAGCGGTTCTGTGAAGCAGTTAAGACAGCAAGCATCTTTGGAGGCTGCTGTCAGGGGGTTTCCTCCATGGCTCCCGTCAAGTAAACGATGGGTTTGCCCCGCCTCCATCAGCTGCGACAACATGCGGTGACACAGGAGGCAGGTCCCCAGTCCCAGCCCCACTGTTGCCAGGACGACAGCTGGCGCTTTGAGGGCTGACACTAGAAACCCAGCCCCAGGCTAGGAGGCAGCCCCCTCATCTCTCTGCCTCTCTCTGTCACTCTGACTCCCCTCTCCCCACCAACGGAGGCTGAGGTCACTCTACACCTTATCCTCACAGCTAAGGTCTTGAAGGGAACAGTGAGGCAGGCTTGGCCAGAGGTCAGAGACCTTCAGAAAGACCAGAAACTGAGCTTTTGAAAGGGCAGCAGTCCCAGTCCCAAGCTTCTCTTACCAGAGAAGTCTGAGTCTCGCGATAAAGGGGTGACCTGCTCAAGGGCAGAAGGTCACCCACCCAGGGAAACACTCCTGCACAAAGAAGAAACACCACCCCTAGTCCAAGGTGCTCTGGGCCTTGGGTTGGAGTAGCAGGAGAGGCAGAAGCGACTGCTCTGTCTGCGTCCCCCCAGAGGTGAGGGCCCCCAGCGCTCACCCACACCGAGTTCCCCAGGGCACCATGGAAGAAGGTGATCTGACCCCTGGCCCTGGGTGGGTACGGGTGGCGGTGGATGGTTTTCTGGCCTAGAACCCCGCACAGGCAGCCTTGGGCTCTCCCCCCGACGCCGGCTGCAGCTTCCTCCCCCAGGAGGGTGGGGGCCAAGGGCAGCTCTCCTCCCCAGGTGAGGACCAGGTTGGTTTCCTAACTGAACAGGATCTGAAGGAAATGCAAGCCTGCCGTGTGCCCGTCATCCCTCCATCCTCCCCCACACCCTCCTCCACCACCTCCCACTCCCTGGGAAGCAATTCCGAGTATGTGCTTCGGAAAGGCTCAGAAGTCTAGAGTTTGTACCTGGCGACGGGTGTGCACTGGGTGGATTTCCCCGGTGCCTGCAGCTGTCAGGTGGCAGTCGGGGTGCTTAGCAGCCCCCAAGGTCCCCAACTAAACCCTCGTGTTATGGTCACATGGGAATAAAGAAAAACAACTCCAACTCCCTCCTCTGGGCCTCCTGCTCGACCCTAACAGGCCCGTGGAGCCAAGGAGAAGCTGGAGACAGGCCTGAAGTCCACCGAAACACCCTGTGGTCAACGCCACTGGACGGCCTAAAGCACCAGATATGCGCTGGGCAATGCAACGAGAGCCCTGCCTGCCAGGGCCACACTCACAGAGCCTCAGCTCCATGAGGTCCCATCCCTCCTGGCAGAGGAGACAAGCTGAGCACCTGCCAGGGACGAGGCCGGCGGCCCACCCACCGGGCATCACCCGCCGTCAGCAGGAGGCTGCTCATCTTAGCAAAGGAGAGCCCAACCTCCCACGTGACAGCAACAAGGAGGACAGAACCAGAGGATCGGGGTGGGCTCCTGATGCCAGAGAGGAGAGTGACGGCTGGAGGCCACACACAGTGCCTCCTCCCAAAGCAGTTTAGAAGACAAGATAAACACTCACCAGCAAAAGAAAGAGTGAGACACGGACCCTGAGAACTAAATTCTGAAAGGAGGTCTCCCCTGCAAATTGGGAACTTTTAAAAAAGGCATTTAAACAAATATGAGTACATAAGTGCCAAACCAGCTTCTGTTTCCTCTCCCACTATGACTTTCTGCAGCCCCTTCCAAAACGTTTTCACATCTATTATCTCATTTTTATTCTCACGAGGGGCTTTCGCAGGAGGAAAGTGAAATGGGAGTGTGCAACCTCTCCAGTGGCCTGCACTCAGCTCGAGACACATCAGCTGACATTCCTGGGATGTAAAATCAGCCCAGAGCCCACACCACTCTCCACGTCAGCCCCGACGCCTGGGGAGGGAGCAAGCTCTGTCCCGAATGGAACCATGGACAAGGATGCACCGGCCCCAGCTGGCTCCCATCCTGCCTCGTGGCTCCTCCTTGACCAGCGTCCCCTGGGCTGGGGCCATTGCCATGTACTAAATTGTACAATATGGTTAATTTTATGTTATATGTTGTTCACCTCAACAAAAAGGAAAAAAAAAATCCAGCAAACCTGAAAGTCTTTTCTCGCCGAGAACCCAATTTAACACACTTTTTTAAAAATTATTTTTAAATGTAACCCCTGGATTATGGGAGATTTTATTCTACTTCTCTGTATCTTCAAAATGTATCCAACAACAATAGTATGATGGTAGACAGTTCACTGCCTACTCTTTAGCACTGTGCTAAAAAAACCCTCTACACTGAGCTTCCATAATAACCATACGAGACGGGCATAAGACTTGAGTATCTGGTTCTGAACTGCTCCATCTGAGAATAAGATGTTACTTTTATAATCAGGGTAACACTCTTCCAAACACAGAAGAAGGAAAAAAGACTTGAAGGAATATGCCTCTATCAGTATTTTTTCTTTATACTTGTCTATTTTGATCAAATGTCATACAACATATACTGAAAAAGAAAAGAAACTCTTCCAAACCTGTGTTTACCTGGCTGTGACTTGAGCCAAATAAGGAAACAGCAGGCAACAGCCCACAGGATGTCACCACTGCCTTGGGGCCTGTTCCCTGCAGCTGGGGTTTTCAAATAGGCATCCCTGGGGGGAGCTGCAGGGTTCCAAAAGCAAAGAAGTCTTTTCTAGATAAACAAGGAAAACTTAAGTGCCTAAGTCCACCCTCATTCATTCCTGGGAAGAGTGTAAATTGTTTGAACCTCTATGAGACAATTTGGTAATATTTATCAACATGAAAAATGCACACGCCTGGTTCCTCAAAAAGTTAAATACAGAGCCACCATATGACCCAGCAATTCCACTTGGGTTTATACCCCAAAGACTTGGAAAGCTGGGACTCAAACAGATACTTGTACACGAATAGTGCATGGCAGCATCAGTCACAAGAGCTAAAAGGTGGAGCCCATCAACAAATGAATGGATAAACATGGTACATACATACAATGGCGTATTATTCAACCTCAAAAAGGAATGAATTCTGATACACACTACAACATGGATGACCCTTGAAGACATTATTCTAAGTGAAATAAACCAGTCACAAAAGGACAAATGTTGTAGGATTCTACTTATAGGAGGTACCTAGGACAGTCAAATTCATAAAGAAAAGTAGAATAGTGGTTGTCAGGGGCTGGGGGAGCGGAGGCCGAGGAGTTAATATTTAATGTGTAAAGAGTTTCTGTTTGGGATGATGAAAAGGCTCTGAAAACGAACAGTGGTGATGGCAGCACAATGTTGTGAATGTACTTAATGTCACTGAACTCATACACTTCAAAATGATTGAAATGGTAAATTTTATCTTCTGTGTATTTTACCACAGTAAATATGCATATATATATACACACACATGTATGTATACACACACACACATATATATACATATATATAATTTTTAAAATGCACATGCCCTTTGATCCAGCAATTCCACTTCTAGGTTTTGAGTTTTCAGATATATTTGTACACGTATAATATGGTGTCCCTATAAAGATGTCTATTACAGCAATGTTTGCAGTAGCAAAAAATTGGAAATAACCTAAATGTCTACCTACAGGAGCCCTTTTAAATAAATGATGTTACCTCTATACAGTGGAATACAGTACCGTCACAAAAAGCATGAGGCAATTGCAATATGGACTTAGAACCCTCTCTAAGGGATTAGGTGAATAGATGGAGTGCAGAGGAGTGAACATACTACCATTTGTGTGTGAAAAGTCTGTACAGGCACAGCTCAGAGATACTGCGGGTTCAGTTCCAGAACACTGCAATAAACCTAACATCGAGATAAAGCGAATACTGCAATAAAGCGAATACGTGAACTTTTTTGGTTTCCCAGTGCATATAAAAGTTATGTTCGCACTATTCTGTAGTCTATTAAGTGTGCAATAGCATATCAAAAAAACAACAATGCATGTATCTTAATTTTAAAAAAGACTTCATTGCTAAAAATCGTTAACAATCACTTAATCCTTCAGCGAGCCGTGATCTTTTTGCTGGCAGAGGGTCTTGCCTTGATGTTGATGCTGCTGACTGATCAGTGGTAGCTGCTGAAGGTGGCAGTAGCTGTGGCAATGTCGTCTTAGAACTAGACGGCAACGAAGTCTGCAGCGTCAACGGACGCTTCCTTTCACAAATGGTTTCTCTGTAGCATGTAATGCTGTTTGATGGCATCTTACCAACAGTAAAACTTCTTTCAGAACTGGAGTCAATCCTCTCAAACCCTGCCCCTGTCTTATCACTGAATTTAGGTAATATTCTAAATTCTTTGATGTCATTTCAACAACCTTCACAGCATCTTTACCAGGAGTAGAATCTACCTCAAGAAACCATCCTCTCTGCTCATTCGTAAGAAGCAACACTTTATCCATTAGTTTCACCAGCAATTCAGTCACATCTTCAGCCTTCACTTCTTTTTTTAAAAAATAAATTGATTTATTTTGTTTATTTATTTTTGGCTGCATTGGGTCTTCGTTGCTGTGCACGGGCTTTCTCTAGTGCAGCGAGCGGGGGCTGCTCTTTGTTGCAGTGCATGGTCTTCTCACTGCGGTGGCTTCTCTTGTTGCGGTGTGTGGTCTTCTCATTGTGGTGGCTTCTTTTGTTGTGGAGCACGGGCTCTAGGCACATGGGCTTCAGTAGTTGTGGCACACGGGCTCAGTAGTTGTGGCTCACGGGCTCTAGAACACAGGCTCAGTAGTTGTGGCGCAGGGGCTTAGTTGCTCTGCGGCATGTGGGATCTTCCCAGACCAGGGCTCGAAACTGTGTCCCCTGCATTGGCAGGTGGATTCTTAACCACTGTGCCACCAGGGAAGCCCCAGCCTCCACTTCTAATTCTAGTTCTCTTGCTATTTCCACCACGTCTGCAGTTACTTCCTCCACTGAAGTCTTGAACCCCCCAGTCATTCACAAAGGTTAGAATCAGCTTCTTCCAATCTCTTGTTAATATTGATAGTTCGACCTCTTCACATGAATCACGAATGTTCTTAATGGTATCTAGAATAAAGAATCCTTTCCGGAAGGTTCTCAATTTACTTTGCCCAGATCTATCAGAGGAATCACTCCCTATGGCAGCTATAGCCTTACAAAATGTATTTCTTAAATAATGAGACCTGCAAGTTGAAATTACTCCTTGATCCATGGGCTGCAGAATGAATGTTATGTTGGCAGGCATGAAAACAACAGTAATCTCCTTGTCCACCTCCATCAGAGCTCTTGGGTGACCAGGTGCATTGTCACTGTGCAGTAATATTTTGAAAGGAATCTTTTTTTTCTGAGCATTAGGTCTCAACAGGTCTTAGCATAATTCTTAAGGGCCCTAGGATTTTCAGAACGGTAAATAAGCATTGGTTTCGATTTCAAGTCACCAGCTGCATTAGCCCCCAATAAGAAAGTCAGCTCATTCTTTGAAGCTTTGGAGCCAGGCATTGACTTTTCCTCTCTAGCTATGGAAGTCCTAGATGACATCTTCTTCTAATAGAAGGCTGTTTCATCTACACTGAAAACCCACTGTTTAGTGTAGCCACCTTCATTAATGATCTTAGCTAGATCTTCTGGATAACTTGCTGCAGCTTCTACACCAGCACTTGCTGCTTCATCTTGCATTTTCATGTTACGGAGACGGCTTCTTCCTTAGAACTCAGACCTCAGGAACCAATCTCTGCTAGCTTCAGTCTTTTCTTCTGCAGCTTCCTCACCTCTCTCAGCCTTCACAGAACTGAAGAGAGTTAGGGCCTTGCTCTGGATTAGGCTTTGGCTTAAGGGAATGTTGCGGCTGGTTTCTTCTTCTATCCAGACCACTAAAACTTTCTCCATATCAGCGATAAGACTCTCTTGCTTTCTCATCATTCTTGTGTTTACTTAAGTAGCACTTTTAATTTCCTTCAAGAACATTTCCATGGGCTTCCCTGGTGGCGCAGTGGTTGAGAGTCCGCCTGCTGATGCAGTGGTCACGGGTTCGTGCCCCGGTCCGGGAAGATCCCACATGCCGCGGAGCGGCTGGGCCCGTGAGCCATGGCCGCTGAGCCTGCGCGTCCGGAGCCTGTGCTCCACAACGGGAGAGACCACAACAGTGAGAGGCCCGCGTACCGCAAAAAAAAAAAAAAAAAAAAGAACTTTTCCTTTGTGTTTACAACTTGGCTAACTGGTGCAAGAGGCCTGGCTTCTGGCCTATCTTGGCTTTCGACATGCCTTCCTCACTAAAGCTAATCGTTTCCAGCTTTTGATTTAAAGTGAGAAATATGTGACTCTTCCTTTCACTTGAACACTTAGAGGTCACTGTAGGGTTATTAATTGGCCTGATTTCAATATTGTTGTATCTCAGAAAATAGGGCACCCGAGGAGAGGGAGAGAGATGGGGGAATGGCCGGTCAGTGGAGCAGTCAGAACACACATATTTATTAAGTTTGCCGTATCATAGGGGCGCAGTTCGTGGTCCCCCAAAACAATTACAATAGTAATATCAAAGATCACTGGTCACAGATCACCACAACAAATATAATAATAATGAAAAAGTTTGAAATACTGTGAGAATTACCAAAATGTGACCCAGACACATGAAATGAGCAAATGCTGTTGGAAAAAGTGGTGCTGATAGACTTGCTTGATTCAGGGTGGCCACAAACTTTCTTTTCCTTTTCTTTTTTTTTTTTTTTTTTGGCCACACCATGGTTTGTGGGATCTTAGTTCCCAAACCAGCGATTGAACCTGGGACCTCGGCAGTGAAAGCACAGAGTCCTAACCACTGGACTGCCAGGGAACTGCCGCCACAAACTTTCAATTTGTTAAAAAAATTCAATATCTGCACAGCACAATCAAAAAGTGAAGTGCAATAAAGCAAGGGGTGCCTATATACAATGACTTGGAAACAGAATAGCTCTGAAAGGATACACAACAGAGATGACAGTGGTTGTCTGAGGGATGGGAAAGTAGATGATATACAGAGGGAAACTTACTTTCCATGGTACAATTTTTTTCATACCTTTGTAATTTTATAATATGTACACTTCTGGCTACTCTGAAATAAACTTTAAAATATTTTAAGTAATGTCCAACTCTTGCTTCTTATAGAGGAGTTTATATCAGACCAACCCTTTAGCCAAGGATAAAAGCCGGATAAAACACAAAAGAACAGCTATCTAAAGGCAATAGGAAACAACCAACACAGCTAGGACTTCAGGACACAAGCTCTCTGAGGGAAGGGAGACACATTTAAGTGAGCCCAACACACTCTGCCACTTTTTCCCTTGAGACCAGGGTTGAGAGTCTGAACAGACAGCAATGGCTAGAGCTTCCGAGGGGCTGGAGAAACAATAACTGGTGAACAAGGATTCCAACGCAGAGTAGAGGGGTGAGATCCTGGACAGAAGAGAACCATAGAAAAGTAAGCCTGACTTTCTCTACAACTACTCCCCTTGAGGCATTTGCCAATCCCTAAGCCGTATGGGGCAAGAGACCGAAAATCCAAGCAGAAAGTGACAGAAAAGAGGCTAAAAATCAAAGGATAGTTTTGGCAGTCTCTTAATGTTGAGGAATTCAGGGTCCCTCAAGAGGAGGACACCCTTTCAGTCAAGACCCCTGAAGGGGTATTTCCTAAGAGTAGGCACAGAACAGAAACAGACCAGCTCACTGAACCCAGCTTTAAATCTTCTCACCCCCACATGGGATCAATCTGAGCTAACCCTACTATAACCATCTGCTGCGAGAAAAGTAATCCTGTCTGGAGAGACACAACATCATTTAGGGTTGCTATTATTTTCCATATGCAATATCCAGTGTTAATTAAAAGTCCAGGATGCCATAAGACAGGACCAAAAGTCAAGAGAGAAAAGCAGACCCATCAGTATTCTGATACCATGGTGGTCAAAGACTTTAAAATAAATGTTTAATATGGTTCTAAAAATAGATGACAAAATGGGGAACTTAACCAGAGAATTCAAATCTATTTTTTAAAATCAAATGGAAAATTTTTTAAAATAAAATGGAAATTCTAGAACTGAAAAAAGTACAATACGGAAGTTAAGGATTCAAGAGATGAGCTCAACCACTGAGTTGACAAAGCAGAAGAGAGGATTAGTAAACTGAAAGTTAGGTCAGTAAAAATATTCAGTCTGAAGCACAGAAAGAAAAAAAGGAAGATCCAGACATTTATGGAACATGGTAGAAATGTCTAATAAAGATATCTAGAGTCATAGAAGCAAAGGACAGAATGACAGAGAAGCTACAAAAAGATACTGGCTAAAAATTTTCATCAAGCCATCAATGCAAGAAGCTCTTTGAGAACAAAACAGGGTAACTTCAAAAGAAAACTCCTAGGCAAAACTAAAACCAAAGACAAAAAAAAAACCCAGTAAAAGCAACCAGAGGAAAATAATACGCATTAGTTTAAAAGGAGCAACAGTATTATTGTACAACATGGGAAATATAGCCAATATTTTATAATAACTATAAATGGAGTATAACCTTTAAAAATTGTGAACCACTATATTGTACATCTGTAACTTACATAATATTATACAGCAACTATACTTCAAAAAATAAATAACAAAAGGAGCAACACTATGTCCTACAGCTGGAAGCCTGAGGATAATAGAAAGACACCTTCAAAGGGCAGAAAGTAAAAATCCAGAAACCTTCAATTCTATATCTGATAAAAAATGACTTTCAAAATTGAAATAAAAATAAACACACTTTGGGCTTCCCCGGTGGTGCAGTGGTTGAGAGTCTGCCTGCTGATGCAGGGGACACGGGTTCGTGCCCCGGTCCAGGAGGATCCCACATGCCGCGGAGCGGCTGGGCCCGTGAGCCATGGCCGCTGGGCCTGTGCGTCCGGAGCCTGTGCTCCGCAACGGGAGAGGCCACAGCAGTGAGAGGCCCGCGTACCGCAAAAAAAAAAAAAGGAAAAAAATCCCAAAAAAACCCCCACACTTCTAGCAATTAAAAATGGAGAGAATTTAGTGCCAACAGACCGACTTGAAAAGCAATATTAAAAGGAATTCCTCAAGAAGATGGAAGCACAGCAATGAAGAAGAAATGGAGTGTAACTGAGAGGGTAAAATATGGGCAAACGTAGGTAATGAATATTAACTGCAGAAGACTATAACTTTATGAGACTGTTTTGTGGGGCTTAAAACATATGCTGAATTACATTACATTACAATTGAATTACATAAAATACATTACAATCGAATCACAATGTTGTACATGTGAAGCTAACAAAATATTGTAAATCATCTATACCTCAATTTTTTTAAAAACCTGAAATAAATAAATAATAAAATAAAATATATTACAGTGGCCAGAAAGTATTGGGGAGGGGAATTAAGTGTTGTGAGGTCTTTGCACTGTGATCAAAGACGCAAAAAATACTTTGGGGTAGATGCAAATGAATCCTAATTGACATTTATTGACCTTATTTCATTTTTGAAAGACATTTTGATACATTTTGTAGAATATACATTATTCTTTTTTTTTTTTTTTTTTTTTGCGGTACGCAGGCCTCTCACCGTTGTGGCCTCTCTCATCGCGGAGCACAGGCTCCGGACGCGCAGGCTCAGCGGCCATGGCTCACGGGCCCAGCCGCTCCGCGGCATGTGGGATCTTCCCGGACCGGGGCACGAACCCGTGTCCCCTGCATCGGCAGGCAGACTCTCAACCACTGCACCACCAGGGAAGCCCCAATATACATTATTCTTAACTGCATCAAAATCAATCACATACTAGATCAAAAATCAAGTTTCAACAAATTTCAAAGGGCTAAAATCGTGCAGAGCATATTCTTTGACCGCAGTCAAATGAAACTAAAAATCAATAATGAAAAGATAACTTTTAAACAGTCCCCAGATATTTGGAAATTAATGTACTCCTAAATAGCTCATGGATCAAAGGCATATCAATGGATTTAGAAAATATAAATTTTAGAATTTAGAAAACGGAACTAAATGACAACAGGGATATGACATATCAAAACTTGTGGGATAAAGCCAAAGTACTATAATGAGGAAAATCTATAGCATACGTACACGTTTTAGAAAAGAAATGCTGGAAATTAGCTATATCAGTTCCATTTCGAGAAGGGAAAAAAGAACACTAAATTAATCCCAAAGAAAGGAAATACAAAGTTAGAAGCATAAATTAATGAATTATAGACATGCAAAAAGAACCAAAAAGGTGTTTCACTGAAAAGGCTAAAACATTAATAAACCTTAGTAGGACAAGTTAAGAAAACATTTAAAAACAGAAGGCACAAATTACCAATATCAGTAATGAAAAAAGAACTCAAATCCCATACACAATGACACATAAAAAGAAAATATAATGAACATTATGTCAAAAATATGAAAACTTAGATGAAATGGACAACTTCTTGAAAAAACAATAACTTTCCAAAACTCATGCAAAAAGAAATTGTAGAACGTTCTATCTTTAGATGAAACAACCTTCTCATAAAGAAAACTCCAGACCCAATAAGGCTCCACTAGTGAATTCTTCTAAACATTAAAGGAATAACCTAAATCTTCCTTAAACTTTTCCAGGGATTAGAAAGAGGGAACATTTCTCCAATTAATAAGTCTGGCATAACCATGATACCCAAACCCGTCAAGGACATGGAAAGAAAGTTAAAATGGCAAGCAGCTCTCATGTCCACAGTCACAAAAGCACACAGGGGTGGTTCTCTCAGCCAGACCCCAGGCTCCCCGCACTGATCCTGCCCAAAGGGGCATTAGAAAGTGGGCCTTGTGGCCTCTGTACCTCAGCCTGACCATCACTGTTTCCAGCTTTACTGGTTACAAAGCACCTCTGTGTTTCCCATCTGACCCTCAGCAAGATGAGTATCAACATCTCTACTTTGGAGTATCAATACCCCCACTTCACAGATGAGGGAAGTGAGGCTCTATGGGGTGGATAACTTGTCTAAATCATCCACCCAGAGACTAACAGATTCAGGGTGAGACTCACCACACCAGGAGGCCCCCACCAAGCACTGCTGAACGTAATTGAAGAGGTCCTGGATTATACATTACGAGACAGACAAGATGAACACAGATGGGTATGCTGAAAACTGCACAGACTATATAAAAAAGAACTCGCCAGTCTAGCTCAGTGGTGACACACGCATTTTTTTTTAATGTAGAGAACCCAGAGGGCTGCCTCCACATTACGAGAGATCAAATGCAAACAAGAACCAAGACAGTATAAAAAGCAGAAATTAAAGAATGCCTTTGAAGGAACTCAATAAAGCCAGTAAAGCTTTACTGAGGATTCTTTAAATATGTTCCAGCCGCAGCAGCTCCTCAGTAACCACAGGACACAGGGCCGAGGAGAAGGGGACGAATATGACGGGCCCTTTGTCACAACGGAGGTAGGAAGGTTCCCCTTCTAAAGCCCGTCTTCTGAAAGATGAGTCCGAGGCCCAGCTCAGGAGCTTCTAGATCTCATTGGTAAACAGAGAGAGAAAGAACCTCCCAGGACAGACAAAGCTAGGACACATCAGCTAAGTGACTCAGTGTGTGCCTTCAAATAGCACTGTCTAGAGAACATGAGGCCCACCACTGGGGCCCCCCGAAACTAAGGCCCCACCCACCTGGGTGGCAGGGTCTATGAAAACGGCAATTTCAGTGAACCCACTGAACCCAGAGCAAAGAGCACCACCTGAACACAAAATGACATGGTTCCCAGAGCAGAGAAATCATGTTTTCAACCTATTGAGTTTGTTTGTTCAGGGCAAGTCAACCTATGGATAACAGGAAACTGGTGGATGTAATTTCCGAAATCCTTCAAAAAGCATGTGAGATGAACCCAGACCAAAAACTATTTAAGACTGAGTCACACGAGAGCGGGGAGTCTCTGCAGTGGATCAGGCTGGAGTAAAGCCAGTAACAAAAGAGAGGGGACAGCAGGCAGGCAGTTCTCTTGATGGAAAAATGTAAACAGCGGGCTCCCCAGGGGCTGGGCTCAGTTTTAGGTCTTCACAAATGACTTAGCGGGAGAAGGCAGTGGGGCGATTTCCCTGAGCCTGTGGGAGGAGGGGTGAGGGGCTGATAGACTTCACACACGAGGGCCCCCGAGGCCAGGGGATGGGTCGCCCACCCCTACCCCACCGCAGGGAGAGGAGCCCTGAGAACAAAGCAGGTGAGCGATCTGCCCGGGGGTGTGTGGCAGAGGGAGCGGGGAGAGGAATAACACAGAGTGATGCCTCCAGAGAAAAAGAGTTCACATGGAGCCCTGGGGTACCCACAGCAACTGGGTTCACGCCCTTCCGACAGGCCCCAAACCCAGGCTCCAGGCCGGCACTGCCCCAAGGCCACCCCCAAAGAGCCTCACCTGCTGCTGGCTCTGCTCCTCCAGGTTCATCTTCACCTCCAGCGACTGGCGGGCCTCCAGGAAGGCCTTGCGGTGCTTGCGGTCCGCCATGTAGTAGGACATGATGCCCACAACGATGGCGCACAGGTAGAGGAAGACATTGGCCAGAATCTGTATCCAGAGGAGGAAGAGAGGAAAGGACAATGGTCAAGGCATGTCTTCAGGAGAAGGATGGAGGAGGTGGGCAGGTGGTGACCAAAATCCAACTGCAAGTTGCCCACTGTCCAGGGAGGTCCCCAGCAAAGCTTCTGACCTCGAGGGGGTATTCAGATCCCTGAAGTAGACCCTGCCCCATCACCATGGATGAGTGAGGGGACTGCTGTTCTCCCTTCCACCTTTTCACGGTAGGGAAGCTGGCCAATCCTGCCCACCTGTGCAGCCCGAGCAGTCCTTCTGCTACTCATCTGTTCACTCACTCACTTGTTCAACCACCACTTACTGCACCCTTACTTCATAGGCGCATTTAGGTACTGTGCTGATTAGCTGGGGAGGAAAGTGAACCAAGCCCAGATCTACTGGCCAGGGGTGTACAATCCTAACAGCTGCAGATCATATGGAAGGTCACAGGAGACCAGAAGAGGTCCCGGGCTGATTTAGTTGTCACGATGCCACCTAACACGTGTGCCGCAGGCTACAGGCTTCTGGGATTCACATGCATCCTCTGAGCCAACGCCACCTGCCAGCGGGTGAGAGGGTGGCCAGTACCAACATCCAGGTCTCATGAAGAACTGAAGCTCCAGGAAGGGGAAGAGGCAGGTGGGATCTGACGTCTGTCCGGTGAGCTCAGTGCATTGGCACCAAGGGCTTCTTTGGGCATCGAGAGGCTGCTCCCCCACCCCTGGCACCCTGAGGGCTGGCCTAGGTGTCCTTGGTCCCCAGCCCGCTCCACAGGCCACCAGAGGTAACCTCAGCTATGGACCTGACATTCAAACCCCACCTGACTTCCTGGTGCTGTCTGCTGTCGGCTCCGATCCTTGACCTGACTGGGCCCCATCTGGGGCTGGACCAGGTTCTAATTCCTCCCACTTCTCCAAGACCACTGGCCATGAAGCTTCTCCAACAAGGCCCGTTTCCAGGTCTGGTGCCTCCCACTCCCCTGAGGCTGCCCCACGCTCCCTGCCTTGATTCCCTGAGGTCCTGCCAGAGGTGGACAGACCCCTCCTCCCGAGGGTGTGGTTTCCGGAGCAGAAGTTGGAAGTTGAGAGGCAGGAAGGGAGACATAAGTTCTTAGTTTCTGACCCTAGGGGAAGAAAAGATTGGCCCAGCAGAACATAATAAATTCTGGGGTAGGTGAAAAATGCAGGGAAGTCAATTTTAGATGTTGAAACAGGACAGTTTAATAGACAATAAGGCAAGTTAATTCTAACATTAATTTCCTGGGTACTCTTGGTTATGCTGTATCCCTCTGACTGTTTTTATGTTTCATTGTGGCTTTTGGTCGAAACTAACCAGGAGGACCTACCACCCCCCGCAGAAGCTTCCTGAAGAGTCTGTACTTGGGCACCAGTCTAAGCCCAGGGGGCACTCAACAAAGGCCCGCTGAGCAATGAATTGATTAGTAGGTGAGGTGTGTCTTGGTGCGGGTCATCCAATCACTGGGTGAAGATTTCACGAGCTTCTTAGATGGCTGGTTCTAGCAACTAACAACCAGCTGTGTTCTTGGGCCTGGGCAGCCTGATCGCCTACACCGCCTGCGGGGCAAGCAGGGCATTTCAAAGTCCTGTAGGACGGCTCCTGCACCTTCTTCTGGACCGTGACCACCCATTCCCTTCGGAGTGGTCAGTAATACTGAGTATGCTCTCAGGCCACTTCCTAAACATCTGATGATCGGAAAAGCTGCCAATTTATCATTCACGTTCAGCGAGTCAAAGCAAATCACACAGATCGCTGGGTCTCAAAGCCAGTCTAGCCTGAGGTCTAGGAACCTCCACCTCCTGTGGGGTCCTTAGAAACCTGCGTAACTCCAAGTTCATGGTGCAGGAAGCTGTTCAAGGTCAGGCGCACCTCGTGCGTCCTCACCAAGCAGTGGCACTCCACCAAAGCCCACGCGGGGTCCAGACACAGCAGCCACCGGGCCAAGGGTCTCCGGGCTGACGGGGCTTGGGGTCCTGGAGGGCGAGGGAGGAGCCACACGTCTGGACCCCACACCTGCCAGTGTCAGCAACTGAACCAGGGGCTCCAGACAAGGCAGGTTGACCTGGGGCCACAGGCCTGTCTCTGCCCTGGCCACAACCAGCCTGGGCTGTCACACTGCTGGGGACAGAGCTCCTCACTCAGGGGTCTTCCTGACCACCTCACGAGGATGCACGAGGCGGGCTCTGTAAAATGTACAGTGCTGAGCTGCTGTCGTTCCCCACAGGGCATCCACCTAAGAAAACCAAACCTGCAGACAGGCTGTCAGAGAGCAACTCTAGTGGAAAAGTTTCAAACCAAAGATTATAATACAAAAAATAAGAGGACTCAGGGACTTCCCTGGTGGCACAGTGGTTAAGAGTCCACCTGCCAACGCGGGGGACACGGGTTTGAGCCCTGGTCCGGGAAGATCCCACATGCCACGGAGCAAATAAGCCCGTGCGCCACAACTACTGAGCCTGCGCTCTAGAGCCCACGAGCCAGAACTACTGAGCCCACGCACCTAGAGCCCATGCTCCACAAGAGAAGCCACCGCAATGAGAAGCCCGTGCACCGCAACCAAGAGTAGCCCCCACTCACCACAACTAGAGAAAGCCCGCGCGCAGCAACGAAGACCCAACGCAGCCAAAAATAAATAAATAAAAATAAATTAGTTAACTTAAAAAAAAGAGGATTCAGGTTGGGTTCACGCCTGGGGAATGTCTAGGCAGGACAGCATTCCTTTCATTGAAGTGCACATTTTAAAATAAAATCTACTTTTGCACTCACTTGTAGGTACAGATGATCTAGAAAGTAAATTTAAGAGGAGCGCTGGACTCCGGTACTGCCCCTCGCTAGCCGGGTGGCTGCCAGGTCACATAACCTCCCTGAGCTCACTTCATCATCTATGAGCGAGGGAGGGACTGACTCATCTGGAAGACCCCTCGGTCCTGACACTGGTCCTCATCAGACCTCACTTCTGAGGGCAAAGGTTGGGATTGGAGATGAACCTGGTCCCGAGAGGCCAGGGGAAGGAGAGCAGGTCAGTTCCAAGTCGGCCAGAACGCCACGCTGCCTCCCGGGCCCTGGGCATCCCCGGACCCAGAGGCCTCATCCCCTTCCTGACCTGCACTCTCGGCTGCAGGGATGCGGAGGGAAACGGCCACATCTGGACCATGCGCTGCAGAGTCAGGTGGGTCCTGCAGGTGCCATCCAGGCCAGGGAACTCCCTCCCGCCTTCCAGTGAGCACAGCTGTTTCCAGACAATTCTCCCGACAGTCCCAGGCCTTGGGTCTCCTGGAGCTCCCCCAATTCTCTAAACTTGCCTCAGCTGAAGAAAGGGCCCTCAGGGCGCTGCTGCTCTGGTCCACCCGACCTGTCTCCAGGGCTACGAGGCCCAGAAGGAGTGCGGCAACCTCCCGGTGCCAGGCACGGGGGGGGGCGAGAGGCTCAGCCTCCAAGTCCAGGGCACAAATCCACTAAGGCAAGGAGACCTCCAGCCGAGGAAGCAGGGGTTCGCTCTGGGGAGGAGGGTTGGGGACGGAGCAGGAGCTGCACTGCAACACGGTCCCCTGGGGTGATGGGGGCCCAGAGGTGCACAGGTGACCGGCGGGGCGGGGGAGGGTGTGGACAGCAGTCCCCGCGTGCAGCCAGGGCCGGGAGCCCCTGATCCTGGCCTGTTTCCTCGCCCGTAACATCCTCTCACATCACAACCTTACGTTCTAGACACGGTCACACACCTCACCCACCTCATCTCGTTTAACCTTCACAAGGCAGGTGACATTATTCCAATTTTACAGGAGAAGGAATTGAGATTAAGCAAGGGCTCAAAACTAGAGGATAAGGTTTCTTCCTGCACTCATCTCATTATTCTCTGGCGCAAAGCCCCACCCTACAAGCACCCCTCAGCTAACTTACATATTTATAACCCCACCTTTCCCCAGAAAGGCTATTAGATATTTTCTAAAACTGAAATTAAAATTTCCACCAAAACCAGCCCTAAAGCACTTACTGTGAGCTGCTTGCATTTTTAATCTGAAACATCTACAGACTTCCACAACTTCCATACACATGGGTGGTCATTAGCTCTAGGCTCAGAAATCCCTAATTTATGCCTGTAAGTGTGTCTCACTTAGCAAAAGGGATGTGCTCCTCCTAACACGCTTGGAAAAAATGAGTTGTGCTCCTTCGGCAGTGAGCCCCGAACAGCGCCAGCGCCGAGGAATCGACGGTGACCAGGACGCCACCGCGGAGCCCAGGAGCCCAGCGCTGCCGGAGCAGGTCCAGGTCAGGCCACGAGGATGGGTAAGCGGGGCAGCTGTCACCTCTCTAACACATCCGTTAGTACGGCCTCTCGCTACAGTTTAAGAGCTGCAGACCCAGGAAAACCTTTGGCCACCAGGAAAGGTTGAACCCTAGAGAGAATCTGAAATGTGTCTATCACGTGACTATGACAAACGGGCTCCTCCCAGCTGAGCCTTGACCTCTGCAGGCCTGGGATGAATCTTCTGGTGCTCCCACCCCGGTGGGAGGGGCGGAGGGCTTCCTTGTCAGAGCTCGTCTCTTCTCCCTCCAGGACTGCCTTCCCAGCACCCACTGCTGCGCGAATACCCTGCAACCCGCAACGCTCCAGCCACAGCCGACCCACCTGGCAGCCCCTCTTCCTGCTCAGCCTCCCATCTCCCTTCCCCACTTCTCCATCCTCCTCACACACGTCTGCCCCCTCTCTAACACCCGGGGCACCTGCTAAGGCAGGCCCTGCTGTCCTCCTCACCCCTGTGTCCCCAGAGCCCAGCCCAGGCCTCATCCAGCACCCGGTGCTCAGGAACCCAGAGCTGCTGGGCTGGACGGACCAGGTAACGGAACCACGTCACAGACTCACCCCTCACCTGACCCCTTCAGCCTCTGGCCAGCAGACAAGAAGCCAGCATAAAGTCCACCTCTGGCCCCCACCACCTCCCCGGGACCCGCCTTCTAATTAATATCCCATCTGCTGCACCCTACCCTAAGAGCAGAGAGGAATGGGGCTCGGTCACTCCCCCAGGATGGAGCAGACCCCCAGGACAGCAGGTGGGGGACAGTCCAGGAGATATCCAGAGTATAAGGCAGAGCGTACAAAGCGGTGAGAGAAGGGTGGGGATGGGTGGCGGGGTCTCATTCATTCAGGAAGAGGTTAGATGGCTTCACACATGCGCCAGAGAGATGGGGTCTTGGAAACATGACGACGGGGCTCTGATACCACGGTCAGTGAACAAGCGTGGTCCGAAGGCTTCTGCCCTCTCTAGTCATCCAAACAACGTATTTGGAGAGTTTCAGCTCCACTTTCCAGTTCTGAAAGTGAGCAGGAGCCCCGATGTGCAGACCCCCACTCCTGGCTCTTCCCAGTGGTCCGGGGCCAGCGACGGCCGTCCACACTAGACGGGCGATGCCCGCCACATCTCCAAGACTGAGAAGCCCTGCTCTGGGGTGCCGTCGAGGTTATCTCTTCACGTCCCAGTGGGCTCCTTTAGACTGGGCAGCAGTCTTATTTCAAACAAATTGTTCTTTTTTTCTTTTAAACACAAGGTTTTAAAAATAATGAATAAATGAATGCTTCTCCCAAGTGGGTAAACATTCAGCTTCATCTAACCCATGGCAGCTGGATAATGTGTTTACAATACACCCCAGCTCAGAAATGCAACCGTGAGAAAATTCCTTTACAAGATCCTTCCTCTTGGAATCTGATGAGTCACAATGTCCCACACAGTTTCTAACAGCCCACAGGGACAGGGACTGCTCTTAGTGGGGCTTTAAAATGGAAGTCAGCCCATCAGAGGCAGGCTGGTGGCTCAAATGCCTAGGCTGACCTCTCCCTATAAACTCATTCCGGCCTGCAGATTCCAGAACATTCCCAAACAGGGGAGAAGAGACCGAGGGAGAGACAGCAGCTCTGGGGTGTCAGTGTCCATGTCAGCTGCCCTCGGAGACCTTGTGATGCTCTGCTGCTGGGGGGAGGCCCCTGTTCATTATAGCTAACCTAGATGTTTTCAAAA
Organism: Grampus griseus; assembly: GCF_964374135.1. NCBI lineage: Eukaryota > Metazoa > Chordata > Mammalia > Artiodactyla > Delphinidae > Grampus > Grampus griseus. The sequence goes on from NC_139009.1 coordinate 18,840,655, forward strand.
AAAACTCTCCAAGGAGCTGCAGGGCAGGAAGGAGCGGGGAGAAGGCACCTCTGAAGGCAACCAGCCTCCCCAACCTAAGGAAGACTGGCCGGAGCCTGTGGTGGCAGCCACACAGTGCCTGTGGGGTCCCCACCTGTGGAGCCATGCTCCCTGCAGACACTTGGAGGGGCCCAGTAGTGGGTGAACACATGGCAAAGAGGTTGGGCCACGCCATCACAGAGACCTCCCACACCACCAGCAGGCTGTGTGACCTGGAGCAAGTCACTTAACCTCTCTGAGACTTGGCTTCCTCATCCTCACCGTAACCCTGACGGCTGTTCCACTAAGATTAAAAGAGATTCTAGGCAACACCACCTAACAGAGGGCTTGGCGTAAAATATGTTCTAAATGACTTTTTTTTACTTTTCTTCCAGAAAGGAGAAAGAAAATTGGGACCTAATAATAATACTTTAATGAAGTTTTACAAGAGACTTCACATTCATTATCTTATTTGTTTGTCACAACAGCAAAGTTTTCTTATTCTCATTTTGTAGAAGAGACTTGAAGCCCAGAGAAATTAGGTTATGAGCCCACAGTCTCCCAGCAATGCTGAAACTGGAACCCAGATCTCCTTCCTCTTTTCTTCCCCCTACAAACACAGAATTTAAATTTCAAGACATTAAAAAAGCTCTGTCCCAGCCCAGAGGACTGAATGTCAGAAGCCAGCCTGACCAGGCACGTGTGGCCTGGGGGCAGATCCGCCGCTGCCTTCTTGGCCAGCAAGCACACCACCCAAACACGAGTCCAGGGCCCCCTTCCCTATGTTACTGTCTCCTTAGCTGTGTTGTGATGAGGGTCAGCAGAGGCTGGGCGAAGTCCTAGGTGCTGGAGGTCTCCAGGGAGCACAGAACCCGGTGAAGACCTGGAGCATCTCTGTGGGTCGGGGGGGTCCGTAGACAGTGGGGTGACGCTCCCGTGCTGCCCCAGAGCAAGCTCCAGCATCTCTCTGTCAAGAGGCGACTGGGGTCTCCAGTAAATACAACCCTGCTTGACACAATGCAAGGTTCAAGCCTTGGGGCACTGTGACATGCCCTTCCAAGCCAGACATCTGTCAGGTTTCCACCACGTGCCTCAAAAGGACTTCCAGAAGCTTCCTACTTGTTTAATACCTGGGACATGCCTCTGCTAAGAGATATGCACCCTCTTCCAGAACAAAGATGACTTCCAGATAGGCATCCACCCATCTCGACATGTGACACAAGGTCCCTCATGACCTGCTGGGTGGCCAGACAGCTTCCCAGGTTGTGTACTGCACACCCCTAGGGGCACCACTCCAGACTCAGACACGATGGCTCCCCCAGAGACGTGGAACAGGGAAGCCCTGACCATTGGGCCCCAGTGTCACTCTTATGTCTTGTATCTGCCCACCAGGCTCCCTTCACTCCAGCCACACTGGGCACCCCTCCAATCCTCTAACAAGATGTGCTATTTCAGGGCTCTACAGCTCTAAGCAGAACATCCTGCCCCTGCTGCCCACACACCCCCGCCCTGGCCAATGGAGGGTTACACATTGCAAGGATGCCTTGATCTAACCAGGTCAAGCACAAGCACACACCACACACCTGGCCCTTAGTCATCCCTCAGGAACTGTTAGTTGTTGTTACTATTTCAAGATTATCTCCAACACCCCTCCCTGATTCCCCAAACGGAAGCATCCAACCAACCATCTGTCCATCCATCTATTCATTCACAGATTTCCTGGATGCCCACCCTGTGCCAGGTTGGTACTTGGTATTTAGCAGTGAATGAGGCAGAAAAAGTCGCTATCATGGAGCTGATGATCTGGTAACAACAGACAAATAAGAAATAAGTGATTCAACAATCAGAGTAACAAAATTCAGCAGACAATAAACATGATAAAGTGACTGGGCGGCTGCTTCAGACGGAGTGAGGGAGACTGCTGGCCCCATTTCTTCACTCCCCTGTAAAGTACTGTTCAGCTTTGCCATAGCCTCAGGGAGAGCGATGTGCTCCTCCCTCCTGCTGACTCGGACTGTGCGATTGGCTTTGGCCAAATGGATGTCAGTGCACGTGAAATAAGCAGATTTTTGAGATACACTTGCTTTCCCCTTTGTGCTTTTGCTGTCACCATGAGAACAACATGCACCAGAAGTTCAAAGGTCCAGCAGAATGAGAGGCTCGTGGAGCAGAACTAAACTCAAGCTGCAGCTTGTAGCCAAACCCAGCTGAGCCCAGCCTAGATCAGCCACACCCCAGCCAACCCACACACGTGTGAGCAAGAAATATGTGGTTGTGAGCCACTGAGCTCTGAGCTGTTTGTTACAAAGCATTAGGTGAAAACAGCTGACTATGGTTAGGTGGTTAGGACTGGTCTCCCTGAGGCAGTGTCACTTAAACTAGAATATGAATAACAAAAAAGTCCCAGTCACGGGAAAAATCAGGAGAAAGAGCCTTCTGGATGGAGAATATACCGGTGCAAAGGCCCTCTTTCCCATGAGACACTCACCCACCTCCTGATGCATCTGCATATATCGCCCCGCCAAGGAGGCAAGGAGCACCTGAGGTCAGGGTGTGTCTTTTACATTTGCAGCCGCAGGGCCTGGCACAGCTACTGGCACAGAGCAAAAGTCAGCTGCACGAATGACTATAGTAGAAAGAAGCTGAAAGAACAGTCCATTCTCCACGGAGGTGTCCCCTTTAATGAGAGAGCTAAAATCCAGCTACAGAAAGGCTGAGCAGCAGTTCTTAACTGGGGTGGGGGTGATCTGGGCCCCCTGAGGAACATTTGGCAGTGTGTCTGGGGACATTTTTGATTGTCACGACTGAGGGGGAGGATGCTCCCGGCATCTACTGGGTGGAGGCCAGGGATGCTGCTGAACACCCTACAGTGCACAGGGCAGTCCCCACAATGAGGAGTTGTCCGGCCCCAAATGTCAATAGATCTGAGGTCGAGAAACCCTGGCCCAGGCAATGCCTTCTTCCTTTTTGATTCCTGAGTCTTCACTTGAAACTTTCTCAAGCTTTTGGATTAAGGAACTCTGAGGACAAAGACGGCACAAGAAGATTTATTTTTATATCAATCACAGACCTCATGGGCTAAGAGGAAAACACTACTGATACTTGTTGGACATAAGGACACAGTAGCTCGATAAATGCATCCACGATGGAAGGCAGGCCCAAATCACAGGGGTAGAGACGACTAAGACCAGAGAAGACCACCTGGTCTGTCTCCCTGGAGGGGCAGCTGCAGGAATGAACATCTCACAGTTGGCATTTGATACTGACCAAGGAATTATTCGCTTGAAGTCTGTGGACCAGGTTAGGGGGAGTCAGTGGACCCCTAAAATTAGGGGCAAAGTGTTTCACCCTTTTCTGGGGAGCAAAGTCCATTGCTTTCACCAGATTCTCCAAAAGGTCTGTTAGCCCAGATGATTAAGAACCACAAAACGAATCAAAAGCTCCCATTTCCTCTTGTGGCTTCTTGGCAGAAACAGAAAACATCAGGTCACAGCCCTTTGTGTCTTTTCTTACACATGTGACCCTATTAGTCACCTCGGTCTTTTTCTGCAGGGCAAATAACTCCCCTTCCACTTAAAGGAATCTATTTTTAAAATGTTTAATCACATTTGGCTTCAGATTTTTTTTTTTTAACTCCTGAGTTCTCGCTGAGTGGTGGACCCCATGTTGGGTCCTGGAAAGTAAAAAAGAACCTCAAGAGCTCAAATCTACTAGGGGTAAAGAAGCTACAGGAGGGACTTCCCTGGTGGTCCAGCGGTTACGCCTCCGTGCTCCCAATGCAGGGGGCCCAGGTTTGACCCCTGGTCAGGGAACTAGATCCCGCATGCTGCAACTAAGAACCCACACGCCACAACTAAAGATCCTGCACGCTGCAATGAAGATCCCACGTGCGGCAGGCAGCTAAGACCCGGCCCGGCCAAATAATCAACCAACCAACCAGTATAAAAAAAAGAAGCTACAGGAAAGGGAGGAAGCATAGACTGATTCTGAGGTAGAGGAGGACAGGTCGGCAAAGGTGTTATTTTCTACTGTACAGCAAAGTTATTCAGTTATACATATATACACTCTTTTTTATATTCTTTTCCATTATAGTTTATCATAGGATATTGAATATAGTTCCCTGTGCTATACAGTAGGCCCCACGAGGGAGTAAAACGGGCTGGACACACTCAATTGTGGGTTTTCACAAATATTGACAACACGGAGCTTTTATATACATATTACTATATGGATGCTGGATGGTAAAAGCAATTTAAACCAATTTCTCACTGAGGATCACTGTTAAATAAAGGAAAGGAGAGCAGTAATAAACTATACGCTTATGCGAGTTACCAGAACAACGAAAGGGTTCCACACTGCCTGCTCTGGTCTTCTCACCTCTAAGTAATCCTACTTGCATTCAGTGCAGAGATCCTGACTTTCCGGAATTGTCTTTGAGTGAACTTGAGAACAAAGGTACCAGCCCAGAGGAACATGTAATCTGGAGACAGAAGAAGAGTTCTAGAATCCCAGCAGTATGCTCATCACACAAACTTAGCAAAATGAGAAAGGGATCCCCAATTTCACAAGCACACTGAAGCCCCTGCAAATATGGAACAGAGCAAACTCGGGATTCCGAGGACTTCGCACCTCTCAATTCAAGATGACTCATATCTTGAGAGTAAAACTTTTTGCAGACTCTCAGCTGCAGAAACCAGCGTCACAGCTTTCTCCTTGGGGATTCAACTGCCTCTCTTCTCTCCCTGAGTGCTTCTGAGGGATTACTCAGCATCCCTCATCCCTGTAGCCTCTCAGAGCCGGCCTGGAGACATCTGGGATGTGGTTTCTTAGTCACTGGTTCTGACTTGACTCTTCAGTTCTTATTCCTTAGTTGCTATTTGTCTAGTTTCTGATCCAGGTGTGTTGGCATCCAAAAGAAAAATGATTAAGACTCAGGAATCTAAATGTCACACTCCCCCAGGTGATTCTCTTTTATTCATTGTTCTAGGTGGTGTAGTAAATAGCAAAACAAAGCCAAGATCCTCCAACCTTCCTGGTTCTTTAAACCAAACTATAAACATATGCGATCACTTTACGTTATCTCCCTATGCCTATCGCCTCTTTTTCTTCCATCCGTTTTTTCTTTCCTTTTCTAACAATCTTCTGATCCTCGGTGCACCCTCACCCAGAGTTACTGCACTTCCTTACCGTCTTTCCCTATCTGACCAGCATCTCTTCCATACGTTCAAAGCCACATCCACTGAGATGTTTTCCATCTGTTCACCCTGTTTCATGTGTCCTACAGTTAATTCAGTTCCCTGGTTTTCAATTCAGATCTTAAGTCATTTTCCAAGTTTCCTTCTGACTGTCCCAACCCTGTCTCCCACTGCCCCCCATCTCCCTGCTCTTGGTAGAGTTAGTACACACTCGCATCAGACACTCCACAGCCCGGTCCTCTCCATGCACTGTCTTGGTCACATGACAAACAAAAACTTTCAAATTCCACAATCTGAGCCTCAAGCCCTGGCAAACTATCACCACTCCTAAATCTCTTCAGCCTCAAGTGTCTTGAATTAGCTCCACCTGAGTGGGCTCCCCTCCCCCTCCCTCAGGGGCTCCCAGCCCTGCACCACCTGAGAATCCCCTGGGGGCCATGCCCGGGCAGCATCCCAAAACAGTGAAACCTGAGGCCCAGACACGGCACCGTTAAAAACCTCCCAGGTGACTATATATGTGTAGCCCATGGTCAGTGGGAACACCCAAGTCTGTCACAGTCTCCCCAACCATCCCCGAGCTGAAGGGTTTCTGCCTGCCAAGGGTTGGGGACCAGAACTCACCCGACTGTGCACCTCAGATAATTAGCACCCAGGCTTGCATATGTCTGAAGTAACCCTTTGTTGACTGACTGTTCTCCCTGTCACTGGTGCTCCTTTCTGCACCTCCAGTGGGTCATTCATTCCATCTGGTCTTTCTGGGTCTTCCTCATCGACCTCCTCTTGCCATCACCTGGCCCAAACCCTCACCTCCCACAAGCCTGGGCACAGACTCATTTCCCTGGCCCCTCTCTGGTCCTGTTAACCCACCCCCTGGTATCAGGTTAATCTTCCAAACTTAGCTTTTTGCAAGTTCCACCACCTGCTCAAAACACCTCAAGAGCTGACAATTTTCCGAAAAGTAAAGTTCAAAATCCTCATTCTGGCATTCGAGGTCCTACATACTCTGGCCGCTGTGACCTTTTCTAAATATCACCCACAGTCCCCTGATGTAAACCATCTGCTTTAGCCAAGGTGATGTCCCCAGCGTTATCACCCAGCAGGCACTCCTGACCTCAGCATATGTTGCAGCCCACACTCCGAGGGCCCTCAAACTTTTCCACTGAAGTACGTGGAGAGGAAGCTTCACCTCTCCCCTTGCTGGGGCACGTGGCTTTTGCATTCTATTCCATAAAAATCCATGCTTGTAATTACTATTTTTTTTTTTTTTTTTGGTCACACCGTGTGGCACATGGGATCTCAGCTCCCCGACCAGGGATCAAACCCGCACACCCGTCAGTGGAAGCTCGGAGTCCTAACCACTGGACTGCCAAGGAAGTCCCTGTATTACTATTTTTAAACGTCTTAAAATGTTTGCCTTTCAGTAAAACACATGTGTCTGTCTGTTATATTACACGCTCTGCTAGGGTGGGGACAAGATGTGTTCCAATCACCACTGTGTAGCCAGCACTGGACAAACACCTGGCACATAGGAGGTGCCCAGTGACTACTGGGTGAAGGAATGAATAGTGGGGGAAGGAGGGAGAGGATGAAGGAAGAGAGGGAGGAAAGGAAAAAGGTGAGGAGAGAAGGGCAGAGGAAGATGGGCAGAGAGGATATTAACACCGATGCCATAGTTATCCTGAGGCCTCAAGGACACCATAGTCGTAAACAAGCACACCCCTGCATCCTCCAACGTGAGAAGCATCCCACCTGAACTGGCCCCCGACTGTATCCCCCATCACCTTCAGCCCTTCCCTCAAGATCTAGCTAAACCCTGCCTGCTCCGCAAAGCCTTCCCGGATGGCCCCGCCCCTGAGCTATCACACTCTCCTCGTGTTTCTCCTCTAGTTTCTTAACGAGGAAATAAGTGCAAGGTAAGTCATTAAGAGAAAAAAAAAAAAGTTTAAATACACAGCCACACTCTGCTCTCATTTTCAGAGTAGAAATGACACAGGGCAGGAGCAGAAACAACAAAACATCAACAGTGGTTACCGTGTAAGGGAGGGAGATTTAGGACAATTTCTCTTTTCTTCTTTTTGCCTCATCTTTCTGCAGCTAATCTCTCTGTAGAGGCAAGAAAGACAAGGGGCACCATCTGAAGTTTCTACTGTTCCATCCACTCGCTTGGAACACCCTGACCGTCAGCAGACCTGGGGACCCTTAACATCTCTTTTTTTTTTTTTAATTTATTTATTTTGGCTGCGTTGGGTCTTCATTGCTGTGCACAGGCTTTTTCTAGTTGCGGCGAGCGGGGGCTACTCTTTGTTGTGGTGCGCGGGCTTCTCATTGCGGTGGCTTCTCTTGTTGCGGATCACGGGCTCTAGGCGGGCGGGCTTCAGTAGCTGTGGCTCGCGGGCTCTAGAGCGCAGGCTCAGTAGTTGTGGCGCACAGGCTTAGTTGCTCCGCGGCATGTGGGATCTTCCCGGACCAGGGCTCGAACCCGTGTCCCCTGCGTTGGCAGGCGGATTCTTAACCACTGCGCCACCAGGGAAGCCCCCGGGGACCCTTAGAAACAGAGACTCCTCTTCACGGAAACTCCCTCCTTGCACTCAGAGGCCCTCAGTAAACACCCCGTGGTGGGGAGCCCCGCCCCAGAGCCGCTGAGAACCTCCCCTGGGCACCTGTTTCTACGGGACACACCTTGCCTCCTGCCAAACTTCTCAAAGGGCCAGCTGCGAAGATAAACCTTCCGACAGCCTTCAAACAAGATCCGGGCGCAGTACCCGAGGGCCTCGCCCCCACCCCCCACCCCCTCCCGCTCTGCTCGGCGAAGGGCGGGGATTTGGAACCACCAGGAGTGAAGGGAGACGCCCCCGCCCAGAGCTGCCCAGCCAATCGTCTGTCACTCATCGTTCAGTGCCAACACGTGCAAAGGAGGCCCCCTCTCGTAAACTGGAGCTGGTTCGGGTTATCCCCACAGAATAACCATCTCCTCTCACTAATGAGCCTTCCCTGGGGAAAGGCAGGGGCAAGGTGGCTGCAGTCAGTCGCGATGGTTCCACACAGAGTAATCGCTGCTGGCATAAAGGGCCTCTCGCCATCGCCCTCGAGGTCCCTTACAAACAATGTACACAGCTCACTTGGTCTAAGTTCTTTGGACCTGGTTTTCTTCCTCTTTCCTCAAATGCTTTGTCCACCCGTGAGTGCTACCCCCGTCCTTTCCCTCAGAGACCGGCCACCCAGCTGGCAGGGATTTTCTCACCCTGGGAACACACATAACCCAGGTTTCCAAAAGAGCTCTAAAACCATCCCCTGGCTTCCGGAGAAGTTCCCGACTTTAAAAATATTTCCCTTTGGTTTTTGCCTAATTTCCCCACTAATCGGCCTTACACTTTTTTTTTTTTTTTTGCGTTGCGCGGGCCTCTCACTGTTGTGGCCTCTCCCGTTGTGGAGCACAGGCTCCGGACGCACAGGCTCAGTGGCCATGGCTCACGGGCCCAGCCACCCCGTGCCATGTGGGATCTTCCCGGACCGGGGCACGAACCCGTGTCCCCTGCATCAGCAGGCAGACTCTCAACCACTGCACCACCAGGGAAGCCCGGCCTTACACTTTTGACACGTAAGAGACCAGATCTTCTCCCCACCTGAGTGGAGGACTGAGGCCCATATCAGCATCACCAGTGGTCTGCCCACAAGGGCATCCGAGTCTCTCCCAGCTCACGGCCGGCACCACACTTCCTGTGGCATACTTCCTCTATGGGCCCCCGAGAACCATCTGTCCCTACCCTTCCCAATTCACACACACACACACACACACACACACACACTCACACGCCATCTCTCAGTAAGGTAAACACTCAGGGACAGTAAAACACAGCAGTTAGAAACTGGGCTTGAATTCCAACTCTACCACCACTGGCTGTGGCCTTGGGAGATGTAACCACTGCTCTAAGCTTGCTCCCTCCTCTATGAAATGAGAATAACATGATTCCTACCTCAGGGTGGGTTTGAGAATTTGTGAAGACGATGATGTAACGCACCTGGCACGGTACTGTGCTGGGCACACAGCAAGTCTTAATAAGTGTTGGTTATTATGATTAGGTGTATGATAAATTCCCAGAATCACCATTAAACTTTGTTCCCAATTCTCCAGCTCTCTTCATCTCCTTCAATACGTCTTCTCAACACCTGGGAAGGCGGTAAGTACCAACGGCTCCCAAACCTGTTCTAAGGTTCTACCCTCAGACATTCTGCTTTCGTATATTTGGTGGAGGGCCAGGAATCTGCCTTCTGAAAAGCGCTCCTCCCCCACCCAGGAGATTCCAACGCCACCAGTCCTGTAACCTGATTGCTGCATTTTACTATTTAAATACGATTCTGTGTCCCTTGGCGCTGTCCTATAAAGTTCATCCTGATATGAACTCACATTGTCCCTCCCTATGGCTCTCAACTGTTTTCCCGCTGCCACGGCCCTCCCCCATTGCCCGTCAGCTCTCCCCGAGTCCACTGCGTGCCGGCCGGGCTGCAAGGCTGCTGATGCAGCTCCATCCCAGGACCCTGCTCCCAGCTGAAGGGCTCAGTCCCGCTCCTGTCCCTCTGCCCAATCCCTATTGGGAAGCCCCTTGTGGCAATGCCAGCAGCTGCGAGAGCCAACTGCCCAGACCATACTTATCAAGTACTTTCCGAGCCCACAGTGCTCTGCCTGCTGTGTGGGGACACCAGTAAACCTTGAACCATTCGTCAACAAGTCCTCCTCCAGCCCCTACCCGGGAGGCAGAGTGACACCATGCAATGAACAACAGCTCTGGAGCCAGACAAGTTCCTAATTATCATTCCTTAGCAAGTCCTCTAAATCAGGGGCCCTGGTATATTGCAAAAGTTACCAAAATGTGACACAGAGACATAAAGTGAGCAAATGCTGCCAGGAAAATGGTGCCAACAGACTTGCTTAACGTAGAGTTGCCACAAACCTTCAGTCTGTAAAACACACAATGTCTGAGAACCGCAATAAAGCAAAGTACAATAAAATGAGCTATGCCTGTATGCATCTTCAACTTAATATGGTCTACTTCAAATATTACTACTTTACATATAGTATAAGAGTATATTTTCATTTCTTGCCTGTCTTTTGTTCTATTGTTGTCATACATTATTCTTCTATGTTATAAACTCCACAGTACATCATTTATATTTTTGCTTTAGTCTTTTAAAAAGAGATTAAAAATGAGAAAAAATAACTTTCATTTTCCCACAGATTTACTATTTAGAGGCCTCTTCATTCTTCTGTGCAGTCCAAATTTCTATTTAGTATCATTTTTCTTCTGCTCGAAAAATTTTCATTAATACTTTTTGTGGTGCAGGTCAGCTGGTGATGAATTCTCTCCACTTTAATTGGTCTACAAAAAAGGCTTCACTTCACTTTCATTTTTTGAAGGACATTGGGTATAGAATTATAGATTGACCTATTTTTCAATTCTATTGTCTTCTGCCCTGAATAATTTCTGGCTAGACATCTACAATCATTCTTATCTCTGTTCCTCTATGTAATGTGTCTTTTTTTTCTTTCTTTCCGGTTGTTTTTATGAGTTTCTCCTTAACTACTAGTATTAAGCAACTTGATGATGATGTGCCTTGGTAGGATTCTCTTTATTTTTACTCTTTATATTTATCTGAGTTATTTTGAGCTTCTTGAACTGTGGGTTTATAGTTTTCATCAAATTTGGAAATTTTTTCACTATTAGAAAAATGCTTTTTCTGTCTTCTCTCTGTTCTTCTTCTGGGACTCTGCTGCTCGCACTGCCTACAGAATGTAGTCAAAGCAATCTCAAATCGCTTTCTAGGTCATCCACTTGAGATCCCAAACTGCCTTCCAGCCTTCTCTTTTACTATCTCATACACCCAATTCTGCAGTCAAAAGTTCTCTCTCTCTCTCTCTGTGTGTGTGTGTGTGTGTGTGTGTGTGTGTGTGTGTGTGTGTGTGTGTGTGTGTGTGTGTGTGTGTGTGTGTGTGTGTGTGTGTGTGTGTGTGTGTATGCATCCTCACACCACTGCCCACCAGCAACTGTCTCTGCCCCTTACCAATCCAGGGCTCAAAATCTAATTTCCCCTTCATGGCACACCTCAGTACTGCCTCCTCCGTGAGAACTTTCCCAAGCAAGACAGAATGATGCCTTTTCTCTGTACTCTCACAGGTCTTGTCTGTCACAGTGGCTCCTTGAGAGCTTGCGGACATCCTGTCAAGTGATTTTTGGGATGAGTCCCACCCTCAGACCCAAAAGAAAGAAAGCTATTGGACCCTGTGATGGGAGTAAGAGCGATGTTCTGTCAAAATGCGCCTATGCGAGACTTTGCTGAGGAAGAAGTTGAGCACACGGTATTTTAGGAAAGAGTGAGTCAGGCAGCATCTCTCCTTTTTCCAAAGGGAAAAATGAGACACACAGCAGATTAAGTCAATTATACTGAGCCAGAGGAAACATCCTCCAAGGATCTTCACTCTCAGACCAGTCTCTCAATGTAGCTCTCAAGAGCTGGAAAAAAAACATTCCAGCTTCCGACGTCCTTATAAAACCAGGGGGGCAGGAGTAGGCAATCATGATCCAGGAAGCAACTCAGCTCTTGGATCCAGGTCTCTGGGGAGAGATCCCTGGCCTGGTAAGGTGTGGGAGGCCCCAAGAAAGCAAACAGAATTCCCAAAATTAGAAGAACAAAAGCAAAATGGACCACGCAACCAAGAGCAGCTCACCAGCAGAAGACAAGAAGCCTGAGGCCATCCCAGTTTTACACTGGAAAGTCTTTCAATGGCCCAGAACGCCACACCATCCCTTCAAACACGCCCACACCAGGTGACCTGCGCTCCTTCCATCTCCACCTCTCATTCTCCCCACACAACCACATGCTCAACAGCCTCCTACCTGAACAACTTCCTCCTACCACCCCAATGGCCCCTCACTCACTCCTTTCACTCCATTACCCCAATGTCACCTGCCTGCAATGCCCACCTACCCCTCCCAGCCACCCGCCTTGGACGCTCCCGTCTCCACATAAGTTCCCGAAGCAGAGCCACTCTGGCTACTTAGGAACAGACTCTCCATCTCCTGCCTGCTTCCTGCTCCTGTCACGGGGTCCCTGCCCCAGCACACAGTGGGGCACAGTGGAGCACAGAGTGCCCTCTTTGAGGGGTCAGAAGAGTACTGGCCTAGGGGCCAGGAGACCAAGGCTACAGACAGAGGCACTGAGACTGTCTGTGGGGCCTCAAGCAAGTCACTTCCCCTCTGGGCCTCAGCATCCCCTCTGGAAACGCTCAGTAATATCTCCGAGGCCACCCCTCCTGGCATAAGCAGTATGGGCAGCAGGGGCAGAAAGCAGCAGGAACGAGATCCTCTTAGGTGCAAACCCCAAGCCCTCCAGATCTGTAAATACCACTCAAGCACAATGCAGTTTGGCACCTCCCAACAGGGATACGGTCTGGGGTTTTACACAGTGACAGATAAGCATATCATCATAGTAACACCTGCATCTGAATGGGGCTCTGTGGTTTACAAAGCGCTTCCACTCATCCTCTCATTACAACCTTGGCCACAACCCTGGAGGAGCGAGTGCGTATCACCAGCACGGCAAGATCATGAAGTGAGCACTAGTCTAGGAGCTTTATTAGCTCGTTGAGAGATTTAGTAACGAAGGCCCAGAGAGGACTAAGCAAGGTGACCAAGATCTCAGAGCTGGAAGAGGCAGATCCAGCCGCTGGAGCCCAGCACCCGGCCTGGCGGCTGGCTCGTGCTCACGGGGCTCCCACCCCCTATTCTCCTCACTTACCGAGGAGGAAACCAAGCTCAGCAACATCAAATGGTTTTCCTGAGACCTGCGCCCACAGGGGCAGAGTTTGAGCTCCACTTCTGTTCACTGAAGAGTTGGTGATAAAACAGGCAAAGTCACAAACACAAAGGATGTCAGCACTCGGTGGGTACGTGGATACGACGACGCTTCCTCTCAGCTAGAGGAGCGGCTGCAGGTGCACGCGAGGGGCCACCAGAGTGGACCCCATGTGGGGGCCCCTGGCTGAAGGAGGGAAGGGCTTCAGTTCATGGGGACACGTCACCACCTCGAGGGGGACACCAGCTACCGGAGAGGAATGTGTGGACGTTAGCGCTGACAGGTTTGCTTCGCTGATCTGCCGAAACTTACATACACAAGCTCTCAATCCTAAATGTACACATATCACATAACAATGCAAATTCACAGAATGCTCTCTGGAAGTATACCCACCACACACTTGGCAACGGCTGCCTAGGGTGGGGGGGGCGGCAGAGGAAAGGGGGGCTTCTACTTTTATGCTTCGTACTTCTGCCTCGGTTGAATTATTTCTTACAATAAGCACAACACATGATATAGAAAAAAATCAATCGTCACATCTATCGATCTGTAAAAAGGGACCCAATGTTAACAGTAGGTATCCTTGAAAGATAATATCATGGGTAATATTTTCCCGTACTACTTAGTATTTCCCAGGCTTTCCACAATGAGCACATCTATTACTTTTATATTAAACAGAACCATATGAAGTGAAATTGCCATTGTTTGCACGTTGAAAGTGGTTGGATATTGGCCATTTCATGCGATTCAGCTTACTAAAAATTCATGCATCAACATTCAACAACTATTTATGGAGGGACTGCTCTGCGCCAGGTCCATATCCAGATGATTCTTTTTTATTTTTTTTTAAAGAAAGTAAATAAACCAGGACTTCCCTAGTGGCACAGTAATTAAGAATCCGCCTTCAAAAAAAAAAAAAAAAAGAATCATCCTGGCAATGCAAGGGACACGGGTTCGAGCCCTGGTCCAGGAAGATCCCACATGCCCACATGCCGCGGAGCAAATAAGCCCGTGCACTGCAACTACTGAGCCTGCGTTCTAGAGCCAGCAAGCCACAACTACTGAGCCTGCATGCCACAACTACAGAAGCCCACGCACCTAGAGCCCGTGTTCCGCAACAAGAGAAGCCACCACAATGAGAAGCCTGTGCACTGCAACAAAGAGTAGCCCTGGCTCACCGCAACTAGAGAAAGCCCGTGCGCAGCAGTGAAGACCCAATGCAGCCAAAAATAAATATTTATTTTTTTAAAAAATGTAAATAAACCAAGCTGGGCCTCCCTTGTAGGCAGGACCCGAGGTTACTGTCTCTGTATCCCCAGGAACTTGTGTAAACATGTGTCCAGACCATACGTGTTTGGCTGAGTGAAAAGATAAATTAGTAGACAGAAGGACAATAGATGTCCATCAACAGGCACACACATGCAATTATACATCCTAAGTAATCAACAACAAACACAGTATCCCTGTAGGAAAAGAAGAGGGCAGACAAAGAAGAGGACGGGTCAGATTCTGGGTAACCTGATAATCGTGCTGATCTTTATTGCTCCGGCAGGGCGACAGGAACAGAGAAGCAGTGGGAAAGGAAGAGGTATAGGGGGCGTGCAGGCTGCAGAGGGACACGGCCGTGGTCAGAGGGCAGCCCAGGGAGGCAAACATACCTCCAGCCCCGAGCAGCAGTTCCAGCGGAACGGTCCCTGGGAACAAACAGTTCCTCAGTCGCCCCAATCCCTTAAACAGCACACCCTGCCAGGCCGGGAACATTCTGTCAGTCTCTGGAGAGCTGTCCTGCCATCTAAGCAGCAGTGGGCTCCTCTATATTAACTTCAATTTTCACGTGGACTATAATTCTTTTATTAAGACCTGATGCCTAAATTTTCCAGGAGTGGAGACCACCCTCCCCGCCAAACCTCAAATTACAGCTGTAGAATTTTACCTCTAGCATTTGTGTCCTGCGACAAGGCAAGATGGGCAGGGTTCTTAGAGCAGGCAGGGGGAAATGCGTGTAAAACGGAAGAAGGTGGACTTCCCTGGTGGCGCAGTGGTTGAGAGTCTGCCTGCCGATGCAGTGGACGCGGGTTCGTGCCCCGGTCCGGGAGGATCCCACATGCCACAGAGCGGCTGGGCCCGTGAGCCAAGGCCGCTGAGCCTGCACGTCCGGAGCCTGTGCTCCGCAACGGGAGAGGCCACAGCAGTAAGAGGTCCGCGTACCGCAAAAAAAAAAAAAAAAAAGGGGGGGAGAAGGCACCCCAAGCACCACGTTTCAGTTTGCAGCCAAAGAGAAGTGCTAGCATGATGTAAGGTCCGGAAATGTCACCTGAGGACTTCTTGAAAAAGTTCAATGGGTTAGGCTGAAGAGGAGACAGAGAGAGAACAAGATGGCTGAACTCAAATATTAGGAGGGCTGCTGGGTAGAGAACAAGAGGCAGACGTGTGCACTTCCTCTGGATAAACTAGAACCAGGACCAGATGCTAAGAGGGGGCAGGATGGGGCTCCAGTAGGAGGGCCAGGAGCAAAGCTTATCCACCCCCTGTAAAACCTGCTGACCTTACACGCACAGCTGGCAGGATCCTCTCCAAAACTTTCCTGCACATCTGCTCCGACTTCTGGAGTGTCTCCCAAAAGTCAGTTGTGTTTAGTCCCAAACCTGCTTATGTCAGTTGTTTTTTGGTATTACATTTACATAACTTACTGAAGAACCTAAACAGATAAAATATGAGTATGAAAGACAGTTGTTATTTCTAAGAAAAGTAAAGTGAACATTTTGGAAGTTCCTGAATAAATGTAAGTAGCTAATAGAAACTGCTGCTGAATTAGACGTGGGCAAAACTGCAAAAATTTAGCCCCCCCAAAAAAAGTCATAAAAATCTAGGATTCTGTACCTAGATTATTTCCAAGTGACTTTTAATCCTCCCTCCACTTTAAGGAAACTAGAAATTACAGAGGACACATCTTAGCTACAAAAGGCCTCAAGGAACACCAACAAGAGCACCCAGATGCGAAGGAAAGATTTTTCCTTTCCACAAAAGCAGCTAAATGTTTTCAACTGAAATAAGCTATTTTAAATGCATATAAATGTATATATTTATGTGCAATTTTTTGTGATTGCTGGATTCTACTGACTTTTAAAAATCTACTTTGTTGAGTTATAGTTTGCATACAATAAAGAGCACCCGTGTAAAATGTGTATTTTGGGAATTCCCTGGCGGTCCAGTGGTTAGGACTCTGCACTTCCACCGCAGGGGGCCGGGCTTCAATCCCTGGTTGGGGAACTGAGATCCCCCAAGCCACGTGGCACGGCCTAATAATAATAATAGTAGATAATAAAATGTATATTTTGATGAGTGTTGACAAATTCACACAGCTGTGTGACTACATCCACAATCACCACAGGGAATGCTTCCTTCACCTCAGAATGTTCTTTGTGCCCCATCCAAACCCCCCCTCGCCCCACAGTGTCGAAGGCATCATGGCTCTTACACACACAATGTGTCAAGGTCATCCAATGACCACCGGTGCTTACCACCATCTAGCTTTGTTTTTACTCCCTTTTTTTCCACATACAGTAAAATTCACTCTCTTTGGTGTATCATTATGTGTCTGACACACAGCTGTGTGACCACTATCACAATAATTTAACTTTTTGCATTAACTGACCAACCTCCTGTCTCAATCTCATCAGATTAGAGGACTTGCACTGCATTTGGACCTAGAAGGCTTGGGCTTGACACCAACCACACTGCATCTTCACTCTATCCTGGGCACTTTATTACCCCTGTAAATTGAACTGTGAGCTCCACGATCTTTTCTACCGCTAAATCCAGTGATAAGTGTCATGAGGTGTGCGTGAAAACGAACAAAATGAGGCCACCCAGGAGCAACGGGGACACCCCACAGCCCTGTGTCCCCTTTATTCGCAATAAAGGGAACAAGCTCCACACAGCTCAAGCATTCAACCTAATGGAAGAGCAGGTTTGACACTCCTCCAGTCCAAATCATTCCAGAGACTTCCTTCCCTGTCTCCCCCACCTGCCACTAAATTTTTTTTTAAACATCTTTATTGGAGTATAATTGCTTTACAACATTGTGTTAGTCTCTGCTGTACAATAAAGTGAATCAGCTATATGTATACATATATCCCCATATCCCCTCCCTTTTGCGTCTCCCTTCCACTCTCCCCGTCCCACCCCTCTACGTGGTCACAAAGCACCGAGCTGATCTCCCTGTGCTATGCGGCTGCTTCCCACTAGCTATCTGTTTTACATTTGGTAGTGTATATATGTCCATGCCACTCTCTCACCTCGTCCCAGCTTACCCTTCCCCCTCCCCGTGTCCTCAAGTCCATTCTCTACGTCTCCTGCTACTAATCTTAACTGATTCCTCCAAAAAGAAGGAATAAAGGAAAAAGATATTAAGTGAAAAGCCACGGCTGTGATGCAAACCAACAACCCTGCATCAAAAGTACAGAATTCTTTGTCCTCACAGGGAACTTCAACTGAAAAGCATGCGTCTCGTTTCTAAGACAACAACAAGAAAAATGGTGGCCCAGCAAAAAAATTGATAAATAAATAATAGGGTGATGAGTGTCTGATGACCCAATCCAGGTGCCCTGCAGACATCCAGAGCATGGAGCTGCTCTTCCCTCCCTTGGGGTTGGCCCCAGCTTTTTAAACATTCCTCTCCATCAGAGCCACTAATACTAATGACAGCGACAGCCAAAGCAACAAGCATTTTTCTAGCGCCAGCTGTGTATCCG
The DNA here is from genome assembly GCF_964374135.1 of Grampus griseus. Taxonomy (NCBI): domain Eukaryota; kingdom Metazoa; phylum Chordata; class Mammalia; order Artiodactyla; family Delphinidae; genus Grampus; species Grampus griseus. The sequence goes on from NC_139009.1 coordinate 18,858,470, forward strand.
GGCCTGCACCAACCAAAAGGACATGTTTTCATCGCTAGTGTGTGTTTCATCCCTACACTAACCCAGCGAAGGAGGTGTTATTAGGCCACTTCACAGAGCAGAAACTAGACTTAGACTGAATAATGTACACAGGATCCCTCAGCTGGTAAGTGGGGGGAGCCAGGAAGTAAACCAAGTCAATGACTATGAAGCCAGGGCTCTCAGATTCCCGAAGCAGAAAAGCCCACCCACGGGTCAGGCTTCCGAGGCCCCTGGGTTAGTTTAAAATGTAGAGGTCAGTTGGTCTGAGACAGGACACTGAAGGGACAGGACATGGTGGTTCCCTAAAGTAACCACCTACATTGGGCCCTTTACTGAAATAAAGAGGCAGTGTCCCAGATCTGTCCCCAGAGATGGGCAATATAATATTCACAACTGCAACCCCAATTTAGGGAAGGGGGATTAATGTGTCTTCCAGAGTGCTCAATACTGCACGATGAAAGATAAACTGTAATCATGTGTAGGAGTTTAGAAAACAGAGTGCTGACAGGTGAGAAACTGTGGCACTTTTCTGGCAATCTGGGGGAAGCTGTGTCTAGCTGACAGCGTCGCCCAGTGCTGGGAAACGAGCCCGGGGGCGGCAGGGGGCAGCTCCCAGCCCCAGCCTGGGAAGATGACCGCCCCCCAGCACCAGGCAATGCCCTTTGCTCAGATCCCCCTCCAGGAAATTAGTGATGTGGTTTCTTAGGAATTTGCAGTAAATCTGTGCCAAGTAACAGAGTATTCCCCTTCCTGGGAGGGTGGGAAGGGCCACCTACCACCAGCAGGTCGGTGACTAAGCCTTGGGCTTATGGGTCAGTCTCTTAAGAATGAGACCCAGGGGGATCAATGCCCCAGGGCCCCGTCCCCTTGGGTGAAAAACTCAGCCTTCCAGGGGCAGCTGAGGAGCCCACCTAGGGCCAACCCTGGCCTGGAAAGGTGGCTGCCCAGCCTGACGCTGCCAGCTCTGACTCAGCTGGCCCCACGTTACATTTCATGGGGACCAGCCCTAAAATGACATGGAACGCAACCCACAACCACGGAAATCCCGCCAGGGTTCAAATCCAGTCTGCTTACGCTGGGGGTTTGAATGGGGGTAAAGCGTGAGGTGGGATTTCTTCTGAAACGTGTCATTTTCTTTTCTGTTTACAACAAAGAAAGTGCTCTTGAAGAGAGGAACGGGAAAGGGGAAGACAAGGTTTCATTACTAATCAAAGCAAATTTCTTCGGAACCACAAAGAGGAATTTTGCTGGGAGAAACAGCTGAAAACGTGATCAGAGGAAGGAAGGAGCATTAGATATAAAATCACCAGGAGGGGACAGGAGAGGCCATGGGCCTGCTAGTATTACATACAAATAATAATAAGTAAATGAAATATAGATGATAAATACATAAAATTAATAAATTAAGAGTAACCAAATGCCCTACAGAAAAGGAACAGTTGAGTTAATTATGGTACATTTAGCCAACATCATATTACGCAGCCATTAAAAATGATGATTGCAAGGCTTCCCTGGTGGCGCAGTGGTTCAGAGTCCGCCTGCCAATGCAGGGGACACGGGTTCGTGCCCCAGTCCGGGAAGATCCCACATGCCGCGGAGTAGCTGGGCCCGTGGGCCATGGCCGCTGAGCCTGCGCGTCTGGAGCCTGTGCTCCGCAACAGGAGAGGCCACAACAGTGAGAGGCCCGCGTACCGCAAAAAAAAAAAAAAAAAAAAAAACAAGTGGCAAAGGAGTGCTGATTAGCACTCTTGAAGAGTTATATAAGTCTTGCTTTAAAAACATCATTCTCTAATCACTTAGGTTAGTACCAGAACATTTCCCTAGCCTGGATCTAACCAAAAATTTATCAAACTGTCAACCAGAGTTGATGAGGAAGGAAGTAAAGATAAAAGCAAAGCAGGAAGGTATTTATTCAACAAACATTTATAGAGTGACAGTCAGGACCAAGGCACTGCAAGGGGCTGCAGAGGGCCTGTACTATTGGTCTTACTCTCCTTGAGGCAAACAACAACCTGCTAGGAAGACAAATTTGACATGTTTCTGAAGGATGCACACTGGCAAATTCCCACCTCCTGGGAAAGGAATACAAACGCCAGAGCCAGGCTGCCCATCTAGCTGACACGTGGACAGAAAGGTCTGGCACTGGTGCTGGGGTCGTGACTAGAGGCAGGTGTGCCTCCCCGTAACCTAGTGCAGTACCCTGGACAGAGAGGGTATGCGTGTTGGAAAAGTTAAGAAAAAAATTCTTCTTCTGAAGGTAAGGTAAGGCAAAGCCCATGAAGGTGAACCACGAGCCATCATCTTTTCAGGTGCAATGCAGTTTCTAACTTTCTGAAAAATCTTAGAAATGATGGATTGGCTCTCATAGAGAACCAATACCTTCAAAAAGTTATATACAGTCATCTCTCAGTATCTGGAGAAGACTGGTTCTAGGGGCCTCCGTGGATACCAATGGCATATATAAAATGGCATAGTACAACGAAGACAGTTGGCCCTCCGTATCTGCAGGTTTCACATTCACAGATACAGAGGGCTGACTGTACAGCCAACTATACAGTGGACCACATTTCTCACTTCTGAGGCATCCTGTGGTACCCCAGCCAGACTCATGGCTCTCTTCATCTCTTCTCCCCAACATCCACCACGTGCCACCTGGTTTAGTAAACAGCCTCAGAAGACGGCTGCCCTCCATTCCTTCCTTCCCTGTATGTACATATCACCCTCATGCCAAGGCGTAGAATCAATTTCCCCTTATCTTGCACCTGGGTTACCCCTGTGATGTGCTTTGACCAATAGTGATGGGTCTAGCCTTTAAAACCTCTGAGAGCTACCACTGTCTCCCAGACACCACCATGCTCCACCATGCTGTGAGGAAGCCCAAGCTAACCACTTGGAGGGGTCACTGGAGAAGCTCGACGGCTTTAGACATGTGAGTAAGGCCTTCTTAGAGCTTGCCAACAAAGCTGTCAGCTGAATGCCGGCAATGAATGAAACAGTCCAGGCAGCCAAGTGAGTGACCTCGGCCAGTGCCATGTGAGGCAGAGAAGCATCCAGCTCAGCACGGTCAACCCAGAGAATCATGAGATAAACTGTTATTGTTTTAAGCCAAGAACAGTTGTTATTGCTTTAAATTTTGAGGTTATATGTTATATAACCACGGATAACTGAAACAGGGTAAATGAAGGAATACATGTGCAGTAACGCCACTGAGAAACGGGCCAACCCACATTAGTGAACTTCCTAGAGAGCCCAAATGTAATCCTTATTTGTCCAAATGTGTTCTTATCCATTTCTGACAAAAATGTTTTTAGAATGCAGTATTAGACCTCACTTTATACTGACTGTAATTTAATATTCTCTTGAAGTGGGCGTCATGATTACAGATATTGGTGACTACAATGTCCTGTAATGTAACAATGCCTCCTAAAGGGGCATAAGGAATGTCGGCTGCAACACGGAACCCCCAGACAGCTCTGCTCCTTGATCAGTGGCAATACTTCTGCCCCTAGAAACACCTCCTCAACCCCCATGTTGTTCCTTCTCATGGTTGTGGGTGGAGAAACTAAAGACCCAATCCTGTTGGAACTGTATCTCAACAGACTCTTAGGGAAGATCTTTTATGACTGCAGAAGAGAAGGAACTCTGGAATCCCACTGACCTAGATTCGAACCCTGCTCCTCTACCTTCTAGCTATGTGGCTCCGGACAAGCCATTTCACTCATCACACATTTCAGTTTCCCCATCTGTAAAAAGGAAATACTTTCTACCTCTTGCTGGAAAATACTTGACTGAAATACAGCAAGAGTTCAGCACACTGAGTACCTTGTCCATCCCCATGTTCGCTGGGTTTCCACCTAGGGGTTACCTCTGAGCTCACACGTCTGAGCGTCGGTCAGGACTGTACCCGCGGTAAAGCAGATCATCACGAGTACATATGTTCATGAGGGGACAGCTGGGGGTTGGCTGAAGGTTTATTCAGGGTTGAAGCACCCTACTGGGATTCACTGCACATTGATGAAGAAATTGCAGAATAACCTGGAGTCCTAGCAATTCTGCCTCTTGGAGATTTCACCAGACCTTGGCATGGAGACTGGTGCCTGGACCTGGCCCCACTGACGCGGCCCTCTCCGGAAAAACCCGGCTGATGACAAAGTGTTGATTTAAAATAATAAACACGAGGACTCCCATGTGCATGGCAAAATGTCAGTGAAATCACGTGGGTGAAAGGTGGGACCTAAAATGCATTTGCACGATGATGCCAGACTGGAAACACCCTGTTTACACACAGAAAAGGATCAGAAAAGGCCCCAGAGAAATGTGACCAGGGGAAGCACTGAGGGGGGAACTTTCTGCAAAGTTGTTCACATGTTCAATAATTGACTATTCTTCCCCCACGCGCAGCTGGATTCGATGGCCTCCTGGTCCCCTTCTGTGCATTTCCTTATTATCCCGGTTCCTACATGATACCCATCTGCACGCTTTTTGTAGAGGATGAGCCATCTGTGGGACAGGGGCAGAGCCCAGGGCCAAAGGACCAAGAACTGGGTTGGCTTTGCCCCCTCCCAGCCTGTGTCCTGCACACACGCCTCAGCTGCTCAGAGCCCCAGGCTGCTGCCTCCCCGCCTAGCTCCCGTTCCTGCTTCCCCCACTCACTTCTCATACACTCCTGGCCACGTTCCCAACAGGAACATTCTGTCACAGGCTTCTCCCTGCCCTTGCAACCAATTCCAAGGGTGAAACAGAGGGGCGCTTCCTATGATATTTTAGGTCCTCCCACCTCTTGGCACTGTTCTTCAACACTGCTTATAGCAAAGGCATCTGGGGGCAGCCACAGATGCAGGAAGGAGGCCCAGATGCCAGCTTCCAGAGAAAAAGAGGCTTTCAGGGAAGCCCCCTGCCCTCACACCCACCATCTCACTCACCAGTGATCCCTCCCCAGTTACCCAGCCCCTCTGTCTTCTCTTGTCCTCCTGAGCCTCAGTTTCCTCATCTGTAAAATGGAGCCAGTAACACCCAGGAGTGATTGAGACGATGTGTATGAACTTTAGCTCCAGCCTACAGACAGGGCATCTGAAGCATCAGCTTCCTCACACCCTCCCCACTGAAGCCCCCCGGAGTCGAATATTCATTCACTGGGCGAATGATTTGCTCTGTGATTTGTAGGTGTGAAAGGAATCCCACATCCACTGCTCTATCATGTTCTCATTTATGAATAAAGGTCTTAACAGGCTAGTAACTCCAAGAGAGAGTTTTGCCCCTAAATAGCCTTTCTGCCGTGAAATAAAGCTATAAAATATGTTTCAGGGGTTCCTCGCTCCTAGCTTGCCACAGTCTCATTCCTTTCAGGATCCTGTCAGAAGCTGACAGGTGTCTGTGGGCACATGTGAGGGTCCTGGGAGCAGCCACAGGCCGCAGGAATGTTCCCTACCTCGGCTGCATTTTCTCCCCACTCCCATCTCCCCCTTCATCCTCCCCCATCAGCAGCTGCCTGGTCCTGCCCTCCACCCCCTCCTGCTTCATCAGCTCACCCCTTGGGCGGCTCGGGGTGAGTAAAAGGCAAGCTGGGCCAGGAGCCAGGCAGGGGGAGGGATGTGGGAAAGGCCTGCCGGCCGCAGCTTGCTCCTCCCTCCCTCCAACCCCACGCCGCGCTCTCCTCCACCACAGCCTCCGACGACATGATCTGACGCCCTTCAGTCCCAGACCCCAAAGGCTGCGAGGCCATACCTGTTGCTCAGTTAGAGCCACCCATTCACTGATAAACGAAGCCCCAGCATCGCCCCATCCCACAGCCCCGGACTCCACCTGCTGTTCAGTGGGAACCCTGACCTGCCTACCTCCCAAGAACCCAGGCAGCGCAGGCTGTGTGGCTTGTCTCTGACACTTCAGGCTACCCTGAGGCCCCTGTGTCCTTCTGTCTTTCTCCCACAGAGCCAAATATGGGTTTGAGGGGACGAAGGGTGCAGAGGAAGAAGACTTGGGCACTGGAAAGGTGCCTTTGGTGCTGCCGGTGACAGCAGCACTCACAAACCCCCAGAAATCCAGTGTCTGCTTCTAACTGGGAAACTGGGTTCATCCCCCCACCAGCCCAGAAGGGGGTCCCTGGCTGGAGCCAACAGGTGACGGGAGAAGAGAAAGAAAAAGGGAGTCTATGGGCAGAAGAAAGCAAAGCAAGGAGGTGCCGGGGGCTGGGGCTACTCTGATTGTGGGGGGAGATGGGGTCTGGTTGCCGGTTCTCATATCCCTGTCCTCCAGCCCCTGCCCACTCCTATCCCTGATGGTGCCCCATGCCGGGAGGTAACAGGGGACCAGGGGAGCTGCAGGCAGGTGAGCGAGCTTCATTCCATGGCCGGGGGGTCTGTGTCTAGGTGCTCTCTCCATGACAACACGGGGCCACAGGGTGCTCAGAGTTCCACCGTATTCTGAGAGACCAAATGCAGGGACACTGTGACTTAAGACTTTGGTGAGTGGGCCTGGGAACCCAGGCACCTTTTAAAAAGTCACATGATGGGACTTCCCTGATGGTCCAGTGGGTAAGACTCCACGCTCCCAATGCAGGGGGCCTAAGTTTGATCCCTGGTGGGGGAACTAGATCCCACATGCATGCCGCAACTAAAGATCCTGCATGCTGCAACTAAGACCTGGTGCAGCCTAAATAAATATTTTTTAAATTGTTAAAAATAAAAATATATATATATATATAAAAAGTCACATTAGTCCCAAACAAGTGACTCAGAAACTTCTGGAACACAGCCCACTGAAAGCTGGGGCCTCCTGCATTCTATCTCGGGCTCCCACATGGACCTTAGGAGTCACCTCTCCCTCCCCATCTAGTCCCAAAGCTGCACCCAAGGCACTGCCTCCATGTCAAGGTCATGCTCTCCTGGGATGCTAATATTGCTATTCTTGATTTACTTATTTTTCTATCTTTTTTTTCTGTTTCCTAATCTTTTGGAGTTTTTCTTAGCAGCGCCCAAAGGACACCAGCAATCAAGGGTTCAGCCTCTTGGGCTCCAGTGGGGAAAATTTCTGATTTGCTCCCTTCATGGGCAGCAAAGCACATGGGAAACTCATGTGGTCCAGGGGCCCTGGCAGAGAGGAATGGGCTAGAAGTGACTGTTCAGTAAAAGGAAAGGGTTCAGAGTTTGATCCCAGGCCCCAGAGGCTGCCATGCCCACCTATCTGCCCCCAAGCTGTGCTTGTCACCGATTCCTGATAGGAATGCCTCTCGCCATTCTTGCCCAGACAGCTTCCAGCAGGGCCCTCAGCTGGCAGCAGCACAACCTTAGGTTCAACAAGCCGGAAGTCATGAGGGGAATGGCAGGCTGTCACCCTTTACGCACAGGGCATTGGGAGAAAAAGGGACCTTTCTGTGTGCCTGTACCAATCCGTGTGCACCAGCCCAGGGCTGGGCCCCTGGAGCATCAACACACAAAGCTTCTGTGAGAGAGGACACTGTGTGAGCCAGAATGGGAAAACAGGAAGAATATTGGTCCAAGAACTAGGAAAAATTTAAAACAGAAGAAAAACCTGTGTTTCAATCTAACTAAGCGGGAGGCAATGGGACGGCCCCACAGGTTTCTTGCATCAACCACCAATGGCACTGCTGCGCCCCTGGACACTCAGCCCCCAATCACAGGAGACTAATGGCTTTGGCCAAGATGGCGGTAGCAGTGTGACGTAGTAGCAAGAGCACTGAAATGGGAATCTAGAAATGGACATTCCAGCCGCTGACTGCTACAACTAGCTGTGTGGCCTTAGAGAGGTCACTCTCCATCTCTGGGCTCATATATAAAATAAGCAGGTAGTGGGTAGGACGCACAGCTGTGGAACTCATTGACTCTAAGCCCTGTGGAGTCCCCGCCCTCAGATAGGTTACCAGATAATAAGTGCAGAAGGCCAGGAATCACACCTCCCGATCTCTGCAGCCCCTCAGAAACTACTCAGGGTCTTGGCACCCAGTGGGACCACAAGACTATCTATTAGTTAAGCTGAGGCCAAAATTTCGCCCCTTCCACAGGAAGGCATCCTCCGGAACCAGCAGACACCCCCTCACTGTGGCCGGCGACCCTGGCCCCGTTTGCATCCCCACGACATGCCTTCTGTGGGGAGACCACCACTTCCTCCATCATCTGACTGCTCGGGCACCCTGAGCTCCCAGCAGAAGTGGGATTTACGACAAACACACAGTCCTTCACGTCTCCTTATCTGAGGTTACCCTCAACCTTTGATCTTAATAACAACCACTTTAGGCAGGCCAACTCTGTCCCCATTTGACAGAGGGGCACTGAGTCCACACACTCAGTCTCTCGCCGAAACCAGTCGATGACAAGCTAGAGACCAGAAGCCAAGGGTGCCCTCTTTCCCCACAAGAGGTCTTCCCAGCAGAGCTCAACGACAAACACAAGGCTGCCTCGCTCAAGACCAGGCCCAGGCGGGCCTTCCTGCCACCCACGCGGGCTGGGCACAGGTGACAGAGTGGCCAATGTTCGGAAATCCTCCAACCCCTAAGGCCAACCACAGACAAGCTCTATGGCAAACCCAGGGGTTGAGGCAGAGCTGGTCCTTCCTGCACAGGCAGATGAGAACCCCAGACCACGACCCCTGCCCCCCGACATTCTGACTCAAGGGCAAAGAAAACAATGCCACCCCCATCTCCAAAACGGGTACCACCTCAGCTGAGAGCTGCTGGGAAGAGAAGCCGCTGGGTGGGACAAAAGGTGGGACTCACCTCCCTCAGCAACTGCATCCCCTTCAGCCCGTCCCGCTGCTGCTGGGCCACGGTGACCCCCAAGACGAGCGTGTGCACGACGCAGGAGACCACAGAGATGATGACGATGGGGCTGAGGCTGAGGGGCAGCGTGATGAAGAAGGAGAAGACAAAGAAGGCCTGCCAGCCCACCGTGTCGCTGGCTGCATGGGCGCGGGAGAAGTTCAGGCCCAGGTAGGAGAAGACCTGGGCTGTTATCAGCAGCCACAGCAGGTAGGGCACCACTTTCCGGGTGACCCGGTTGGGCAGCAGCCCCTTTTTGCAGAGCACAAACAGGATGATGTCCAACACCAGCCCGACCCCGGCCACAGCCAGGGGAGCCAGCTTGTCACTAGAGAAGACCACCGCGCACATGACCACCACGTAGCAGTCGAAGAGGGCCGCGAATACCACCAGCACCAGCAGCGTCTCGTGGCGCTGCCTTTTGAAGTAGGTCTGGTACAGGTTCTCCAAGGACTCCGGCACGAAGGTCAGCCGCATGAAGCGAGGCAGGCACAGGCAGGATCCCGAGTTCCGGACAGAGATCTCATGGGTCCGGCCCACCCTGCGGTCAGGGTCAGAGGGCAGGCTGACGGAGTACTCGGCTGAGTACTCGGCCGAGTACTCAGGATCGGAGAAGCCCTGGGTCCTCGGCATCCTGGCTGGTGTCTGCTTCCACTGGCTCTGGAGAAGCGGACGGTGAACAGAGGAAGGACTCTGGAATGGGCCACCTACCAGGGCTCTTGGGGACCTGGGGCAGGCTGACGGCCGGCCCCCTCGGGCAGGAACACAGAGCTGGCTTCCCCGGCACAGGCAGCACTGACCATCTGGAACTTAAAAGGACATCACTGAGTAGAAGCCCATCTTCCTTTCTACCTGTGCTTTCTCCACAACCCACTCCAGCTGTCCTCAAAGAATCCTTGCTCCAAGGGGCTCCAGAACCAGGGCCGTTCTCCCGCCTCCCCATGCTCACTCCACCACCCGACCACACACACTTAGTCCTGTCCGCCCAAACACTCCCGTCTCCTGTCTCTGCCTATGGACGGGCCTGGCCACCTCTCCATCCGTCGCACCCTTGGTCATCTCGTCTCTCTCAGTCCCTGACTTCCTCACATAAATCTCCTCCAGGCCCAAGCCCTAGAAGGTCTAGATAAAACATGCTAGAAAAAAACCCAGAACCATCCTGGGGGTTCCCGAATCTTCCTCTGTTTACTTCCTTTCCCATCCAGCCCCTCGGCCACTCAGGCTCCCCACCTCGGGGCACTGTTTGCCCTCCAGAAGGCTGGCCCTGCCCCTCCGTTTACCTGTGCAGAAACTCGGGAGCCGCGTGGTCCGGGCTGGTCCCCTCGCGGTCTGCGAGGCCGAGTCACGCGTGCAGCGGGAGGGGACAGGAGGGCTCAGCGCGCCCGGGGGCTGCTTCCCAAGGAGCCGCGCCGCCCCGCCAGAGCCACGGTCCCCGGCCGGGGCGCGACTCTCCCGCCGTCAGGCCGGGAATCCGGCCGGGAGAGGCGCAGGACTGCCCCTCAGCATCCACAGGCGCCCGGCCGCAGGAGGAAGGAGGAGGAGGCGGCGGCGACGGAGGCTGGAAAATTCGGGGGCGCCCGCCCCTAGGGCTGCGGCTCGCGGGGCCGGCATGCGCGGCCGGCCCCCTCCCTCTGGCCCCTCAGTGGTCGCGACGGCGCGGCTAGGGGCGCACCCGGGGCCCTCCGCGGCGGGAGCGAGGGCCGAAGCCGGGGAAGCCCGCCAGCATCCTCTGGCCCGCCCGCGCGCCGAGCGGAGCTAGCCGAGTCGGGGCGCTGCGCGCTGCACAGTGAGTCCCCGCGCGGCGCTGGCGTCTCCGGGGCCACGCGCGCTCCAGGCCCCGGGAGGCGGGCGGCGCCCCTCTCTCCCCGCAGTCGCCGCCCTCTCGACGAGCGCGTCCGTAGTGGGGGGGGGGGGCGGGGGTGAGGCGCCCGGCTCCAGACCTGGCCCGGCGGGGGGAAGGAGGAGAAGCGTGAGGAGGAGCGCGGGGGCGAGTTGCAGGGCCCCTGGCGGCCCCAAGCTCCGACACCGGGCGGCGAGCTGGCGGCGACGGCTGCGTGGAAGCTCGGAGTGGGCGGTGGCAGGAAGGATGGGTTAATCAGCGCCTTTCCCCCCGCAGGCCCGTCTCAGAAGATAAAAGCCCGGGACGTGCCCTCCCGCAGGTGAGGCGCGCTAGGGGCATCCCGGGCGCCCCCTCCTCTGCCGCAGCTTCCTTCCGGGCTCGGAGAGGCGGGGGCTGAGGTTTGCGGACGGCTCCCCCCGCCGGTGCGCCTGGCCTGTGTCCCCGCCCACCCTGGCAGCTTTCCGCAGAAGGGCCCGCAGCTGAGCCTGGTTCTTGAAGGAAGGGGGTAGGAGTGGCCCAGGAGGCACGTGGAATTGGGAGAGAACCTGCTTCAAAAAGATCTCTTGTGCACATTCCACCTGTTTGAGGCGTTTTTGAATTTACAAACTCTGTTAAAAACTCAAATGCTCCTTTGAATGGTTAAGTCGTTCAGTCTCTTACACATTAGTATAAATTACTTTCCTTGGATTTGACAGAATATCTTGCCAAGCTCAACCACGGGCTTTAGGAATTTAGATAAAGGGAGAGGAGGGAGATAGGTTGTTTTGGAGCAAAAGTAACAATGTGGGGGAAAGAGTTGCTGAGGACAGCCAGCAGCATGAGAGGATGGGCTCCCTGGGGAGAGGAGATGTAGGTAAGAGAAGGGAGAAACTCAGCCATCCAGGCCCTGGATGAAGATGCCTCCTGGACCTCTTGAGATCATCCTTGAGGGCCCCTTCCAGAACCTCAGGTGTCAACTCACAAACCTCAGGGAATAGATTCATCAGTGAATTGATCCTATCACAGCTGTTTCTGTCCAACCCTCATACTAATTCAGAAAAGCTGCCAGCCTCAGCCCAAACTTGTCGGGGCTTTGCTTCCAAACGTGAGGAATACAACATCAGATTTAGGAGGACGGTAATTTCAGTAAAGCAGCATTTCTCCCCATTGTTTCGGTTTGTTTGGAATCCAAACATTTATTTTGAATTGTTCTACAGTGTTAAAGGAGGCATGATTTTTATGTTTAACAAAGGGACATGTGTTAATAAAGGGGAAAAAAAGCTGATAAATACTGTTTGGGCCTGCTTGGGCACAAGCGACACCCACATTGTGTTTTCTGTGAGTCCCTCCCCTTTTCCTGGCACACATGCCAACCCTTGGGGTTCTGGGGGGCTCCCCACTCGGCAAGGCCACGCCCAGCTCCTGGGCCCTGTGGGTTTTCTGCTGGGCCTTCTGCCACCACCTATGCCCCAGCCTCTCCCCCCCACACATCCCGTGAAGGAAGAGCGTTCCACACAGATACCCCTGGTAAAAACCCCGATCTCCTGCCCCTCCTGCCCTGACTGCTGAACTCACTGCTCCACTCCCTGCCCTTCCACAGTCCTCCTCTCTTGGCCATGGGCACCTGTTCAGCAGACCTGTGCTGGGAGCACACAGGATGCCCAGCCGGGCCAGGCATCAGGAAAGACCAGAGAAAACACCCCACCCCTGCCCTCAGGATGCTTGCCAGCTCTGCCGGGGCACCACGTCCACAAAGACAGACCCTCAGTTGAGCACAGGTGACCTGAAGCAGGGCCTTTCAGGACCACAGGGGAGCATCTGGTTGGCTGGAGCCTCTGCAAAGGCTCAGCAGCAGGACAGTACCCACAGCACGCTCCTGTCCCTGCTCTGCATTCTGGGTTATGCGCACAGCGCTTCCCTATGGATGTGGGAAGCCCAGCAGGGCAGCTGCAGCCCCTCTCTGGGCCTCCCTGGAAGCCAGGGGCAACTGAGTGGATATTCCAGAGCAAGAGAGGTGATTGGGGAAAACGCAACTAGTCAGAGACAGGCAGTGAGGCCACAAGTCTCATCCGTCTCCCTCACAGCTGTTTCTCCAGGACATGGCACCTAGATACTCAAAGCAGCCGTTGAATGAATGGATGGTTTCCTTAGGAAGAAGTGGCACTTTATAAGTGTCCCTGAGCACCAACAGGACTTATTCATTGATGCTGAACATGTCCTGGTCCAGGAGAAATTAAAAATAACCACACTCAAGTGAAAATGGAGGGAGGTGCCTTCAGTTTCTAAGCTATATATTTTGCACTGTCACCTGGAAAGCTGTCATGCATTGCTTTTGCAATCAAAAGGTACAGTAAATCTATCTTTAAAACACATACCAACACACACATGCACACACCCACACAACCGAAGGCCATGAATGGCTCTGTGAGTGACTTGCCTGTGGCACGTGTCCTAAAGTGAAGACAGAATCACGGGCTTGGGGAGAAGCTTGGAGGGCACCCCAACCCTAGCCCAGGATCCCCTCGGACAGGATACCTCTTTGCAGAAGGCACCTTTTGTTCGTATGGTTTGAGACTAGAGATGGATTGCTGAGAATTAATTATTATTGGATAAACAAGAGTGGTTTGGCCCCCTGGGGAAATGTGGTGGCTCCTGAATTCAGCAAACGAGATCAGAGCAGGACCCTGGTGTCCTGGGGAAGAAGAAGCAGGAGGATAGACAGTTACCAGCTCCCCTGGTGCTGGGCCCTGGGAGAGCCCTGACTGGGGCCTTCCCGGAAAGCAAAGCCTGCATGCAGGTGGTTTAATTGCGAGAGTGATTCCTGGGGAAAGAAGTCAGGAAAGCCGGTAAATACAGGGGGCTGTGCCGGTGCGGTCACTGCCGTGGGCAGTGGGGCTTGATCCCTCTGGGACCCTCTGAGGAGCCTCGCAGAAGGCACCTTAGCCTGTTTGGCTGGGTGGCTGGAAGTGGGGAGTATTTATCCAGCTGCTTCCCTCCCACATTGGTTAAGGGTCACGGGTTGGTGGGTTTCCTCTTGAGTACTTCCAGGTGCCTACAAGCCTCAGGGAGGCTGAGCGGCGGGCACCTGGGCAGGAAACAGGACACTCATGCAGTGAGGCAAGGTGCCTGCAGGGTATACCCGCAGCAGCTGAGGAGTAGATGGAGGGGCCACAAGGATGACCCGTACAGCGTCCAGACCTTCATCAACTGCCAGCTCAGAGGTTTGGAGCCTTCACCCGGGAGACAGGAGCCCTCAGTCATCAGCAAGCACAGCCTCGGACCCTGGCCTTGATGCTGAGGGGGACCTCAGACAAACGATTCCACCTCCCCAGTTCTCAGTGTCCTTGTGGTGGGGTGACACAGACTGACCCTAGGAACAGGGGCTAATGGGCATCAGAATGGTTGGCAAATCTCCACAGAACAAGTCAACTGGGTGTTACCGTCCAGCTCCTGGCCAGACGGCCCAGCTGCTCTGGCACTGCTGCTCCAGCGGGACCTGCTCAAGGCATGGCTGGGTGCCATCGCCCTTGGGCTGTCCCTGTGGTTACACCCGGGTCCCTCTCTTGACTCCACTGCAGTTTTCCTCTCTGACAGCACTGGCCTGAGTGCCACTTCTTTGTCTCTTTCCTTCTCTGTGTCTCTTGGTGCTTCTGCCTCCACGTCAGTCTCCCTGGCTCTGCCCCTGCCTCTGGGTCACTCCTTGGACCACTGTGGATGTGTACAAGTGTGTGAGTATTTGTGAGTGTATGCATACGTGTTTTGTGTTAGTGTGTGACCGTGAGAGTTACATGTGAGCGAGCATGTGTGATGAGTGTGATGGGTGAGCGTGAGCACGTGTGCACGCTCCTGGCAGAGCTGCACTGCCCCACCCTAGCAGGTGGGCTCTGGCCTCACCCCCTCCTCCCCCATCTGACAGCCCCGGTGCCCTGCTCCCTTCCTCGGGCCTGTCCTCTGGCCTGTGGGCAGGCAGGGGGAAGTGGAGCCCAAACAGTGAACACCACATCCACTTTCCTGGGCTGGGGTGTTTCTGGGTCTGTCCCATCCTGGGTGTGAGCATCTCCTCAGGAGCCAGACCAGCTCTCCTGGTCCCTCCAGCCCAGCATTTGAAACAGAGTAGCTACTACATAACCTGCGGTTGAAATAACTTCAATTTAACACTAACCATTCATCCCCCTTCACTCACTGATCCGTGCTTCCCAAAGGGCGGTGATCTTGCCTCCTGTGGGGTCCTGCCTTCAGGCGTGGGGGCTGTGTGCTCTCCTTTAGCTCTATGACAGAAGTACTACTAACGTTCCCATTTTACAGGTGAGGAACAAGAGTTGACTTGCTCCTGAGCCCACCTCTAGGAAGGGGCGAGTGAGGGCTGGAATCCAGGTGCTCCAGACGGCGCACGAGTGCGGCTCCAGCAGGAATCCTCAGGAAGCTTGCACCAGGCAGGACACTGTGATCTCAGACTCGGTGCCTAATATATGGCCACGGGCAGCCTGCAGAATCGTGGCTCCCTGGATGTCAGAGCTGAAAGAGACTCGAAACAGCATTCTGCTCCAGCCTGGATGGGGAAGTTGAGGCCCAGACAGGTTAAATTGGGGGCGAGTAAGACACATGCGCATGAAGTGTGAAGCAACGTGTGAATGCTGAGTAATCCCGAGGCCTCTACGGAAATGTCACGTTTCCAAAAGCACTTGCGCCCGGGCTCGTCCGAGAAGAGGCACCATAGAAATATGTGCTAACAACCTCTCCCAGCTGCTGGGGATTAGATGGAGCAGAAAAAGATTTTGAACAAGAGGTGGCTAGACAAGGCCCAAGCCGGCAGGAGATGGAGGCCTCCATCTCCAGGGTGCCTCTCCCTCCCTCTGGTCCCAATACCCAGAAAAGCTGAGTCCTGGGGTGGGGGGGAGGGTGGTCAGCAGGCTGGGGGCTTAGAGAAGGGCTGGCTCAACGCCCTGTTTGCAGATGTTAAAACCTAAACCATCCCAGCAGCTGTTTCCCTGCCCAGCACCCCATCTCAGGACTTGGTAAGCATCCTTGACCCTGCTCTTCCTCTCCCCTCCCCCCACCCATTCTCTACACCCCAACCAGGGCAATCGATTGGTCCAAATCCAAATCTGATCTTGTCCCCATCTTCTTTAAAAATCTTGTCACCGGCTGTCCCTGCTGAGGATAAGAAGACTGCCCACCTCTGCACGTGCCAGGGGATCAAATATGATACTACTTGGAAGGCGCTCAGAGGGCGCTTTCCTTTGAAGTTGTCCTCAAGGAACATTGGTCATTTGGGTCTGGAGATCTGTAGTGGGTTGGATGGTTCCCCCCACCTTCCCCCCTCCCCAGAAGATATGTACACATCCAATTCCCTGGAACCTATGAATGTGACCTTATTTGCAAAAAGTGTCTTTGCAAATGTAATCAAGAGATGAGACCACCCTGGATTACCCAGGCGGCCCTAAATCTAATGACAAGCACCCTTAGGAGAGACACACAGAGGAGAAGACAGGCACAGAGGAGGAGGTGCTGTGAAGATGCAGGCAGAGGTTGGAGGGATGTGGCCACAAGCCCAGGAACACCTGGAGCCTCCAGAGGCTGGAAGAGGTGAGGAGGGATTCTCCCCTACGGCCTCCGGAAGGAGTGCGGCCCTGCCGACCGACCACCTTGATTTTGGACTTCCGGCCCCCAGAACTGGGAGAGAATAAATTTCTGTTGTTTTATGCCATCCAGGCTGTGGTAATTTGTTTTGACAGCCACAGGAAACTAAGACAGGATCCACATTTCCACACCTATACTTAACACTTGCTACGATTTATTGTAATTTTACATGACTGTCACCCCAATCACTAGACTTTGAACCCAGGGTCAAAGCCTTTATTCACCTTCGTACCAGGAATGCCAGCCTCCCAATAAACCTTGTTGAATTTTAAAAAGTCAGTCGGACCCTCTTCTCCAAGTAGGGGACACATGCCCCCCTGATACTCTGAGACAGGCCAGGAAGTGGCATTTCATTGGAACAAATGACATGTCCTAACCAGCTATGTTCTTTCAGAGGGCTGATTTGGGATAAAACGTGATTCAGAAAAGGATAAGATCATCAAGGGAAAACTGACAAGAAGGCACGAAATAATAACTACCAGAAGACAGTGGTCCAGATTTAAGTAACACTCTCTAGGATTCATTCCACAAAGTTCTCAGGCCCCACGCAAAAGATGTCGGGCTGACTTACACTCAAATTAGACACGCGCAGGTTTGTGGTTAAGCATATCCATGTGTTTCTGCAGATAGTGATTTTTATAACTATTAAATAACTCATGCTGGCATTGTTTTCCTTCTTGCATTCTTTAAAAAGATGCTGTTTACTGCTCAAGGGGTGATGGAAATAAACTAGCTACTCGCTTTGCCATCCCTCTTCCAATTTTGCTGTGCCACATGCGGGATGCCAGGCACCTTTCTGAAAGTGTTATATTCAGTGGGATAGGTGCTAAGCTTTTTCAAAACCAGACAAGAACTTGGTCCTTTTTTTAAAAAAAAAAATTATAGCTTTTATTTTAAAATTTTCTTTTTTCACTCTATTAAAACTCATTTCAGTGAAATGAATTCAGGGTGGGTTTAAGCAATTCTCTCACCCTTCCTCCCCTCCTTGATGCCTCTGGCCTGCCAAGTGGGAAGCAAGTGATGGCTCTGGTCAGAGCTGAGCGAGGACCCAGAACCCCCCGTGTAAGGCTCTCTGGTCGAGACGGCTCTAACCCTTCCATTCATGAATAGCCCCGCACTAGCTGCCAGCTTTGCGATCTGTTTGGACAGGAAAACGTATAACTGTGCTCTGCTATTTTTAGCAGCTGCTAGCGTTGAGTCAGTCTTTCTGCTGGCTTGCAGCCCTCTGCTCTTTCTCGTGCTGTCAGACACTTGCTCACATCTCCGGGCAGTGAGCTCCCATGTCCCTTGCCCGCACCCCTCTCTTTATCACTTGCTTAGGGCAGGGCAGATTTTTAGGGGTCTGTATTTCTGTGCTTCTCTTAATAAAAGCCACCCCACAAGTCATTTACATTAATCTGGATGGAGCTGGAGACTTTCCATCTTGTTCACAATTTTGCATTAATGTAGCTAAGTGGGAATTCTTTTTAAGTCAAGTCTAAGTTCAAATATGCCTTTAAACAAACAAAAATTACATTTAAATAGCTTTAGAGAGAATAATATAAAGGAGGGTTTAACTGTTAGCTATAAATTGATACTCATTGTTCATTGTTGTTGTTTTTTTTAATCCCAGAGTCTAGCAGAGTGCCTGGCGTTGAAAAGGCACTTAATAAGCGCTTGATGGAGGAAGGAATGCTTAGGAATAAATGGATAAATTCTAAGGTGTTACAAGCTCAGTACTTAATCCCTCTCAAGGGTAAAACTTATAATTTAACACACAGAACTTTTAATAAATTGCAAATGGTGGAGTTCTCAGGTATCTCTCCTGGGGTGTGGTCAGAGATGTTTTTGGGCAGTTGGGTTGTATTATAATTGTTGGGATGATTTCTGTCCTAAGTAACCTCAAACTTAACTCACAATGGCTTAACAGTAGAGAAAATGTATCACTTCTATAACAAGTCTTTGGATAGAAGAGGTCTAAGGTTAGTTATTCGGTGGCTCAAAACCATCTTTAAGGTGCATGTCGCTTCCCGTCTTCTGCCCTGCCATCCTTAGGGTATCAGTTTTGCCATCACAGCCTAACTCTTCCCATGTTTGCAAGATGGCACCACAATCTAACATCATATGCAGATACATTAATCCACAGAAGAAGAGAAACAGTTTCCTCCCACGCTTCTCTTTTTGGGAGTATGAAAGTGTTTCCTGGAAGCTCCCTAGAAGAATGTCCATGATGTCTTTTTGGCTAGAGCAGGATCACGTGCCCACTGCCAAACCAGTCACTAGCAATAGAACTGGTACCACCATAAACGGCTTCAATCACTCATTATTTACCCTGAGCCACACAGTGGAGGGATAGACACCTGGACAACATTAGGACTCTGCCAACATGGAAGAAGGGGGGAATGGCCAGTACTGACTCTGGTGGGCCTCAAGGGCCAGACCTGATTCCCGGCCAAGCCAACTCTCTTATCATTTTTCCAAGGAACTTCTATAAACCTGGGAAATACTTAAATTTCACCGAAGAAATTATGCCAAGCTTTGATTGGTTAATGAGCAACATATTTGGGCGCGAAGGGCATCCACGCTTTTCCTATTTTCTTACTCTCCACTAGACCCCTTTTAATCAACATTCAGTTGTGTTCTGTGACTTTTTTCATAATCAGTTGGGAAACATGTGGTTTCAGTTTAGCAATTCATTAATTTATCAAACATTTACTATGCTTTTATTAGGCACCAAGGACACAAAGGTAGAAAAGATAAGGTCTTTGTCCGCCAAGAAGTAACACATTGGAGAGCCCCCTGTCCTGCTGAGGAGAAAATCTATGAAATGTGCCTGGGCAGCAGAGGTGAGTCTAGAGAAATTTCAGAGGAAGAGGCATTTGAGTTGGATATAAAAGTTCAGTAAGAGTTTGCCAGGCAAAGAGGAGAGAGGAACGAGGGCATGTGCCTTAGTCAGACTGCTATGACAAAATACCACAGCCTGGGGGGCTTAAACAACAGACATTTATTTCTCACAGTTCTGGAGGCTAGACGTCCAAGATCAAGGTACTGGCAGATCCATTTCTTGGTGAAGGCTCTCTTCCTGGCTTGCAGACAGCCACCTTCTTGCTGTGACTTCACATGGTGGAGAAGAAGCTCTGGTGTCTCTTCCTCTCCTTATAAGGACACTAATCCCATCATGGGGCCTCCACCCTCATGACTTCATGTAAACCTAATTACCTCCAAATACCCCCAAATCCAAATACTATCACACTGGGGGTTAAGGCTTTAATGCATTTGGAGGGGACACAAACATTCAGTCTATAACAGCGTGTCTGGTCGAGGGGGGCAGCAAGTACAAAAGCACAAGGCTATGAACAGCAGACTGTGTTCACAGAACACCAAGAAGTTCACTGAGCCTAGAGCAGGGAGGGCAGGGGCGGCAAGGAGATGGAAGCGTCGAGACAGAGGACGGGAGGAGGCTGGGTTATGCCAGGCCAAGGCAGTGTGGTGCTACAGCAAAGAGCGGAGGTGCTGAAGTCAGGCCCCAGTCTGAACCCGGGTTCCACTCTTATAATAGATCAATGTTTGTTCTGGTTTCCTGGGGCTGCCACAACACATTTCTATAAACTGGGTGGTTTAAAACAGCAGAAATACATGTTTTCACAGTTCTGAAGGCCACAAGTCCAAATGAAGGTGTTGTCAAGGCTGGAGGCTCTGAGGGAGAATCCATTCTCTGCCCCTCTCCTAGCTTCTGGTAGCTGCCAGCAACTATTGGCATTCCTTGGCTTGGGTCTTTATAGCTCCAATCTCTGCCTCTGTCTTCACATAGCCTCCTTTTCTCTGGTGTCTCATTTTTTTCCCCCTTCTTTTCTAAGGGCTTGTCATTGGGTTTAGGGTCCATCCTCACCTAGGATGAGCTCATCCCAAGATCCTTACCCTAATTATATCTGCAAAGACTCTATTCCAAATAAGGTCACATTCTGAGGTTCTGGGTGGACATATCTTTTGGGGACCATAAGGCAACACTACCGTGTTGTAATATTAAACAGTTTACTTAAGCTCCTTGAGCACATTTCCTTGTCCATACTATGGGGATAGAATATTTATCCTGAGGGATCATTTTAGAGTCAAATAAAATGCTTTTAAGTTGCTGAGGAAGTACTTGGTCTATAGTAAGTGCTCGAGAAGTGCCAGGAACTTGGATTTTATCCTATAGGCGACAGAAGGCTTGAAAAGTCAGTGTCTGAGCAGGGTGGGGGAAAGGGTGTTACTTCCCAAATTTTTCCTCTTTTCAAAGGCACAGGGGAACGGGGCTGGGCCCCCTATAATGTTGGACTCAGTCAGAGGCTTCCAAGGCAAGAACACTGCAGAGTTACATCTGTCCCAGAAAGGCAGTGGTGGAGACAGTGAGAGTTTCAGGGTGAAATGGACACATGAAGATGGTGGGGGGTGGAAGCTGCCCAGTGCCGCCGAGCCTGTGTGAGCTGTACATCTACCTGAAAACCCAGAGTTACTTAAACAGAGTCCCTCTCTGTCGTCCTGGAGATACTAAGGCTGCCCCAGCAGTAGAGGCACAGCCAAGGGCTGGGAGAAGTAAGGGAAATGAGTGAAATGAGAGAAGCCTGTAGACTTGCAGAAATGCTAGAGATGGGAGCAGAGGGACCTTTAAGAGACTCATTGATAAGGCAACAGAAGCCTGGAGAAGTCAGATGGTTGCCCAGGGTCACTGAGCTTTGATTGACAGACCCAGACTTTGAACCCACAATGTTCTCACTACGTGACATGTTCTTTCCTACCACTCTGGTCAACTTAAGCAGGAAAGATTTAGTGGAAGGATGTCAGGGGACAATAAACTCTATGTTCTTTTAGAGCAGCCTGTCCTGTATGAGTGGTTCTCAAACATCATAGTGCATCAGAATCCTCCTGTGGGCTTGTCCCAATACAGACTTCTGTGCCCCCAAGAATCTGGTACGTAAGTCTGGGATGGGGCTCGAGAATTACCGGCATTTCTGACAAGCTCCCAGGTGATGCCCACACTGCTGGTCCCAGATCCCACTTTAAGAACGACTGTCCTACACGTTTCCTCAGTTCCTGAAGCACCCATTATGCTTTGCAAATATCAAGTGCTCAACTCGTCCTTGCTTCAATGAATCGCATGCTTTGGATTTAAAATACTATCAAAGACTTAATACCCACTGATGATGCTGACTGGAAGCTGCTAGTGAGTTACATCAGGTCCTCCTACCTAGTAATTTACATCATGATATAAATGAGTTTGATTTCAACCAAACCCATCCCACTAAATACATTTCACAGAACCCCAAGCCCTGCTGTATTAAAATTCCCTGGCAATATGGTGGGTATGCACTCTAGGAAAGGAGTAAAAAGCTTTGGGGCATTGGATTAATTTCATCTGGTCTATAGGGAAAATCACAGGAAATGAGTCACCTTTATGCCTCTAATGGAGAGAGGTTTTAAAAGTCTTTAACAGTGATACAGCAATCAGAGAAGAAAAAGAAATAAAAGGAATACAAATTGGAAAGGAAGAAATAAAACTGTCACTGTTTGCAGATGACATGATACTATACACAGATAATCCTAAAGATGCCACCAGAAAACTACTAGAGCTAATCAGTGAATTTGGTAAAGTTGCAGGATACCAAATTAATGCACAGAAATCTCTTGCATTCCTAAACACTAACAACGAAAGATCAGAAAGAGAAATTAAGGAAACAATCCCATTCACCATTGCAACAAAAAGAATAAAATACCTAGGAATAAACCTACCCAAGTAGGTAAAAGACCTGTACTCAGTAAACTAAAAGACATTGATGAAAGAAATCAAAGATGACACAAAGAGATGGAGAGATATATAATGTTCTTGGATTGGAAGAACCAATATTGTGAAAATGACTATACTGCCCAAAGCAATCTACAGATTCAATGCAATCCCTATCAAATTACCAATGGCATTTTTTACAGAAATAGAACAAAAAATCTTAAAATTTGTATGGAGACAAAAAAGACCCTGAATAGACAATGCAATCTTGAGGGAAAAAAATGGAGCTGGAGGAATCAGACTCCCTGACTTCAGACTATACTACAAAGCTACAGTAATCAAGACAGTATGGTACTGGCAAAAAAACAGAAATATAGATCAATGGAACGGGATAGAAAGCCCAGAGATAAACCCATGTACCTATGGTCAACTAATCTATGACAAAGGAGGCAAGGGTATACAATGGAGAAAAGACAGTCTCTTCAATAAGTGCTGCTGGGAAAACTGGACAGCTACATGTAAAAGAATGAAATTAGAAGATTCCCTAACACCATATACAAAAATAAACTCAAAATGGATTAAAGACCTAAATATAAAACCAGACACTATAAAACTCTTAGAGGAAAACACAGGAAGAACACTCTTTGACATAAATCACAGCAAGATCTTTTTTAACCCACCTCTTAGAGTAATGGAAATTAAAAAAATAAACAAATGGGACTTAATGAAACTTAAAAGCTTTTGCACAACAAATTATAAACAAGACGAAAAGACAACCCTCAGAATGAGAGAAAATATTTGCAAACGAATCAACAAAGGATTAATCTCCAAAATATACAAACAGCTCATGCAGCTCAATATTAATAAAACAAACAACCCAATCAAAAAATGGGCAGGGGCTTCCCTGGTGGCACAGTGGTTAAGAGTCCGCCTGCCAATGCAGGGGACACAGGTTCGTGCCCCGGTCCGGGAAGATCCCACATGCTGCGGAGCGGCTGGGCCTGTGAGCCATGGCCGCTGAGCCTGCGCGTCTGGAGCCTGTGCTCCGCAACAGGAGAGGCCACAACAGTGAGAGGCCCGCGTACCACAAAAAAAAAAAAAAATTGGCAGAAGACCTAAACAGACACTTCTCCAAAGAAGACATACAGATGGCCAAGAGGCACATGAAAAGCTGCTCAACATCACTAATTATTAGAGAAATGTAAATCAAAACTACAATGAGGTATCACCTCACACCAGTTAGAATGGACAGAAAACCTACAAACAACAAATGCTGGAGAGGGTGTGGAGAAAAGGGAACCCTCTTTCACTGTTGGTGGGAATGTAAATTGATACAGTCACTATGGAGAACAGTATGGAGATTCCTTAAAAAACTAAAAATAGAATTACCATATGACTCAGCAATCCCACTACTGGGCATATACCCAGAGAAAACCATAATTCAAAAAGACACATGCACCCCAATGTTCATTGCAGTACTATTTACAATAGCCAGGTCAAGAAGCAACCTAACTTCCATTCATCAACAGATGAATGGATAAAGAAGCTGTGGTATATATATATACAATGGAATATTACTCAGCCATAAAAAGGAATGAAATTGGGTCATTTGTAGAGACATGGATGGATCTGGAGACTATCATACAGAGTGAAGTAAGTCAGAAAGAGAAAAACAAATATCGTATATTAACGCATTTATGTGGAATCTAGAAAAATGGTACAGATGAACCAGTCTGCAAGGCAGAAATAGACACACAGATGTAGAGAATAAACGTATGGACACCAAGGGGGGAAAGCAGGGGGTGGGGGATGGTGGTGGGATGAATTGGGAAATTGGGATTGACATAGATACACTAATATGGATAAAATAGATAACTAATAAGAACCTGCTGTATATAAAAAAAGTAAATAAAAATGAAACAGGATAAAAGAAAATCTTTAATGGTGATATTGTTAAAGATTGTAATCAGTCAACAGAATTAATGAGTGCCTCCTGCAAGTCACTGCGACAAGTGCTATGAGAGATAAGGCTGAGACCTAAGCCCTGCCCCAAAGGGTTAACCGTCTGGTTGAGGGGATGAGATAAAAGGAAAGGATCTTGAGGGGCGTGAGGAGAGCGTATATATTGGAGGATGCATAAAAGCCCTGCCCACTCCCATGCTTTCCTGGGGTAAACCCAGAGCCAAGCTGGAGTTCGCTGTATCACGGCTCATGAAAGCTTATTGGTGCATCTCTTCCCAACTTGGAATCAACCATGAAGAGTATTTATACCATGAAAATTGGGCAAAAGCCACAAATCAGGGCTTCCTCGCCCCCCTCCTGGAGGGCCAGTTTACCAGCACACCAGGAACTCCTAGGGCATGATAAAGAAGTTCAAGGTGGCTTCCAAGGTGCAATCTGGGAGGCTGCAATTTACCAGGGAAGCTTGGCATAGAGGGGCGATGGCTGAAAGAGGGGCCCTTGGGCCTTACTGCTGGGCTGAGGGAAAGTGGCCTGTGTTACAGACTGCCCACGTGGGCAGGGCGTAGAGGTGCTAAGAGGACCAGGGAGTAGAAGAGGCTGAGGGCCTGGACAACTAGGAGGATAAGTGCTTGGACCTTGTGTCTGGAAGCCATGGCGGGACATGACAACAGCAGCAGATGGCAGACCAACTGGAGCCAGTGAGGCCACTGGGGTGAAAGATGGCAAGAGTACCAAAAATATGAGAGGTAAGGTACCCTCGCCCCAACTCTGGATCTCCCCTAGGAACAGGAGGGTAGTGGAAGTATGAGGGGGAGGTGGGGACCTTGCATTTACCGCGTTTTAATCTTGAACTGATCATGTTTAAAACCAGAAGTGACTAACCTACCTTAAGAGGCAAATTTTAAGTTTTCCTGTCCTTGGTGAAAAATGTGAGCTTGGGAGCCAAGATAGCTTCCATTTTACAAGAATAAAGATGATCTTTGAACATCTGAGTCTTGTTGACTTATTACTAAAAATTTCAGACCTGTGACATCATTTGCCTTTGTAAAATGAGATGCTATATCACAATTTCAAGTAGTAAGAATTTAAGGTTTTCTTTATTAAAAGAAATGAGAGGGTTCAACAATGCCTATTATTGCTAACTTTAGGAAAAACTTAATTCACTAACTTTTTTCTAAATTAATTTTTCTTTTTCTTTCTCTTCTTTTTTTGGGGGTATGAGTTGCACTAGAATTATATGCGAGAGGTCTGGGGTCTAGTATTTATTGCCTTTGTAAAATTCCATAAAATAATGATCTTTAGAAAGGACCATAGGTGTTATCTAACCAACAGCCTCATCTAATAATGGAGGAACCAAACCTCAGAAGGGGCCCCTGGCCCAAGGCTACTCTATTAATTAATAGATAAGCCTCTGTCTCAGGACTTCTCATTTCAATTCTACTGCTTCTATGTTATCTGAGAGAGTGTGTTTGCGGATATGTACCTACATTAAGTGAATCTGAAATTCCAGCCAGAGAGCGCTGATTGCTATGTTAGCTTTTCAAAAAACTTTTGAGTGACTAAAAGTTTTTTTTCCATTTTAGTCTCAAGTTTCTACTAATGTAAAGAAGTAAGATTTAATTATAGCCCAGAGCGCCCCTACTATAGAGTCCCCACACAAGCTTCAGAGTGAGTCTCCCTCTCTTTTTTAATCTGGTGCTATATTTAGTTTTTGGTTTCACATAACATTTTACATGATTAAAGTAGTTGACATTCACCGGGAAAACTCAAATAATACAGACAAGCATAAGGCAGAAAGTCAAACCATCCTGACCCCATCCCCTAAAACCCACTCCCCAGACAATCACTCTTTACAGTTTGGTAAATATAAAGCAACTTTTCTTCCTGCAGTGCTGGCGATGCTAATACAAAATGCCACACTGAGCTTTGGGGCGGAGGGAGGGAGGGAGACAGCCCTCTACTAGCTTCTTCAGTTCTAACTATGACAAAAGAATAAGTTAGGGATGTGAAAATCACCCAGAAACAAAATCCTTAGGCTGACAAATGCTGTAAAGGGATCCTTCCGTTCCTGCCCACCAGTTATATCTTAGACTCTCAGGGTGGATGTCCCTTAAGACACAATTTTCAAGTGGTTCTGGAGGCATCATCGGGTTCTGCAAGAGTCAGTGCAAAATTTCACTTAAAAAACCCTCTTAATAAAGATATCCAGATGTATTATATTCCATATTTTAATTCACTGTTAACTTAAGTTGTCACGTTAACTCCCTCTTGGCTTGGGCACACCTCAGAAAGAAGTTTCTTTCATTCCTAAGCACATATATAGGATTTGAACTTGGGCCATGAATGAGGAAAATTGTACCTTTGTGGTCTTTTTAAAAATGCAGGCTTATCATCAAAAAATCTACAAACAACAAATGCTGGAGAGGGTGTGGAGAAAAGGGAACCCTCTTGCACTGTTGGTGGGAATGTGAATTGATACAGCCACTATGGAGAACTGTATGGAGGTTCCTTAAAAAACTAAAAACAGAACTACCGTACAACCTAGCAATCCCACTACTGGGCATATACCCTGAGAGTATATAATAATTCAAAAAGAGTCATGTACCACAATGTTCACTGCAGCTCAATTTACAATAGCCAGGACATGGAAGCAACCTAAGTGTCCACTGACAGATGAATGGATAAAGAAGATGTGGCACATATTTACAATGGAATATTACTCAGCCATAAAAGGAAACGAAATTGAGTTATTTGTAGTGAGGTGGATGGACCTAGAGTCTGTCATACACAGTGAAGTAAGTCAGAAAGAGAAAAATAAATATTGTTATGCTAACACATGTATGTGGAATGAAAAAAAAAGTTCTGAAGAACCTAGGGGCAAGATGGGAATAAAGACACAGACCTACTAGAGAATGGACTTGAGGATATGGGGAGGGGGAAGGGTGAGCTGCGACAAAGTGAGAGAGTGGCATGGACATATATACACTACCAAACGTAAAATAGATAGCTAGTGGGAAGCAGCCGCGTAGCACAGGGAGATAAGCTGGGTGCTTTGTGACCACCTAGAGGGGTGGGATACGGAGGGTGGGAGGGAGGGAGACGCAAGAGGGAAGAGATATGGGGACATATGTATATGTATAACTAATTCACTTTGTTATAAAGCAGAAACTAACACACCATTGTAAAGCAATTATACTCCAATAAAGATGTTAAAAAAAAAAAAAGAAAAAAATCCAAGCTCCACTGCTCACTAACTGTCTGAATGTAGGCAATCTCCCCCCTCAAAAAAAAAATGCAGGCCTATTCACAGGGAATTATGTTCAGTATCTTATAGTAACCTATAATGGAAAAGAATCTGAAAAAGAACATATATATATATATATATATATATATATATGCACACACACACACATATATAACTGAATCACTTTGCTGTATACCTGAAACTAACACAACATTGTAAATTAACTATATTTTCAATATTTAATTAAAATATTTAATACTAATGTTTAATATTTAAATTTTTGATATTCAATATTTTAATTTTTAAATTTAATAAATTAACCATTAATTTAATAATTAATAATAATTTGTTAAATGTTAAATGATTGCTATTATTAAATATTTAATAAATTGAATATTAAAATTTTAATATTTTCAATATTTAAAAAAGTTAATTAAAAAACCCTGCTAGTTCATAAAAACAACACACATAGATAATATTGCAGCATTTTTTGTAGTGACAAAAAGCTGGAAACAAAGCCCGTGTCTGAATAAGTTATGGCAAAACAACACCATTACTATTACTATTATTCAGCCACTAAAGAGACTGAATTAAATCTAAACCAATTGACTTAAGATTTTTATGAGGTACAGTTGAATGAGAAGAGAAAGATGCAGAAAAGTGTACATAATATGATCCCACTTTTGTAAAGCCAAAAAAAAAAAAGTTAACCCCCACCCCCCCAAAAAAGCAACCCTACTTATATCCATGTAAGTAACATGGTACAAGCAGGAACAACACTATTTATGAGTGTGAAGCAAAGTATTTAAAAATTTGGAACTTTAGGCTGACAGTGTACACTGAGAGACTGGGTTCTGAAGTTGGGCAAGCTTGGGTTTGAATAGCTTTTTATTTGGCCTTGAGCAGGTCACTTAACCTCTCTGACCCTCAGTTTTCTCATCTGTAAAATGGGGATGATGTTATTAAAGACATTCATGTTCTTAAAAGTCCTTTGAATGTTTCTGTCACTGGGAACTTCTCTTTGGCTATCTTTCTAAAATTATCTAATAATTTTTAATATCTAATATCTTTCTAATAATCCTTTTTTGGACCCCAGCTTCCTGTCCCATCTCATCAAGTCTTTCTTCCTTTTCTTTTAGGCAGCCCCAACCCCTAGAAGTCTTGTTCATTTCTTATGAAGAGCAGCTCGGCTCCGTGCCTCACCACGCAAAGCCATAGTACTTTCCCTTATACCTAAAATTTCACTAGGATGCTTCATTAAACAGAGTTCCTGTCCAGCACTGCCAGCAGTACAGAGGGCCTGGCAGAAGCTCTTAACTTTCCTTGAACCTGATTACTTTCTTGGGCAAGGCACTCTCCTCACCAGCATCTGTGAGCAGGAGGGAATAGTGTGGGGATTTACCACCTTCTGATATAAATGCTGACGTCTCCCCTAGGAGACAGAACTGCCTGGTAGGTTGCTTTTATATGGCGTGATGTTAAAAGCTTGAACTTTTATAAATTTATCCTAATAAAATGTTGCTCTTAAATAAAAGTCTCATATCGGAGTTCACTAGAAATATAGGGTTCTGTCGATAAAAAGCACTTGACAACAACTGACTTGGGGCTTTTCTATTTTCTCCCTGCTAGTCAGATCCGAGATAGTTTCTTTTGTTTTCTTTATCTTTCCTTTTGAACAACTTGATGTCTTTCCTCTCTTTAGTATTTATTTTGTTAACCTTTTTGTTTTCTCTCATGTTCTGAAACCAGCAGAATGTTCACATCCTGATATCTGAGGCATGTGGCACCTCAATTTCTCTCAGTCATAGCAGACTCTTAATTTCTCTTCCCTAGAACAAATGCTCTAATGGACTGCATCTGCTGATTTTATAATTATCACTAACAACTAACTGTTCTGGATGCACGGAGAAATAATTTTCCTAAAGTCAACTGATCGCAATTTTAACCGGGTGATATCAGAGGTATACACTATTTACTTAATTAAGACAACAACTGAGATTCTAGATACTTTCCCCTCCAAATGAACACAACCTTATGAACTGCTGTGGAAGGATATATTACTATTTTAATTATTAATATAAAACGTATATAAAGAAACTCCTTAAGTCTAGTACTATTTCCTCCAGGCCAACAGGAAAAACAACTTTGTATAATGATAATGGTTAAGTTCTCAAGAAAAAAATTAATATAGCATTTTAACAACCTACATGATCTTTAGTATGTAGTAGCAATCAGAGTATTAATTGCAAAACTGCGTATCTTGAAGAGCAGTCAAAAAATGCAAATCTGCCTCTTCAGAAATAAACCTACAGGAAAAAATAAACTTCTTCAAAACTTCACAAATGAAAAACAACAATGACAAGAATGTAAGCTCCACAGGGCAGGGACTTTTGTTGGTTCTGTGCTCTGTTACATCCCCAGTGCCTAGAACAGAGCCTGGCACATAGTAGGTACTCAATAAATGCATGGTGAATGAATATTCTAACAACGAAGTTTGATTAGAAATTTAAGATATTATGGGACTTACCTGCTGGTGCAGGGGTTAGGAATCCACCTGCCAATGCAGGGGACACGGGTTTGAGCCCTGGTCCAGGAAGATCCCACATGCCGTGGAGCAGCTAAGCCCGTGCACCACAACTACTAAGCCTGCACTCTACAGCCCGCGAGCCACAACTACTGAGCCCTCATGCCTCAACTACCAAGCCCACATGCCACAACTACTGAAGCCCGCGTGCCTAGAGCGCATGCTCCGCAACAAAAGAAGCCACTGCAATGAAGAGTAGCCCCCGCTCGCCGCAACTAGAGAAAGCCCACTTGCAGCAATGAAGACCCAACGTAGTCAAAAATAAATAAATTAATTAATTAACTAATTTTTTTAAAAAAAAGAAATTTAAGATATTAGAAGTGCCCCTGATAGACAATGGGTCAAATGGAAACAAAAAAGCTAGATAAAATTGTGCATCTTAAATTGATTCTGAAACAAAATGAATAAACCTGATTTTTCTTCTCAGTTTACAATTGGTTATTATTGGTTTAAAACATAGTCCAAGGGCCTCCCTGGTGGCACAGTGGTTGAGAATCCGCCTGCCAACGCAGGGGACACGGGTTCAATCCCTGGTCTGGGAAGATCCCACATGCTGCGGAGCAACTAAGCCCGTGTGCCACAACTACTGAGCCTGTGCTCTAGAGCCTGTGAGCCACAACTACTGAGCCCATGTGCCACAACTACTGAAGCCCGTGCTCCACCACGAGAGAAGCCACCTCAATGAGAAGCCCGCGCACCGTAACGAAGAGTAGCCCCCGCTCGCCGCAACTAGAGAAAGCCCACGCGCAGCAACGAAGACCCAACACAGCCAAAAATAAATAAATTAAAAAAAAAAAAACATAGCCCAAGACTTTAGTTGAAAACACCAAGTACTTGGATATATTTTAATATATAACATGTCATAATATACTTATCAAGTACTGTACCAGTACTTGTACTTATCATGAGTACCAGTACTCATGATCCTTAATGTCTATTATTTTCTAATATTCTTTTAGTTGCAAGTAACAGAAAACAAACTCCAGGAAACTTAAGCAGAAAAGAGAGGAGTGGAGATTTATTAGAAGGATTCTGGGGTGGCTGATGGGCTTGAAGAACAACCAGTTCAGGGGATCTCAGGGGACTAGAAGGAAAGTCTTAGCCATCAGGACTCTGACTCTTTCTGAATGTCTGTTTCATTCTCTCAAATTTTTTCTATGAGGTTGGAATCAAGGTTGCCAGCATCAGCAGGACTCCTCCTATCTTCCTCTCCTGAGAAGAAGTTTGTTTTCCTAGATCCAATTAGAAAGATCCCAGGGAGGGATGCCAATTGGTTCAGCTTGGGTGACATTCCCATCTCTTGGGCCAATCTCTGTGACCAGGGAGGAGGGCGGGTCATAGGAGGATGTGGCAGCTCCCCTTTAGAACACGTTAGCAGTATGGAGAGGGTAGAGCAGTTCCCCAAAAGAGTGGTGGGCATTCTCAGGTGATAACGAATGTCATTCATAATGAAAATTAAAGCTCTTGTTTGAAGTTTTCAGAGATAGACCGCCTTCTGTGGGTTGGCCCTACAAGGCTTTCACTTTCAAATTTGGGTTCACAATAGTCTGTTACTTAAGGATTCTTGTTGTCCAGGGACTAGTTAGCTGAATTATTAAGTTATTCAGCCAAGATCTGCATTATTAAAATGAGATAACAATAGTTTCATTTGAATTAAAAAGGCACACATAATATTAGTATCTTTCTTTAAGAGATCAAAACACTTTCATCACAATTTAATTAAGGTTAGCCTGAGGGACCAGTGAATAAAATTTCCTCCACTTTACCCACTGTCAACTAAAGCAAGTTGTCTTATCTATGATCTCAGTTGGTAAGGAACTGGATTGGCTTCTAGACTAGCATGTTCTACATTAAGGACCAGTATCTCAACAAATAAGTGCAGCCCACAGACCGGTGTTTGGCATTTGCCTTTACTTTATAAAAATACACAACTTAAATACATATGACACTCTCTATACAAGACATAAACAGCTGTTAGATTTAACATTTTCCGTTAGTTCAACAGAAAGCAAGTATGTCAATTACTTCGTAAGAGCAAAGGGTTTCTTTAGAGACTGTGCATTCCCGGCCCAAGGGCAGACCACCCTGCAGGCCACTGATGCAGGAAGCTCACCCAAACTGTACAACTTTCCAGCGAGTCATTTCACCAACATGGCCTTTATTGCACGGCTTCCTATTGCACTGCTTGTCAGACATAATCTAACTTACCCACACCACAAGTTTAAGCTTTCGTCTTCTCTGGAAATGCTTAATGGAAAAACCAACGTATAAACAGTATTAACTGTCTCTTACAATTGTGCTAAGTACCAATCATGAGAAATATGAACCCCTCTTCACTTTGCAAAACTTGCAATGGAAGGTGGTTAGCTGTATTTCATGGCTAAATTCCTCTGCAAAAGTTTTACAAAAACGCTGGCAGACTCAGAGTGAGCTACATGGAGTGTGGTGGAGAGGGAGTGACATCCCAGGGCCCACTGAAATTGCTTATAGGACAGGCACTGTTCCTGTCAAAGTCAATGTGCGCACGGCCCTACCCTTTCGAACTTGAGACCGAAATACCTCCCTCCCCCTCGAGATTCTGTCATTGTTCTATGAGGAACAGCTACCTCATTACTGATTCAGAGCTTA
The DNA here is from genome assembly GCF_964374135.1 of Grampus griseus. Classification (NCBI taxonomy): domain Eukaryota; kingdom Metazoa; phylum Chordata; class Mammalia; order Artiodactyla; family Delphinidae; genus Grampus; species Grampus griseus. The sequence continues at coordinate 18,890,878 of NC_139009.1, forward strand.
CAGGGGCTGCCCACTTACTCTGGCTTTCTTTCAGAAATTTAGCTGCCTTATCTGTGGCTCATTTAGCGAACAGTGAATTATGTACTAGTTTATCTGTATAAAGAAATATTTACCAGTTGAGAATTCATTGCAAAAAAAAACTATACTAGAGTGAGTTTCCTGAGGTAAATGTGAGCCTTAAAGATGAGAGTGCAATCTACAGAGTTATAGCAATTTATCTTGGGTAGCACCACAATACCCCCAAGTCTGGACTTTACTGGGCACACATTTATGTGAAGAAATAAAATGACAATGCTGAAGTAAAAGAAATGTTGACAGTTGAGAATATCAATTCAAAAGGAGGCAGGAAAGAGGAACAGAGGAACAAAAGGAGGGTATATTTTAAAGTTCTTAGGTAGGTTGGACAATTAATTTCAAAAGCCTGCAGGTATTTCTAACAAGTTTTATAAGTGTTCATTTTTGGTGACTCAGATGCAGAAGAAATGGCTTTTCTTGAATAATAGCTGTTCGAACTTTTTATTCTTTTTCGAAAAACATGACTTTCTATAAAAATTTTTCTAGCCATTGAAATTATTCTGCTAGTTATTACTCTCACTGATGTATTATTGTGCAATCCTAACTGGCTGAAGAATTTTAATAAGGTTGAACTACAAAGTACATATTTGCACCAAGAATTTAAATTAATGCACAGAGGTCTGTAAAATTTTGTATGAAGTTACTTTTCATTGCAGATCAGGCTTCATTACTTCTTGATATTCTACTCAAGGATTATGGAAATCAGAAAAATTCTAGGACCCTGAAGCTTAACTTTCTTTTACATAAATGAAGTAGTACATGGCCATCCTTAACATTAATAATCAAGGTGCTGGGAACTGAGTCTCAAGACCTACGAATCAAGATCAGGCTAAATTTCAACAAGTCACTCATTATATAAGGATATGAATGGAAGCACTAAAGAACTCTCTCTGCTGTAATTGCTCATCTGCACCATGTAGTTGAATAAGGCAACCAATCTAGTGTTTAATAACAGTGATGAAAACTGGCACCAGGTTTTACCCAGGGCCACATACTCAGTGACCTGTCATGTCAATTTGGGCTGACACCACCATGCACAGTCCCTCATAAACATGGCCCTCCTAAGTCCTGCTGTAAGAACAGATCTATGTTTAATTACTTTAGGCATGATGAAGGCCTTAAGCAAGATTTAGGCCCCGAAGAACTTTGGGCTGGAGTTCTACAGGCCCAGAGCTAAACCCCACAAGAAATCACACTCGTATCTCAACTTATAGAAAAAAAAAAAGCATTCAATATCACCGAGATGAAAATTCATACTAGAAAACAATGCTCTGGTTTCCTGACGACCAGCTCAGTGCAGCGCAAGGGCAGCCACACGAAGCAAAGCTGCTCTGGAGCAGGGAAGAGCCCAGAAGGCTGCAGTGGGCTTGAATTAAACGGGAGCGGCTTTTCTTCTCCGGGGTAAGGTGAATGCTCCTTGGCGACCAATAGGAATAGCTGTTTAAAATTCACAGACAGTAGTGTTTTATATACTTTAAAGCCCCTATTAGTGCAGCCTGGTCACAGCTAAAAATCTGAGTAACATGAGAGTGATGGTGTGACGAGCCAAGCAGTGGCACTGGCTCTGTAAGCTCTGGAAGAAAGGCTGGTCCTCACACTTGACCTTCATCCATCCCTTGGATACTGAGGAAGATACTACAGCAGGAGAATGTATTTCTCTATGTGAAATTAATTCTCATAATCTGTAGCTTAAAAATATTACTAATCAGAAATTTGTAACCCAAGCAAAAGTAACAGAGGTTCTTCTCACACAGGCCTTAAGATCTCTCTGTCCGCCACCCGAAGGATCCATACTTGTCTCTGGTCAGCCAGGCCCAGGTGAAGGCTGCACAGGAGGATGGAGGAGTCAAGAGCCGGAAGGCACGGATTCAAGAAAAGAGAAATGGCGGCAGATGTGGACAGGAAGAGAAGAGGGAAGAGAGAGGGAACTAACACTGATGAGGAAGTGAAGAGGAGGCCCGGCACCCCTGCCTTTCCCACCTGCTGTGATGCAGAACGTAATGTAGAAACAAAGAAGGCACAAGCCTCATATGGAGGCTCTCCTAGGGCATCAAACATGCCCAAGCCAGGCCAGCCGTGCCCTCTAGGCATGTGTGCTCAATCTAGTGTGACCTGCAGGCACTACTGTCTTGGAGTCTGACTCCTGATTCCTAGGCGATGATGCTCCCTAGAGCTACCAGCACCCACTTCCACGCCAGGGAGAGCCCTCAGATTCAGGGGCAGGACTAGCAGCAGCCAGTGTACCAGAACTTGCGGCCGCCGTCACTGTCTTTGCTCTCTTAGGACTGGCTGGTCTCTCCCCCTGGTGGCTGAAGAAGGGGAACAGAGTGAACGTCACAAAAGGGCTGCTCAGTTCAGAATTGTATCACCTCGTTTCACTTCCAAAGGGCTGCCAAGAGTTCATTAACTATAGATTGATGCTTAAAATACTACTAAGAAACTCACTGTAAAAGGGGCAACTTGCTTGTGAGGTCACCACACTTTCAGGGATTCTGCTATGTCTGCTTCCATTTTTGTTTTCTTCTCTGATGAATTTTTTTAAAAAGAAAAGGTGAAAGGATCCTCCTATCCTCCTTCCAGAAACCTCATGGACTTTCCTGAGCAAACTGCCTAAGGGATGCTACACTGACAGAGCTAACAAACTCATGAGAAAAAACTCTTACATCATTCAGAAGTAGGAAATGAACGGTAGTGTGTAAGTGGCGCTTGGTTCTCTTCACTTCGTCTCTGCAAAATGTCTATGGCATGGTAACAGGCACCCGAATTACTGATTTACAAATGACAGCACATGAGTGAAAAGAGCTGTAAGATTTTGTGGAGGAAAAACCCATGCTGGCTACTTTACCTCTAGGGAAAGTCTGTTTGGACTCGAGGCCCACACTTGTCTTTTTTTTTCTACTTTCTATTTGATGTTTTTCAGGAGGGCTGTTCGGGCATTCACAACGGCTTTGAAGGCATCTTCACTACCAGGTGCTACACACTTGTCAGGGTGAAGCAGCACAGCAAGTTTCCGATATGCTTTATTGACTTCATCTCTACGAGGAAAAGCAAAGCTCTATGTCAGTATCGAGGTCAGCCCCCACCCTCCACCCACTGCATTTTAGCTGTTTGGATATCATAACATCTCTTACAGTAAGCATATCCCAAATAAATGTTACCCTTTCTCAAAGGCGGGACTAAAGGACTAGGAAACAAACAATGCACAAATAATATGTAACATTCAAGTAGAAAAATATACAATGCAAAGTGAGTATACGAACAAACATGATCAGATGAAAACAGTACTCGGCACTTCACAGGCACTCGGCATTTGCCGACGGAAGCAATGAGGACAGGGGCCATCAGGGCAGGCCCCCTGGAGGAGGGTTCTGGAAGAAGGTTGGGTTCAGGGATTGACACAGTGGTGGGGAATACAGAGCAGCAGGGAGAGAACCGGCAGAGGCCAGGAAGGGAGCCGGAGCCCGCATGCAGTTCCAGGAGGAAACTGCACTGGGAAGTAACAAGAAACAAAGTTGGCCAGGGAGCAGGGGTCAGTAAGTGAAGGGCCTTGAAGGCAAAACAACAAAAAAGTTGGATTTTTAACAGTAGGTGTTTCATGACAAAACGGTGCTGGGAAAGCTGTTTTTGGAAGTTAGGAGACAGGTAGGAGGTTGTTACAATAACCCAAGCATGAATACAAGTGTTTAGATTAAGGTGTTTGTGGAAGCCAACAAGGGAAGGCAAAAGAGATAACAGAAACAAAGTCCTGGCAGAAGCAGATGATGAGCTGGGTATAGGGGTGGAGAAGACATGAGAAAAAGGGCTGAAATGAGTTCCAGGGTCATGGGGACTCTATGGCCTCGGGGAGGATGGTGGCACCGCTGACCAAGAAAGAGCCACCGGAAAGGGGTACCTGAGAGTGTGAGCTCCCTGAGACCAAAGAAGAAACAAGGGAGAATGTAACGTTATCTAGAGAGGAAAGGAGCAGTACGATCAGTGTTTCACCAAAGACCAGGAAGCCCCAGGAGAGACCGCTAAGGAGCAGGGACTGCTGGGGTGGGGGCTGGAGACCACCGGGCCCTGCAGTTCTCCCCGCTCTTCATATCCTCAGGTGTCAGGCCTCTGAGAGGCTTTCAAGTGCCCAGCCACTCCCCTGGTCAGAGTCTGGCTCTGTCTCTACCAGATGGTTTTATTTCCCACTTCCCTTTTGAATTCCTTTTGTAATTCAAGGTTCTTGTTAACTTATAAGCCTGGATTTGGTGCTTCCCCAAATCTCCTTTATTCTTTATCAGCAGGACTTCTAGTCTGGCTCTTCAAGTCAGGGAGATGGTCTTTGATATCTTGGATGTGATATCTGATCATGTTTGTTTGTATACTCACTTTGCATTGTATATTTTTCTACTTGAATGTTACATATTATATGTGATATCTTACGTGTCAGCTTGGGGAGACTGAGGTCACAGGGCTATGTTAACAGCTGTCCATGTCGTAGGCATACGTTCTAAGGCTTTTTCTGCTTTCTGATCTTAGAGGAGTCCTTCTGAATTTTCTTGTTTTACCTTGCATGTAGCTTTTCTACATAGATAATTTCGATATTAGCTAATAAGAATCACATTCTTCCTAAAAGACTCTCTGTCCTTGAGGCAGTAACAGCATCCTCTCTCTTTCCCATGAGTGAGTCTTGGATTGGGCCCCTCTAGCCACTCTGCTGCCTGAGGAAACATGTCCATATGGGGTTAGTGGTTAGGCCTGATACCTTTCAAGAATTCTGGATAGCAGGAGAAACTTTCAAGGAAAATTTTAGAGAAACAAGACTGAGTCAGGTGTGTAAAAAATATATTAATTCTACTGAAGATTTTTCTTAAAATTCAAGAATAGTAAACATAGCACTGAACAAACATTAAAACTCTCTATAACTTAAAAAAAATGTTTTTAGGGAATTCCCTGGCAGTCTAGTGGTTAAGACTCCATGCTTCCATTGCAGGGGGCATGGGTTCGATCCCTGGTCGGGGAACTAAGATCCCGCATGCCGCACGGCACGGCCAAAAAATAAAATAAAGGTGTATTTAAAAGATAAAATAAAATAAATGTTTTTAGGTTTTGCCCAAACGTGCTCATGCCATACAAATTAGTTTGATAGACCCAGAGGAACAAAGATAAGAAAAGAACATGTTATATTGGTTAAGGATATGGAAATTATGGAGGTCCTGTAAATTTTGGGAGATTCCAGTTAACCACAATGAATAAGTAAGAAACCAAAAGTTTCTTTTTCCCTAATGATTATTGTTCTAAGTTAATTAGTAAGTAATAGTTTCTTAGTTATAGAGCCAATATCCCTTGGAGATGAAATGGAAGAATTTAGGATGTGACTATGGAAGTCTAAAAAGACATTTAAAAGCCACCAATTAATTTTGTGCTATGAGGTCATCTGAATTCCTTCAGGTGTTTAACAGCTCCTCAGTAATGCCTGGCAAGTCCAGGGAGACCAATAACTGTCTCCCTTTTCCCCTCCCCTCTTTCCTTCTGGACTCAAAGATATGCTATGAGACCAAAATGGAGGAGATACTTAATGCTGTTGACGCTGACAAGGCGACCTCAAGAGCTACTTTTTCTTTTGTGGGAATCAAGGTGAAAAAGTAGAAAGGGGAGGAAAGCTATAGTGCAAAATAAAAACGTCTGAGAACTCTAATAATACGTATAGTGACAGTATTATTATAGCATTAAAAGTTATATAACAATTGAAAGTTGTTAAGAGAGTAGATTCCAAGAGTTCTAATCACAAGGAAAAAACATTTTTTTTGGTATCGATATGAGATGGCAGATGTTAATTAAACTTACTGTGGTCATCATTTCACAATATATGTAAGTCAAATCATTATGCTGTACACCTTAAACTCATACAGTACTGTATATCATTTATATTTCAATAAAACTGGGGGGAAAAGTTATATAATCATGCTGGATAATGATTTATTCTTTCACAAAGAGTAGTGATTGTATTTCCTTTTCTCCCAAATAATTATTTTGTTTTTTGTTTTTTTACGCAGCCCTCTCACTGTTGTGGCCTCTCCCGTTGCGGAGCACAGGCTCCGGACGTGCAGGCTCAGCGGCCGTGGCTCACGGGCCTAGCCGCTCCGCAGCATATGGGATCTTCCCGGACCGGGGCACGAACCCGTGTCCCCTGCATCGGCAGGCGGACTCTCAACCACTGCGCCACCAAGGAAGCCCCCAAATAATTATTTTGGATAAAATAAAATAATTTAATATCAACACACACAGACGAGGAACTAGCAGGATTTTTGACAGAGACAGAAAGAAACAGAGACAGGCAGACACACAGTGCTCAGGGTCAAGAACCAATTCTACCACTAACTCCTGAGGTCCTTGACTCTGTTTTTAGTCTCACTGAGTCCCAGTTTTCCCACCTATGAAATGAAATGTTTGGACAGGTTGATTGCTAACACTCTTTCCTTCTCTAAAATTCTATGATTTAAGAATTCTCTTTTTTTTTTCTTTTGAGGTTACATTAGCTTCAAGGCTCTTAGTCGACAAAAGCAGAGCATATAATTTCAGAAGGTACTTATATAATATACAAACCACATAGTTCCCACATTAAGCAGTTGTGCCCTCTGTTTTCTCCCTTTGGTATTCACTTAATTCAGTGAAGGAGCATTATTAAGTAATCTAAGATATTTCCACACATCTTCATATTTCTAGCCAATTACAAGAAGATATCACACTATAATTCCGATGATTGAGTCTTTTTCTATAACAGAAGGCAGCACTAATATCTGAGAGCACTGCTTACCTTGAGGCCCCAGGTTTGACTCCCAACATGTCCCAACTATCTTTACTATTTCGAATTCTGCGAATGCTGTCTGCTTGTTCTTTGGTGAAACTAGCACTGCTATTTGTGATAGGACGTTTCCCGCCGTTTTCACATAAATCAACTATGGATACATAAAAGGTCTGCAAAAAGAAAACACATCCCAGAGGAGAACTGATTTTGAGAAAATAGGAATTCCTTCTAACCATCAACTTAAAGAATTTTAATATATTCCAGTAACTTAAAATTCACAATAAAGCAAACGTACTTTGGAAGATTTTTTTCTTTCATACTATACATACATATATGTGTATATATATATGTATATTTAAGCACACAGTAAGGATAAGGAATAAAATTTCAATGGCTTATAATCCTACTCTCAGATAACCACACTTGAAATTAAAAACTAGTACATGAATATTGTTAGAAAAATTCAAATAGTAGGAAAAAGTGTAAAATGAAAACTGTCTCCCTACCCCTCAAGTTCCTCTCCTTGAGGTAACCATTGTTAACATATTATTTCAGTATCCTTCCAGAATAATTTTCTATCAGTACCCAGTCCATACACACATCCAAACCCTAAGCATTTACATAAAAGAGAGCAGATTAAACACACTGCTTAGCACCTTGCACTTTTTTTTCACATAATAATAAATCTTGGAACCTTTCTCTAGCTGCATATAGACACTTTCTTCCTTCTTTCGTCTAGCTTTTTCTTTTACATCTTTATTGGAGTATAATTGCTTTACAATGTTGTGTTAGTCTCTGCTGTATAATAAAGTGAATCAGCTATATGTATACATATATCCCCATATCCCCTCCCTCGTGCGTCTCCCTTCCACTCTCCCTGTCCCACCCCTATAGGTGGTCACCAAGCACCGAGCTGATCTCCCTGTGCTATGCGGCTGCCTCCCACTAGCTATCTATTTTACATTTGGTAGTGTATATATGTCAGTGCCACTCTCTCACCTCGTCCCAGCTTACCCTCCCCTCCCCAATTCCTCCTTTTAGATGACAGTTCAGTATTCTACTGTGTGACTTACCATAATTTATTTAACCAACTCCCTATTCTTGGACAGGTCAATTGTTTCTAGGTTTTTTCACAAACAGTGCTTTAGTGAATATTTTTTTATGTGTATATATCTCTGCACACTTGTGGGAATACTGCTTTTGGATAAATTCCTAAAAGAATAACTACTGAATAAAAGTGTACGTGCATTTTACTTTTTGATTTTGACAACTTTCATACAAAAAGGCTATACCAGTTTATACTCCCATCACTGTGTATGGGAGTGCCTATTTCCCCACACCCTTGTCAACATTGGGCATTATCATACATCTTCACTTTTGCCAAGCTGATGTGTATCTCACAGTTTTTATTTCATTTCTTTAATTATAAGCGAAATTGAGTATCTTTTCATTTGCTTATCAGTCTTTTCTTGTTCTGTAAACTGTTCATATTCTTTTCCTATTTTTATAATGTTTTTCAAAGTGAAAACTATTTTTGATCCTGCTCATATTTCATGCTCTATGCACTATTATTGTTGTTAAATAACTTCACTCAAAAGACTAATTTAATACACTATGGCTGCTTTTAAATTGACTTATCTCCTCATCCCTCCATTTCTTTTTTAACCTCTTCCTCTTTTTTTTCCAGATATTTCTATAGTGCCTATTATCATCTAAAACTTTTATCCTTCTCTTTGACTCCTCTTTCTTATCTCCAGTATTAGCTAATCAAGTTGGCAACCTAAACAAGAAGCCTTGACATGTGAAAAGGGGTGTCAAAGGAAAAGCCGTTAGATACCAAGACAAGAGAAGCGTTAACTTAGTTTTAGTCTATCTTAATACTGCTCTGTGTTAACAGTGTAAGATAAAACCAAGTTCCTTCCTGACATAAAGTGTCTATTAAATATATAGGAAACAAAGAAAGTATTGATTAAATTGAACCAGCAGGAATGCACTACTTCTAAGTACTTACAGAATAGTTTATTATACTCTGTTACCCTTTTTTTTTAAAGACTATCCATTAGTTCTACCCAAGATTAATCTAAAAAAATAAAAGCAACCTAAAAGGGATCATAGTTCACAAATGTTTGCTTGTGTTACGTATGAATAAGGTTTTCTTCTAGTCTGTAAGTTAACCTAAAATATAAACACTCACAGATTTCTGAGGGCACAAGCATTTACTCATAACACATAATGTTATAGAAGGCTAGCTGTGGTGATACAGAGAATGCTAGAACTGAAGTCAAAAGTCTGTTCAAATTCCTTGTCTGAGTGCCAGCCATGTTGGAGTACTGGGTACTGGACCAAACCTCCTGCCATAAACTACTATAAAAGTGAACAAATATATGAGGTAACTCTTTTCAGGTAGTGGACAACAGCAAGTGCAAGGCTGCTCCTTGGTCTTCTACCTGGAGTCCATTTCCTGACCCTGTCACAGAAAGCCAGAGTCTGAGCAGACACAAAGTCCCACTGAGCTAAGGAGGCAGAGGTGAGAGCTTGAGGATGCGAAGTGGCTAGAATCTGTGGAGCAGGGCCTTGGATAGGAGGGGATTGTGCAGAGCTGGGCCCCAGAAGTCCATGTGAGGGCTCCCTACCAGTTTGTAGCTGAGGGCTAGGCTATTAATACATAGGATGAGATCACCTGAGGCTTATCAGATAATAGCTACTAAGGGGTTGAGAACAGAACTGGCTAGTGGTGGGAACTGACTACTAAGGGGAAGAGCCATCCTGGGGACACCAGAATTTGGCCTTGTCAGAGGAGAGAGACTGCCTTAACATCTCATTAATACCCCTAGCATCTAGCTGAGACACCACAGAAAGGCTTTGCCTTGGGAGTTAGATTCATTCTAACAAAACCTAAAACCAAGAACGACAAGATCTGCAAGGGGGACAGAATTTGCAGGCTGAGTCCTGCCAAATTAGAAGGGCTTGGGAAACACTTTGGGTTTCCTTCAGATCCTTGCTATTAAAGCAAAAAGTCAAGCCTACACAAGTTCAATGTAATCTGCCAATAACTGAACTGCCTGCTGAAACAAAACCAACATTCTTCTGAGGCAAATAAACAAATCTAGAGTCTCTATAATGTATTGTCTACAATGTCTGGTGTTAAATCAAAAATCACTACTCATACAAAGAAACAACAATGTGATCCATAGTCAAGAAAAAAGCAGTCCATAGAAACTGAACCCAAGATGGCTCAGATATTGGACAAAGACTGTAAAGCTGCTATTATCACTATTTCAAAGAGATAAAGAAAAATATGTTCAAAATGAGTAAATAGAGAATCTCAGCAAAGAACTGGAACTACACAAAAGAACCAAATGCAAATTCTACAACTGAAAAGTAGTGAATTGAAAACTTCACTTGGTAGATTTAACAGCAGATTGAAATCACATCAATAGAGACTATGCAATCTGAAAAACAGAGGAAAATGGAAGAAAAATAAAGTCTCAAGGACTATGGGAAAAAACAAAATGGTCTAATATATACGTAATTGGAGTCCCAGAAGGAAAAGAGAGTGAAAATAGGGCCAAAAAAAATTGGAAGAAGTAACGGTTTAAAAAAAAAAACTTCCCATATTTGATGAAAAACACCTGCTTACCAATCCAAGAAAATCAACAAACCCCAAGTAAGGTAAATATAGAGAACCACACCCAGGCACATAGCACAACTGCTGAAAATCAAAGATAAACTCTTGAAAGTAGCTGGAGGAAAAAAAGGACACATTATATATAAAGGAATAAGAGTAAGAACAGGTGCTAACATCTCATGGGACACAACAGAGGCCAGAAGAGAATGAACCAGTGTCTTCAAAGTGCTGAAAGAAAGTTAATCTCTAACAGTTATTTACACCTCTTGGACAAATCACTACTACTCTTTGATGTCCTCATATCTGAAATGAGAATGATACCTGCCACACATTAAGAGTCTCATATGAGTGAAGCATGTAAACTTCTCCAGAAGTTTAATTGATTAATTTAATTTAAATGGTTAAGTATCATGATTGCATACATATAGGTACAAACTATGTACCTATATAGTCTATGTATTCAAAAGAATAGAAAAGTGGCAAACCAATATCAACCTTATTTGGTCTTGAAATAGACACTACTGATGCCCAATTCAGCCTGTCAGCCAAGGATAAAACCTGTCTTCTAGTAGAAGGGGTGACATCTTGTTAGAAGGAAATTCAGCACAAAAGATTAAATAAAATCCCACTTGATAATTAAGAACAACTCTTTATAGTATAGCTACATTATTTGAAATGCTAAAAATTCCCAAAATATCAGATATATTCATAAGAAAAAATGCATTATTCATGCCACCACTTACTTTCGAATGTATCTATAATTAAGAGTTGACTGAACTTCCCTGGTGGCATAGTGGTTAGGAATCTGCCTGCCAGACTTTCTCACCTTCTGAGATGGCCCACACTCTATCTGTGAAGTGTGTTTCTCCCAAGGCCACTCTCACCTTCTGAGATGGCCCACACTCTGTCTGTGGAGAGTGCTTCTCTCTAAATAAATCTACTTTAGGACTTCCCTGGTAGCACAGTGGTTAAGAATATGCTTGCCAATGCAGGGGACATGGGTTCGATCCCTAGTGCGGGAATATCCCACATGCTGTGGAGCAACTAAGCCTGTGAGCCACAACTACTGAAGCCCGCACGCCCTAGAGCCCGCGAGCCGCAACTACTGAGCCCACGTGCAGCAACTACTGAAGCCCATGTGCTCTAGGGCCCGCGTGCCACAACTACTGAACCTGTGTGCTGCAACTACTGAAGCCTGCACACCTAGAGCCCATGCTCTGCAACAAGAGAAGCCACCACAATGAGAAGCCTGCGCACCGCAACGAAGAGTAACCCCCACTTGCTACAACTAGAGAAAGCCTGCGCACAGCAATGAAGGCCCAACGCAGTCCAAAAATAAATAAATAAATAAATAAATAAATAAAATCCACTTCTTACCTAAAAAAAAAAAGAATCTGCCTGCCAATGCAGGGGACATGGCTTTGAGCCCTGGTCTGGGAAGATTCCACATGCCATGAAGCAATTAAGCCCGTGTGCCACTACTGAGCCTGCGCTCTAGAGCCCACAAGCCACAACTACTGAAGCCCGCATGCCTAGAGCCCGTGCTCCACAAGAGAAGCTACCGCAATAAGAAGCCCAAGCACTTCAAAGAGTAGTCCCCGCTCACCACAACTACAGAAAGCCCGCACATAGCGGGCCAAAGCAGCCAAAAATTAATTCCTTTTTTTAAAAAGAAAAAAAATCTTTTTTAAAAAAGGAGTTGACTATAATTTGTTGTTTAGGTAGTCTCCCCCCTTAAAATTATTCTAGATTATTAAATTCTAAAAAATGACCATCTATTCAGGTTGCCATGTTAGTCCATCCTTCTATTGCCTACGTGATCGGTGAGACCGAACTTTTACGTATGACTGGCTGGATTCTGCAATGATAGTCTCCTGGTCTCTAACTGTACCCCCATGGGCTACGATATAGGATTATATTAGCTATGGCAAGGCAATTTTGCCAAAGTAATGCCTTCGTTTGATTATGCATACAAATGTAACCAAAGGTGGTTTTAAAGAAAATCTTTGTCCCATTTAAGTAAGTATATAATAAGTGTTGTTAAACTTGATGATCATCAGGATCACCTATAGAGATTTTTCAAAATACAGGTTCCTCAGCTCCATCAAAACATTAAGCTTCCGGTAGGTCTGGAGCCCAGCAATTTGTATTTTGAAGAATTTCCCCAGGTAATTCTGATGAGCAGCCAGATCTGGTCTAAAACAGACAGCAGACAAATATCACACATACACACACACTCATTCTCTCCCTCTCTCTCCCATTCTTTCTTTCTTACTAGCTTCGGAAAAGAAAGCTTATTCTAATGAGAAATTCCTATTACTATTTTGCTTCTCATAATTTACACTAAAATTTGGTATGGTCAGCCTTGACACAAACTCTAAAACAATAAAATGCCAGGTTACCTGGAACATCTCACTGATTCCTTCTCCAGTTTGAGCCGAAGTTTCGAAGTACAGGAACCCTTTGCTTTCAGCCCAAAGACGTCCTTCACTTTCATCAACACAGCGGTGCTTAGCACAGTCGATCTGAAATTAAAAGTTGGGGGCAGGGGGAGAGAAGATTCCAACCTTGTCCCACTAGCATAGGCCCAGTAGGTCTCTGTCAATCCTTTGCTGAGGCAAAAACTCTTCTTAAGTGAACCCCAGCACTAGCATATAAAATTATCAGGAACAAAAAAGATTAAAAAATTACTTATATTGAATGTGGACTGATTTTCTGTGGCAAAACCACAAGTGCCTGATACCAGCATTCTCCTTTGAGAACACTGCTGCTGCTCACCTCTGTGAAAGCTGGCTTCATCACATCTGCCACGCCTGAGGGCCATGGTCTGCCCTTCACACCTTTCCACAGTCCACATTTCACCTAATTGCTTCCCCTCCTCCAGTCAGGTCAGAGTGTTATTATTAGGCTCCACCTCTCCTGCTCAGTCACCATTATCCTCCCCAAGTATGGCACCAGTGAAAAAAATGGATAAAAATCCTGATATGCCAGGCTTTATTTTTTAACTGTTTTTGTTTTAGGGACCTTTGTTTTGAAAAGCTGTTGATTCCTGTATTACAGATTGCAGAATTTTTTTCTTTTTATTTATTCCCCAAAACTCAGCCACACTCTTCCCATAATGAACCTAGAAAGTTAAGCACACCATTTCCAAAGCAGTTACCTTGTTGGCACACACTGCAAATACAATATTTTCCATGTTTCCATGAGGTCCAAGATCTTGCTTCATTTCTGCCAGCCATGCATCAAGGGCATCAAAGGAATCTTTCTGCCCAACATCATAGACCAGTATCACACCCTGTGTGTCCTTGTAAAACTCATTACGAACCTTTACATAAAAGAACAGGTGCACAAAATGTAGGTATTATGATTTTATAAAAGTATATCTCACAGTCATTGACTTAGCAAAGTGTGTTCTTTTGTGTATTCATAGTGTTTTCTAATTGTTACTACTGGCCTTTGGAGGGCTTTTTATAAAATCAAAGTAACATAATAATAATTTTAAAAGTCTCTTAGTATAGAAGGACTTGTGATGGAACTGACGGCCTCCTGCCCCACCCCTCCTCACCTCCAGTTCCACTCCCCAGAGGCGATCAATCTTTCATTGTTGTTAGTAGGTCTTTAGAAGAACGCAAATTATATAGCATTCTTCTTAAGGAGAACTAGGAAGGTGAATGAATAATTAAAAAGGACTTAAGGCAAAAAATGACACAAGTATCAGCAGTAGGTACAGCCATTTATATATCACATCCCAAAGCTGGCTTCCCCCAGGATGCTAGGCAGAACCTCCCTATGACTCTTGGGTCTCTATAGCAACTCTAGAACTCCAAACTCTGAGTGTCTGTGTGATGCAGTGGAAAAGAGCATGGGCTCTGGAGTCAGATCTGGGTTCACACTTACTTACTAGTTGTGTGATCTTGGGCAAGTCACATAACCTCTCTGCATCTCAGTTTCCTCATCTGTAAAATGGGGATAACACTACTTACTTCACAGGGTTATTATGAGGATTAAATGAGATAATGAAGGCAGAGCACCTAAATAGTGCCTGGAAAACAATGTGTATCAGTACCTTCTCCTTTCCTTCCTTGCATTCATTCTGACTGTCCTCCTTTGATGTTCTTATTAAAAATGGCAACTGAGGACTTCCCTGGTGGTGCAGTGGTTAAGAATCCGCCTGCCAATGCAGGGGACATGGGTTCGAGCCCTGGTCCAGGAAGATCCCACATGCCGTGGAGCAACTAAGCCCGTGTGCCACAACTACTGAGCCTGTGTTTCTACAGCCCACATGCCACAACTGAAGCGCGCGTGCCCAGAGCCTGTGCTCCACAACAAGAGAAGCCACCACAATGAGAAGCCCGTGCACGGCAACAAAGAGTAGCCCCCGCTCGCCGCAACTAGAGAAAGCCCGCGCACAGCAACAAAGACCCAACGCAGCCAAAAATAAATAAACAAATAAATAAATAAATGTTCCTTTAAAAAAAAAAAGGCAACTGACCTCTGGGGCATATCTTCAATTCTGGGAAGAGGCAACATGAAGTACAGGGCGCAATGAAGTGGTAGAGGCGCTAACGTGACAGGTTAGGCGGATAAGGAACAACACTGACAGGCTGGGGTTTTCAGGCCAAAATTCCAGTAAGAATCCTGACAGAGGCCATGTATTATATGTTCTTTTCAGAAAATTCCAGTAAGTACTCAGACTCACGCTGGATATGTAGTAAGAATGAAGACATCTCTCACACATCTGGCATGAAGTGTCTATAGGTTTCTGAGCATAGAGAGACACCTGGACCAAGAATGTAAGTGCCTCTTAATTTATATAAACATAGAAAGCTATCCCCTAAAATCAAAACCAACAAAATCGGAACGAATTTAATGTGATGAAGACCAGGAAGGTGTCTTCTACCCTCAGTACTCATGGCCCTTAGCCCTCCTGCAGGAGTTACAATAGAGTTTTCCCTTCTGTCTAGAAACTCCTGCTGCCTGGGCTCCCACACACCACATTCTCCCGGTTCTTAACTGATCTCTCTTCCACTGACTCCTCTTCTCTCCATTGCTCCCACTCCAGTCTGCCGCCACAATTCCAAACCCTGTCCTGGGCCCTCATCCTTTCTTTGTTATCCTTCCTCCCAGCTCAGCAAAATCAACCACTTGCGCGGTTTCGACTGTGAGAACCTCCAAGCTGAGTCCTTTCATCAGCTTCTAGACCCACATTTCCAATGAGCTCTAGACTTCCAGCTGAATGTCCTGTTGGAAACTCAGACTCCATCTGCACAACAGGAAACCCTCCAATTCATTCCTTCCTAAACTTTTCCTTCTCTTGAACGTCTAATGAAAGCAGCACACCCCTTGCTGAACCACTCAGGTTGAAAGCCTGGTGTTAGCCTCTGCTGCTCTTCTGTTCCCTTGCCCAGCAGATTCAAACAGTTCTGTAGAAGCCGCCTCTGCCATGCTTCTTGCACTGTCACTTCCTTTCCATTTTCATTGCCAACATTATCTCTTGACTGCACAACTGCAAGAGTCTTCTAAGCAATCTCCCTAGCAACGTTATATATTGTGCATATGTATATTTTTAAAGCCCCGGCTCAAAAATTCTTTATTGTTTCCCTACTGCCCACCCTCCAAAGTTCAGACTCTTTTAATTGATATTAACAGTGTCTGATCAGTCCTCCACCAACTTCCCAGCTTGATCCCCCTCCTGTTCCCTGTACTTCAAACTGGATAATCTCTCATTCCCCAAACCTGTCCTACGCCTTCCTAACTCCACCTGGAAATGGATACCTCTTCATCTTTCATTTTCTAAGATCTAGCTATAATGCTGTATCTTTCATGTAGCTTCTTCTTCCCCCTTTCTCACCATCTAATCCCCTCCACCTGCAAAACAGAATGCAATCTCTACGTCCCCTGGAATACCACAGCATTCTGTACTTCTAATAGCACTCATGTCACTTCCTGTCTAGTTTCATAGTTAGTAGCATATCCAGCTGTCTTCCCCACTAGACTGTAAGCGACATGAAGGAACATATCTTTGTGTCACCCCCTGGGCCTAGCAGGTATAAGTATTTGTATAATCAAATGGCTGAAGGTGCTATAGTAGAGAACAAAAGTAGAGGCCAAAAGGGAAAAGAATTCCAAAATCAGATCACGCTGTTCAGAGGGAGATTTGTGTGTAAAAAGAGAATTAAATGAGCTCAATGGATTTCTCTTTCAAGGGACTCAAGTTCAAGTCTGGGTTCAGCAACTAGCTGTCATCTTGAGTAAGTGACTTTATTACCTCAAGCCTTAGTTTCTGTAAAATGGCAAGGTCAAAGTTGATGCCTCAGTGGTCCCTAGAGTTCCATTATTCTTACCTCCCCAAACAGCTTTCTACTGTAGTCCTGGCAGACTTGCCGCATCCAAAGTTTAATTAAATAGGATGCTAAGGGACCTGGAATTATTTAATTTTAAAGCAGAGATGGCAAACTTTCTAGCTTGTAGGTTAGAGAGAGCTGTTAGTTTAATATCACTCAGGCCTCAGAAAGTTTTAATAGACGCACTAACTCATCCCAATAAACCCCAGAATTCAGCTGTGTGCACCAGTGGAAGCAAGACTCGTGGTAAAATACAGGCCATCGTTCTCTTGGGAGTCCCCTCTCTGACACTTTCCTCCGAGATTGCTATCTGACACACTAAGCAGACTGTCTTTTCTCAGCAGGCCCTTTGGGTAAAACTGTCAAACGGACTGGTGACAATGGAAACTTCAATGGAGGACAGACGCTAAGGATTTGAGGAAGCCAGGGACCTTGAGAATCACTGTGGATGCTTCACTAGGTGTGTGCTGGGCACAGGTGTACTTTGGTCAGTTCAGGGCTTAGAAAGAAGATGATGGCTTTGGTCTCGTCAAATAGGAGGGTTTGAGCTACAGAGAGCAAATACTTGACCAAAAAGGAGAGATCAAGGCTATTTTGGAGAAAAGGTACTTCAGAAGTGGTGATTTCAAGGTGCTTCTATTAATTATACTTCTATTTTTGTGAGCTGCTAAAAAATAGCTATTGCAATTTGGGGCTGCATTAATAAGAGTCTAGTGTCTAATGATAGAAGTAACAGAACGCTCAGTCTTTTTCACTAGACAATATCTGGAATGTTGTGTTTAGTTCTCAGCTCCCTATCAGCTACCTAGAGGTTATCCACACAGGATGCTGATTGGTCTAGCTGTGGCAGGAATAAAAAATGTTTTACCTGGAAAGGTGCAGATTAACAAATATTAGGAAGGTTCTCTTGTAGAAGCACAGACTCAGGCTATGTTGCCTCAAAAACAAGGCCAGAATCAGTAGCAAATTCAAAGGAAGGCAGCCTTCATAACAGAGAAGTTGTTAATGTAGAGTTTTTAACTCTGTAAAAGATTAACTCGTGAAGTAGTGAGACCCTATCATTAGACATACTCATTCTCCAAACTTAACAGTCTGCACCACTCAAAACTGTCCTGTGTATTATACGGTCCCTGGATTCCCACCAACCTACATAACTCTTACTTCTCCATCAAGACTCAGTTTAAATGTTGCTTCCTTCAACAGGATTTCCTGACCTTCCAGATAAGCTAGGTGTGGGTATTAAATGCTCCCAAGCATTCTGTCTTTTGTTTACTATGTGTCTTCTCTGACATAATTATGCGTCATGAAAACTGGGGCTGTGTATTTTCAGTGTGCAGCATAGAAACTGGCATACTGTTACCTGGTGAATGAATGATGGCCATCAATCAGGGATGCTACAGAAAGAA
This sequence comes from Grampus griseus, assembly GCF_964374135.1. Classification (NCBI taxonomy): domain Eukaryota; kingdom Metazoa; phylum Chordata; class Mammalia; order Artiodactyla; family Delphinidae; genus Grampus; species Grampus griseus. The sequence continues at coordinate 18,909,109 of NC_139009.1, forward strand.
ATCCTACAATGACAGAAGTCTGGACCACATAATTCTCAGGCGTCTTCTAACTTTCCACTTACATGACTTTGGTGTAATCTAAGATTTATGTTAGCATTTCTGGTAGTTAGAATCTACGTCAAACTTTGGTCACCTAGAGCCTCCATTCCTTTTTCACTGACAATATTCTACACTTGTAAAATTGATTTAATCCACTGTAAGGCTTCACATTTGAAAGGAATTCATTTAACCTAAATATTTGGGTATATTCATAAGATGGAAGATTATATAGCCACTAAAAGTTACGTTTCCTGTGGGAAGATGGAGTACATGTGCTTTTCCCTATGCCTTCCGCTAAGTACAAGTAAAAATCCAGGATGCTATATATAAAACATACAGAGACTTCCCTGGCGGTCCAGTGGTTAAGACTCCACGCTTCCACTGCAGGGAGCACAGGTTCAATCCCTGCTCGGGGAACTAAGATCCCGCATGCCACATGGCACGGCCAAAAGAAACCAAAGAAAAAACCAAAAACACCCAAAGCAAACAAACAAAAAGAAGATTCTGGAAGGTGGGAGGAAAAAGGCAGACAAGCTAGGTACCTCAGGACCTGAGGAATGACACAGCAGTGAGTTCCCTGGGTTTTCTTTTGCCTCATGTATCCAAACCTTAGAGCAGAAGTACAACCTGGAAATGCCAATGGGTACAGACTAATAAAAAGCCTAACAAAAGCCTGCTCTCTTCAGTGAAGGATCAGGAAAGATGATAACCACTCTACTTCAGCCTGACACCTCAGAAAAGCTCTGTTTCACCACTCCCACCCACTCAAACAAAGGCTGAGTGGAAATTTTAGAAAAATAAATTACTGAAAAATAGAATGAATGAAATAAAAAGCCTAATATTATAGTTGGGCTCAAGAGCAGAATGGAGGAGACAGTGGAAAGAATCAGTGAAATGGAAGGCAAAACAATAATGACCTAATCTGAACAACGGAGAGAAAATAAACTAAAATAAGGAAAGAAAAGAAAAAGAAAGAAAGAAAAAAACCAGAGCCTCAGGGACCTGTGAGACTATAATAAGATCAGAGTCCTGGAAGGAGAGGAGAAACATGGTGGGGCTGAAAAGTACTTAGAGAAATAATGGATGAAAACTTCCCAAATTTGGCAGGAGGCATAAACCTACAGATTCAAGCTGAGAAAACCCCAAACAGGAAAAACTCAAAGAAATCCATGCCAAAAGACATAATTAAACCTGTAAAAATTAAAGACAAAGGAAAAATATCATGAAAGCGGTCAGAGAAAAAAATGACACCTCTCTGAACCTAAATAAGTTAACCTTCCCAATAAATATCCCATTCCTCAGAAACCCCACTTCTTCCCTGAGAGTGGTGAAATTACAGGGGATTAAGAGGCTCAGTGAGTACAAGAGGTGGCCTCAAAACCGCAAATGATAAGGAAGTCTAAGTAGAGAAGAGGAATATTATCATAAGAGGAGAAATGATTCTCATATAACATGAAATAACTTTGCATGGTGCTCAAGAGAAATTAGAGAAAACAGCAAAGTAGGAAGTTTTCTGTGATATGTACTATTTTCCCATGAGATACAATGTTTAAAAAACTGCTCTTTCTTAAATGCAGAGTTGAAACAATTTTACGGCAGGAATTTCTAAGTTTAAGATGAAATGGACCTGATCTCATATAAAAAAGTATTGACAATGTTAAAAAAAAAAATGGGGGAAAAAACCATTTCAAATGACAGCAGATTTTTCATCAGAAACCATGAGGCCAGAGGAAAGAAGCACACTATTTTTCAAGTGTTGAAAAAAAAGAAAAATTGTAGCCGAGAAAATTGTAACAGAGCAAGACACTATGGGGACTTTTCAGGACAGACCCCTCCCCCATATCCTCTGCTGTACCTCCTCTCTGAAGTACCTAGATAATAGTATCTGACGCACACTTCCTGAGTTGTTTTACAGATGCTAAAACCACCAATGGAAGAAATTAATTACTTGATGATCATGAGCACAAAGGCCCCCAGACCTACTGGTGCCGAAGGATTGATAATGTTAATTCCTATTATTCTGCCCTGTTATCCCACCATCAACCAATCAGAGAATTGTGCACAAGCTGATCACATACCCTGTGCGGGGGGGTTGGAGGGGGGCGCCCTTGCTTTTAAAAATGCTTTGCTGAAATCCTTCGGGGAGTTCGGGGTTTTTTTTTTCCAGCATTAGCTGTCCGGGACTACCTGCTTGGCACCCTGCAATAACTGCTGTACTTTCCTTCACCACAACCTATTGTCAGTAGAATTGGATTTACTGCGCACAGGCGAGTGGACCCAAGTTTGGTTTGGTAACAATATCAAACCAGAATCCCATAACCTGCAAAAAAAAAATTCTCCAGGGCCAAAGGATAAATCAAAACATTCTTAATCAAGGAAAACTAAGAGAATCTGTTGCCAGCAGACCTACACTAAAAGAATGGCTAAAGGAGTCCTCCACACAGAAAGGAAATGATAAAAGAAGGAACCCTGGAACATAACAAAGGATGAAAGAACGGAGTAAGTAAAAATACAGGTGAATTCAATATGCTTTCCTTCTCTCTTAAGTTCTCTAAATTATGTTTGACAGTTAAGCAAAAATTAAACACTGTTGTGCTTCTAATATACTTAGAGAAAATATTTAAGACAATTATATTATAAATGGGAGAGGATAAAGGGGCGTAAAAGAAGGAAAAGTTTCTACACTCCACTCAAACTGTTAAAGTAACACCACCAGTAGCCTGTGATAACTTATATAATAACTAGAGTATCCACTAATAAAGCTATGCAGAAAGATTTACTCAAAAACACTATAGAGGGGCTTCCCTGGTAGCACAGTGGTTAAGAATCCACCTGCCAATGCAGGGAACATGGGTTCAATGCCTGGTCCAGGAAGATCCCACATGCCGTGGAGCAGCTAACCCACGAGCCACAACTACTGAAGCCCATGTGCCTAGAGCCCGTGCTCCACAACAAGAGAAGCCACCGCAATGAGAAGTCCACACACCGCAACGAAGAGTAGCCCCCACTCGCCACAACTAGAGAAAGCCTGCGCGCGGCAACAAAGACCCAATGCAGCCAAAAATAAAATAAAATAAATAAATTTATTTAAAAAACACTTGACAAATCAAAATGGAATTCAAAAAATGTTCAAGTAACCCACAGGAAGGCAGGAAAAAGAAAACAGAAATGAAAAATGGAAAACAAGGGCTTCCCTGGTGGCACAGTGGTTAAGAATCCACCTGCCAATGCAGGGGACAGGTTTGAGCCCTGGTCCGGGAAGATCCCACATGCCACAGAGCAACTAAGCCTGTGCACCACAACTACTGAGCCTGCGCTCTAGAGCTCACAAGCCACAACTACTGAGCCCACGTGCCACAACAACTGAAGCCCGCGTGTCTAGAGCCCGTGTTCCACAACAGGAGAAGCCACCACAATGAGAAGCCCATGCACCGCAACGAAGAGTAGCCCCCGCTCATCACAACTAGAGAAAGCCCGCGGGCAGCAACAAAGACCCAAAGCAGCCAAAAATAAATAAATAAATTCATTTTTTAAAAAAATGGAAAACAAACAAACAAAAATAATAAACTTAAACGCTCACATATCAATAACTACATAAGAGTAGGTGATCTAAGGACAGAAATTGGCATAATACATTAAAAAACATGATTGAACTATGTATTGTCTTATCACTTCAAATATAATGATATAAGCAGGCTGAAAGTGCAAGGATAGAAAAAGATGTATCATGCAAATATTAATCAAAGGAAAGCAGAAATGTCCATATTAATATCAGATAAAACAGACATTAGAAAGAAAATTACCAGAGACACAGGGGGGACAGGATATAATAATAAAATTATATAATGAAGGCATAGCAATCCTAAATGTATATGCACCAAACAAGAGAGCTGCAAAATATGTGAAGCAAAAATCAATAGAACTAAAAGGAGAAACAGACAAATCCACAATTAATGTTGGAAACTTCAAAACCCCTCTTTTAGCAACTGACAGAACTAAACAGAAAATCAGCAAGGATAGAAAAGAACTCAACAACACCACTGACCAACAGGCTCTAATAAATATTTATAGAACACTTTATCCAACAGTAGCAGAATATACATTCTTTTCAAGCACCCATGTAACATATACCAAGATAGACCACGTCCTGGGCCATGAAAAAGAAACCTCAACAAATTTTTAAAAACTGAAATCATATAATGTGTTCTCTGATCACAATGAAATCAAACTAGAAATCAATAACAGAAAGATAACAGGAAAATTTCTAACACTTGGAAACTAAGCAACACACTTCTAAATAATCCACAGGCCAAACAGAAAATCTCAAGGGAAATTTTTTAAAAAGCTGAATGAATGAGATGAAAATGAAAATACAACATATCAAAATTTGTGGGATATAGCTACGTAGTACTGAGAGGGGAATTTATAATACTAAATGCATACATTAGAAAAGAAAGTCTCAAATCCATAATCTAAGCTCCCACCTCAAGAACCTAGAACAAGAAGAGTAGAATAAACCCAAAGCAAGCAGAAGGGAGGAAATAAATGAAAAACCCAAGGAAGGAAAAACAAAAGATAAAGGCCATGAGATTGATTTTGAGACTACTTAGGACTGATAAGCAGATGAAAGTAAACCAAGTGAGGCTGCTTTCGCTTCTTCTGGGGAGAGAGCACACGACTGAGGAGTGCACTGGAAAATCGCTCTAGAACACTGCTACAAAGGGTTCATTTCTGAATTCCTAAGTTCCTGTACCTATGTAATTATCTTTTCACATTCTGGGCTAAGGCACAAAGTAAAAAGCAACAGTCCTTTGAAGGTTAAAATATCTTATATAAGTGTTTGAAACATTAGCAACAAAATTTCCTACCACTATTTAAGGGGACAGCACAGAAGACCAACAGATATCCATTAAGGTAAAGCTCCGAAGGGAAGCCACAAACACCAGCTAAATTTACCTATTTTTACACATGACTTGAATACTGGTTGTTCGGTAATTCGGGATCTTTCCTTCAACCCACTGACAATACTGGATATAGGTTTTCTCAAAAAGTCTTTCTTACCTCGTAGAAGAAGGGATGTCCAGCCATATCGAAGATGTTAACTTTGATTTCTCTGTCTCTGACTTGTACCCTGAAATGTTCAAATGCAAACAATCCCAAAGAAGGTCGTGGCTTCTGTATTCATGTTAATATCATTTATGTCGCTTATGAATTTCAAAAGGTTATGTGTATGAAATTTAAAAGAGGTACTTTCTTAGTGCCTCTTCTTGATTCCAGATAATCTTTACAACAGGAGCCACAATCTGGCAGGTGGCTCCTGTTTTAAGAACCCTGAACTCACTTGGAATAAACACCCTCATTTACCCTCACCTTACCTCGACACTTCAGTCCACACCCCGTAACAAACAAATAGTAGCTACTACTGTGGTGCTAAAAAAAAAATGGATTAGGGACAGTAGGAGCAAGATGAAGGAAAACAAAATGTTTTACTTCACTTAGTAAGACATCGTAATTACTACTGGTTATGCTTGGTTACCATGCAGTACAATAAATAGTATAAAATAAACAGTATAAAGATGTATATTATTAATGTTGATTGTTTAATTTTCCTATGCCCTTCATCTGAGCAAGAACAATAGTCAATTTGTTTTCAGAAATTTGGAAATACAGAAGAGAACAAAAAGGGAAGTAACAACCATTCATGTTAGAATTAACTACTGTTAACATCACAGTATACTTGCTTCCAGTCCTTTTATTTTTTTAAAGAAAAATCACTATTACTGTTTCTATAGCAAAGGCGGCTGGTTGGGGATGGCTGACAGAGTAACGGGGCAGGCCGCGGAACCCTCGAAGGATTGTGCGTGACTGCAGGCAGCCTCCTTTGGGAGGCCGTTTCCATTCTTTTTTCACCTCGGTCCCCACCCCAGGACTCTGGGCCTCGTTTTCTTATCTGGAAAGAAGGGTGTGGAGTCGTCTCCCAGCCCACACTCAGTGGTGTTAGGGCAAACCGAGGGCAAGCTGCCCAGCAAAGGTGCTGACCTGGCATGCGGTCCCTGTGGCTCCTGTGTGGCCCCATTTCTGCCCTCTGGAGCAGCAGAGCCCACGCACCAGATGTTACAGAACCTCCCTATCTTGGCTGCCCATCTCTGCAAATATGTGACCAGACTAGAATGGTCAACCCCAGGAGAGGCTGGACACAGAAGGCACTGCCCTGCCTTTGAGAAACCTGAAACAACTGGGGGAGACACAGCTGTGTAGGTAAAGAATACCTGGATGGCAGAGGAGACAAGATTCTGTAGATAAACCCCACACTCACATCTGCACCCAACCAGGAGAGCAGAGGAGTGACTGGTCTCCACCATGGGGCCAAGGGCTGCCACCTTCCCTCCTCCTCCTTCTTTAGGACAGCTTTACTTTAATATAATTGATGTACAGTAAGCTGCGCATGTTTAAAGTATATAATTTGATGAGTTTGACATATGTCTACGCCTGTGAAGCCATCACCACAGTCAAGACAATGAACATATCACTCATTTCCTTGGGCCCCTTTGAAACCCCTCCTTCCTGCCCTTCCTGCCCTACTTAGCCAACCACTGATCTGCTATCAGTCACTATTAGGTCAGTTTACTTTTTCTAGAATTGGATATATGTGGAATCATACCGTGTGTTCACTTTTTTGTCTACCTTCTTTTACTCAGCATTATTATTTTAGGGTTTATCTAAGTTGCTGCATATATGAATAGTTTGCTCCTTTTGTTGCTGAGTAGTATTCCATCATATGAACATGCCACAGTTCGTTTATCCATTAATCTGTTGATGGACAGTTGAGTTGTTTCTAACTTGGCGCTACTAGAAATATAGCTTCTATGAATGTTCACATACAAAAAAAAATTAAAATCACTATTGGAAAATGAATGAATGAAACTTCATAAATAATTCAAACACTAAAGAAAAGTAGAAAGATGAAAGTTTAAAAGTTATCCCAAATCCTACCACCCAGAAGAAAAACCTTCATTAATATAGATGAACATTACTGTAGACTTCTTTGTGTACATAGATAAGACTGATAGACATAAATATTTTTATAAAATTGGGATATTAATTTAAAAGCATAAAATTTACATTTCACTGAATTTAACAAAAGAAAAAAAAAAGAAACTGATGTAAACTGGGAGGAATTATTGAGCTTTAAATATAAATGCTCTTTACTACAGAAACAGTATTTCCTAAAAACATTCCTGTAAGGTTAAAAATGGAGATTATTAGCAATAAATTAACAGATTAAAGTTATGTTTTTTTAAGTAGCATGTTTCAGTTTAGACAGCATTGATAAGAGTTCCTCCCATGGACTACAAGGACAGCAGCACCTGCTCCCATTGTTTCTATACTACCTCCTGGCTTATTTATGATTATTGTTCCCTGTCCAAGTTTATAATATCCTCTATTACTTTTTTTTCACTTTTTTTTCCACTTTCTTTTCTGAAACCATAATTCCTACAGTTGTTTTATATTACTTGTATATTTCAATCAAACTACTAATCATCATGATTTCTTCATTCCTGAATTCTCTGCCATATTTCATCAATTCTAAGATACAAATTTGTTTTCATTTTAACATCTGTGAAATCAGGATCCATCTTACAAAAGACAGTGTGAGAACAGCAAAACAAAACAACAACAGAGTTTGAGAGCATCTGCATTAGATCTCGTGTAACAGTTTATATTAGAAAGTTTTGCCAGATAGCAGCTGAGAAGGGATGGAACTGAAGTTTATAAAATCAGGAAGTAACACAAATGTGTTCACAAATTGCAACTCAAAAGAGGTCGATTTAATTCAGAAGTCTGACAGAGGAAATTACCTTAAGAAAAATGGTAATTCATTACCTCAAGCCAGTGCTTGCTTTCCTAAATTGTGGCCTGAAGACCACCTGCATCATTATATGGAAATATGGGGAGGGTGTTTAAAATGTAGTCCTGTGCCCCACCTCAGATCCCATGAATCAGAATCTTAGTGGGTGGGTCTTAGGAATATTCATTTTCACAAACTCTACAACTAATTCTCAAGTATACTGAAATCTGAAGGATGGAGTGGGAATCTATTTTTGTTTTGTTTTGTTTTTTAACATTTTTATTGGAATATAATTGCTTTACAATGGTGTGTTAGTTTCTGATTTATAACAAAGTGAATCAGCTATACATATACGAATCTATTGTTCTGACTGCCCAAAAGAGTACCCTCCTTCTCCCAACTGTGGTTTAAATGGGTTCTTCCATCTTCTTTTTTGATGCCACTCTGCTGGCCACAGCTAACTGAGCTGGGGAAAGGCACCTATCTCCACCTGGACAATCAAAACCTTACCTGGTATTTTTTAAATTTGTGATTAGTTTTGGTAAACTTGAGAGCTACCAGCAGCTGTGGAGAAGGAGCCAAAAGGTAGAGAGAGACACATCATGAAAGGACCAGGTTATATTCTCTCCCTGGTTCCAGCGATCTCTGAGACCCAGCTACATCCTTATAATTGGATTATGTGAATTGATTTTTTTTTTTGGCTTGAGTTGGGTTTCTGTCAATCATATTCTCCTCCTCACCATAAGACAAAAAATAAAAATAAAAAATCAACCAGAAACAATACAGTCAGCCTTACAGAATGCTCTGTATCCATGGATTCGACTAAACTTGGATCAAAAATATTCAGAAAAAAATTCCAGAAAGTTCTAAAAAGCAAAACTTGAATTTGCCACAAGGTAGCAACTATATATTTACATAGCATTAACACTGTATTTAAAACTATTTATTGATATATTGTATTAGGTATTATAGAGATGATTTAAAGTATTGAGAGGATGTGCATAGGTTACATGCAAATACTACACTATTTTATATAAGGGACTTGAACATCTGCAAATTTTGGTATCCACAGGGGATCCTGGAACCAACATCCCTTGAATATTGAGAGATGACTGTAGTCTGTTGAATAAACCACAGTTCTAGGGCATAACATGATAACTCTTATTTCTTAAATGAATAAATTAGCTACTTAACATGGATTCAAAACAAAACTGCCTTGAATAGGATATCCTACCATATAACTGATGAAATCCTGTGCCCTGAAGTATAGATACACCCTACCACTTTAGTCTACCTTCTTGAATGTTGCCCTCATATTCTAATATTGCAAACTTCCTCTTCAGATGTATCTATCTTACCGAACAATAATTATTTATTGAGTATCGACTATGTATAAGCACTGTACCAGGCCCCTGGAGATAATTTATACTAATAGCCCCTTCTTAATGGAGCTTTAAATCTAGCAGGAGACATTAAACATATACAAACGATAACACAAGACAATTTATGCTAAGACCCATGAATAGCAGAGAATTTTAATATTTCTGTCATTTTCAACTAAAATGAGTCCTGACTGATAAAGGAGCTGTTCAGAAAGCCATATGGGAACAGTCACACTTTATACCTTGAGGAGATTGACAGGCGGAGAGATGAGGGGAAAGGACATTTCAGGTGGACAGAATGAATGATGGCACTGAGATAGGAAAGTATGATGGCACAAATTCAGCATGGGTGGAGAGTAAAGTGTGTAAAAGAATGAGATAAGAGAGAAGGGAAGGGGCAGGTTGGGGTCTGAACAGCGAGCACCTGAAATTCCACCTTTGTGGATGTGCTGTCTACCCCAATTCTACTTTCCCCCAGTGTAATTTCCTGTTAATGTGACCCTATCTCCCCAAGCTCAACCCACCCTTGATTCATCTCCAAATAAATCCCCATTTATACCTAATTTTACTCTTCCCAGATCATTTTTGCTGGATTCTAATAGGATGTAAAGATCATAAAAGGAAGTTCTCTGATAGAAAATTTTCCACATAATATTTAGGCTTCTGGGAGAGAATATTTCAAAATTCTCTAAAAATATACCTGCTAACGAGACCTGCTTATATAGAAACATGCTTCCTGAAAAGCTACATCTGCCAGGCAGGCTTCGTGCAGACTTGCTCATCACCAGACCCTACACCCCACACGAAGCCTGGCAAACAGAAGGTACTCCATGATGAACAAATGATGTGATTACTACTATCTGTAAAGGTCTCATTCTTATGTGTCCCAGTTTATCTTCAGACTCTCCATTTCAAGACAGATCAGTTTAGAAGGGTTCTGAATTTCTATGTAATTTGCAAGCCCAAGGAAAGAATATATGTACTCACTTTGTGACTCCATAGTCAATTCCAATTGTTGCAAGGTATTTAGACACAAATCTTTTCTCACAGTATCGCTTTATAATACAGCTCTAAAAAGGTAAAAATACATGCTTTTAGTAAAGACACTCTGGGAACGTATACAAAATAAGCACATTTCTTCATTATGGTTTCTTCATTCACCACGAGACACAAAGCTTTTTCAAAAGCCAAAACTATAAAATAACTGAAACAAATACTAAAGGTGAAGATTTTAAAGAAAAATTATTTTAAAATTCTTCCCTTAATACCAAATATGGGTATGTTTTCAGTTTAGTGTTCAATCCTTGTTCTTTTTTCTTTTTTTTTTTTAATAAATTATTATTATTTATTTATCTATTTTGGGCTGCGTTGGATCTTCGTTGCTGTGCGTGGGCTTTCTCTAATTGCAGCGAGTAGGGGCTACTCTTCTTGTGGTGTGCGGTTTTCTCCTTGCAGTGGCTTCTCTTGTTGTGGAGCATGGGCTCTAGGCACGTGGGCTTCAGTAGTTGTGGCACATGGGCTCAGTAGTTGTGGCTCCCCAGCTCTAGAGCGCAGGCTCAGCAGTTGTGGCGCACGGGCTTAGCTGCTCCACGGCATGTGGGATCTTCCCGGACCAGGGATTGAATCCATGTCCCCTGCATTGGCAGGTGGATTCTTAATCACTGAGCCACCAGAGAAGTCCTTCTCTTTTCTTCTAAAGACCTCTTCTGCTCGTATATTTTTAATAATAATACCAAAATATGTGTCTACCTTGACCTCCCTCCCCAGACCAGATCCACATCTCCAAATATCTACCAGACTAATTTCTACTTAGATGCCCCACTCACTGTTCCACAAACTCAAAATGCCCCAAAATGAACTAATCTTATACATAAAAACAGCGAATCCTGTTCACATCCTAGTTCTGTTCATAATACCACCATTTTCCCAATTACAGGGTATTAAATTATTAAAGTCACGTTTGATTCTGAGTCTTTCTAAATCTTCTTTTGAATGTTTCTTCCATCTTTCTCCTCACTCCAATTCCCACTGGTACCATTCTGGTTTAAGTCTTCATCATCTACTTCTGTACAACTACAACTACAGGAAATTTTTTATTGGTCTTTATGTCCCCTTTCCCTCCCAACTTCAATCAGCAATGCATACCACTAATGTTATTTCACTTCCCTAACTCAAAAATCTTCAGTGGCTTCTCACTGCCAAGAGTTCAGCATCCAAATTCCTTTGTCCGTTATTCAAGATCCTCCATAATCTGGCCCTAATCTGTCTTTTCTGTCTAAACCCTTCGAATATAAACCCTCCATTTCTGCAAAACTCCCAGGCCTGACTTCTGTCATTACTTTTCTCTCTACTTGGAAAGAGCTTTCTCCCTTCTTTCCAAATCTTACTTATCCTTTAAGGTCCAGTGCAAACTCTGAGCTTCCAGGTTATAAGAGATCTTGCCTACATCTGAACTTCTCTAACACTTTTTATATACTATATGTGTATATAGTACATATACTGTATATGAATATAAATGTATATATACATATATAATGTATTAGTTATCAGTTATTCACTGTCTTGTTATCTTTTCACATGTGCATATTTATCTTACTTCTTCAGCTAGACAGTAAACTGCTTGAGGGCAAACACCAGTATTTTACTTCTTTATATCTTATAACTTTATATCTGAGCAATTAGCTCAGTGCCAATGAAAAACTGAATTAAAATGACTTGTACGTTAATGGCAATCCTTAGCACTCATGAAACATAATTTACTTGAAGTGCTGGTCATGAAGCTTATTCTGCTCAAACACTTTCCTGATGAACCTCAATCTATATTAAATAGGACAGTTGCTTTAAAAAGTACTTAATAAGCTCATTGTGAACTGAAGGAAAAACTTCTTCGGAGTGAGTACTGCTAAGAGGCTATACTTTTAAAAAACACTTTATAGGTTGAAAGCACTTCTCAAATGTTTTCTCTCACAATATCCTAGAAAAATAAATACAGCCTTTTTCTAAATTATTCATGAGATTAAGGGATCTGGAAGTCCTTTAATTCCAGTACACTATTTAAACACTAGCCCTAAGTATTTAAAGAGATACACATTTAATTAATGGTATGAATAACCACTCCCTATAACCAAAGAGACAGGGTTCCTGGACCTTAGGATCTTATAAACTAAGTTAAATAACATAAATATAGAGAGACTTTTTTGCTTTCTCTATTTTCTTAAATAGATTTTTAGGTACTTTTTTAATGCAGTTCCAATTAAAATCTTAACCAATTAAAATCTTAAGTTTTGAAAAAAAATCTTAAGGTTTGAATCTTTTTTTGCCTAATAGAATTACCCTAAAATTCATATGAAAGAACAGTTATCCGAGAAGAACTAATCCAAGTATGAAAAACAGGAAAGGGGCAGGGCAGTAGAAAGAGGTGGGAATTTGTATTGACAAATATTAAAATATAGTCTGAAACTGAGAGAGTATTATACTGGCATAAGAATAGACAAGTAGGTCAGTAGAACAGAACAGAGAGCTCAGAAATAGATCCCATTATATATAAAAATTTAAAAAGTGACAAAGGTGATATTTAAAGTCAATGGGAAAAAAAAATCTATTTAGTAAAATGTTACTGGCACAATTGCATATCCATCAGGAAAAAATTTAAGTTGGGCCCTGAACTTCCCTATATACAAAAATAAATTACAGATAAATTTATGATTTAAGCATTTAAAAATAAAACAATAAAAATTTCAGAAGAAAATGTGCAATATATGTACAACCTTAGGGAAACCTTTTCAACCAAGAAAGAAAACCCAGAAACCATAAAAGACAGGCATAATCTGTATGTGTATGGCTGATTCATTTTGTTGTGCAGTGGAGGCTAACACAACATTGTAAAGCAACCATACTCCAATAAAGAAAAAAAAAAAAAAAAGACAGGCATAGCCAAAGCAATCTTGAAAAAAGAACAAAGCTGGAGGTATCATATCCCTTGATTTCAAGCTATACTACAAAATGACAGTAATCAAAACAGTAGGTTATTGACACAAAAACAGACACATAGATCAATGGAACAGAATAGAGAGCCCAGAAACAAACCCACACTTACATGGTCAATTAATCAATGACAAAGAGGGCAGAATATATAATGGTAAAAGACACCCCCTTCAATAAATGGTGTTGGGAAGACTGGACAGCTATATGTAAAAGAATCAACTGGACTACTTTCTCACACCATATACAAAAATAAAGTCAAATGGATTAAAGACTTAAATCTAAGTCCTGAAACCATAAAACTCCTAGAAGAAAACATAGGTAGTACACTCTTAGACATCAGTCTTAGCAAAATTTTTTTTGGATCTGTCTCCTCAGGCAAGAGAGACAAAAGTAAAAATAAACAAATGGGACTACATCAAACTAAAAAGCTTTTGCACAGCAAAGGAAACTATCAACAAAATGAAAAGGTAGCCTACTGACTGAGAGAATATTCTTGCAAACGATATATCTGATAAGGGGTTAATATTCAAAATATAGAAAGAACTCAGACAACTCAACATCAAAAAAACAAAATAGCCCAATTAAAAAATGGGCAAAGGATCTGAATAGACATTTTTCCAAAGAAGACATACAGATGGTCAACAGGCACATGAAAAAGATGCTCAGTACCACTAATCATGAGGGAAATGCAAATCAAAACCACAATGAGATATCACCTTTTATACCTGTCAGAATGTCTATCATCAAAAAGACAATAAATGACAAGTGTTAGAGAAGATGTGAAAAGAAAAGGAACCCTCGTGCAATGCTGGTGGGATTGTAAATTGGTGCAGCCACGTGGAAAACAGTACGGTGGTTCCTAAAAATAATAAAATAGAACTACCATATGATCCAGCAATTTCACTTGTGGGTATATACCTGAAGAAAACAAAAACACCAATTCGAAAAAATATATGCACCCCAATGTTCACTGCAGCATTATTTACAATAGTCAAGATATGGAAGCAACCTAAGTGTCCATCCGTAGACGAATGGATAAAGAAGATGTGACATATAAAAATGGAATATTACTCAGCTATTTTAAAAAAATGAAATCTTACCACTTGTGAAAACATGAATGAATTCTAGAGGGAATTATGCTAAGTGAAATAAGTCAAAGAAAGACAACTAGCATATGATCTCACTTATATGTAGAATCTAAGAAACAAAGGAAACAAAACAGAAACAGACTCAGATACAGAGAACAAATGGGTGGTTGCCAGAGGGTACGGGGGATGGGGAAGTGAAATAGATGAATGGGATTATCAGGTACAAACCTCCACTTACAAAACGTAAGCTACTAGGATGTGTTATACAGCATAAGGAATATAGTCAATAATATTGTAATAACTTTGTATGGGGACAGCTGGTTACTAGACTTGTGGTGATCATTTCATAACGTATGCAAATGTCAAATCACTATGTAGTACACCTGGAGCTAACATAATATTATACGTCAACTATATTTCAATTTTAAAAAGATAGGCATAATTGAGTATATACAAATAATAATAAAATCAATTGTATGGTAAAATATAAAAGTATTAAAAGACAACATACTGGGGCAAATATCTGTAACTCATATGACTGGCAAAAAGTTAATAACTCTAACGTCCCCCAACCAGAAAAACTGGTAAGAAAGACACATTATCCAACAGAAAAATAGGCAGGGACTATAAATTGAGCAATCCACAGAAAAGCAAATCCAAATGTTCAATAAGCATTTGAAAAGATGCTCAGCTTCATCTGTGGTCAGTGAAATGCAAATTAAAGTAACAATGAAATTACTTCTCACTAACCAGATCAGTAGCAATCAAAAGAATGACAATACTGTGTTGGCAGGGAGTTAGGCGGAAATGTACCAGCATATCACTGGTAGAAACACACCTTTTTGAGGAGCAATTGGCAATTGCTACTAAAATTTTAAAATGTGCTATTCAACTCAGCAGTTCTACCCCTGGGAATCTAGTCCAGGTATTTAAGGATATATATACCTATAGAAGTGTATTATAGCAAGATTGTTTGTAGTAGAGAAAAAGGGAAACAAGTGAATTCTCATCAGTAGAGGGGATACTCGCATGTCACGGACTATTATGCAACCATGAAAAAGAGTGATTGGAGCTATGTCAGATAATTGGAGGAATCACCACAATCTACTGTTAAGAGAGAAAAAGCAGGGCTTCCTTGGTGGTGCAGTGGTTGAGAATCCCCCTGCCAATGCAGGGGACACAGGTTTGATCCCTGGTCTGGGAAGATCTCACATGCCGCGGAGCACCTAAGCCTGTGCACCACAACTACTGAGCCTGTGCTCTAGAGCCCGTGAGCCACAACTACTGAGCCCACATGCCACAACTACTGAAGCCCATGTGCCTAGAGCCTGCACTCCACAATAAGAGAAGCCACCACAATGAGAAGCCCGCGCACTGCAACGAAGAGTAGCCCCCGCTCGCTGCAACTAGAGACAGCCTGTGCGCAGCAATGAAGACCCAACACAGCCAAAAAATAAATTAAATAAATAAATAAATAAATCCTGGATGTCATTTAAAAAAAAAGAGAGAGAGAAAAAAAGCAAACTCCAGAGAAGTATATATAATACTGTACGATGTGGGTACTTTTGACTGCAAGTAAGGGAAACCAATTCAACTGACTTAAGAGGAAAATATTTACTATAACTGGAAATCTAGAATTAGGGCAGTCTTCAGAGTTGGTTGATATGAAGAGTCAATGGTAAGAACATCAGGATCAGATCCTAGAGGACACTGAGAACTGGGCTGGGATTCTGGGGTAAATTGATGCCAATGCAGAAAGCTGAATTGGATATAAACAAAGACCACAGAGAAATTCCCCCATTGAGGGAGTTAAGCCCTTGGGAAACTCCTTTTTCTTATTGCATCTCCAGAACCTCTAAAACAATGCTGAATAATAAAAGAAAATAGTATGTATCCTTTTCTGCATCTAATTTTAAAGGAAATGGACTTACCATTTGGTATGTTTGCTGTTGGTTAACAATAACTATAGTTTTAATAATAATAATAAAAAATATTGTTTTTCATATTTAAGTAGCTTCATTTTATTCTGATTTTGCTTAAAGTGTTTATTAGGTTGATTATATCATTTTTTTTTTTACAGTACAGAAAATACTTTCTCTAGTAATCAGTGCATATAACAGATTATGTTGATTAACTTCTTGATGTTTAACCAAGTTTGCACTCTGTGGGATAAACCCTACTTGCTAATAGTGAAATTGTTTTGATATGTTGCTGAATTCTATTTGTGGATATTTAGGAATTATGCATCTGTATGTATATGTGAAAATGGTATATACTTTTCTTTTTTGATACTATATCAAGTTTTGCTATTTAAGTTATCATGACTTTACATAAATAAATTGGAGTGCTGTTCATCTTTTTCTTTGCCTTGGAATAACTTAACTGAAATTATGCGTTATTTAGAGCTTAAATAAAGCTTGTTCATGAAGCCATCTGATCCTGATAACTTTTTGGATAGTAAGTCTTTTAATTGCTTTTCCAACTTCTCCTTAAGTGACTGGTCATTTGTGTTTTCTACTTTTTGAGTCAATTTTGGTAATTATATTTAGCTAAGAAATCCTCCATTTCCTCTACATTTTGAAATGTGCTCCCACAGAACTGAATGTAGTAGTCTCTAGTCTTTCTTTCAGTTTCTGCCAGTATATGATTATGTCTCCTTTTCAGTATTAATCTTGTAATTTTTTGCTTTCTCTATTTTTCTTAAATAAAATTTTAGGCATTTTTCTTTTTCATTAATCTTTCCAGGGAATTCTCTCTTTCTCTTGGTGAATTTTGTGTCCTTTTTCTTCTGTCTTAAGTTCCTTTTTTAAAATTCCACACCATAATATACCATAATATTCATACTTTTAAGGCGTACAATTCGGCGGTTCTAGGCATATTCACAAAGTTGTACAACTATTATGTTCCTTTCTAGGCATATTCACAAAGTTGTACAACTATTATGTTCCTTTAGTTTTTAATCTCCCTTTTTTAGAAATGAGTAAGATAATGCATTTTCCCTTCACTACAGCTTTAAATTTGCCCTGAAGATTTTGGCATGCATTCTCTCCTTTCATTGCTTTCTAGTTATTTTGTCATTTGCTTTGATTTGCCCTTTGATGCAAGGATTATTTACTAGGGCATGCCTTAATTTTTAACTTGAAATTATTTATCTGTATATCTTCCTATATTTTCCAAATTCTTTAAAATGAGTATGTATTACTTTTATAACTAAGGCAAAATTCTTAAATTACATTTAAATCTTTTATCTGTGAAAAATTTATCTTTGAGAAAGGCATTCAATAGGAATCCACTCCACCCCCAAATAGTAGAAAGTTGTTGTAAAAGTGCTTATTAAATGGTCCCTACTTTCCCAGTTTAACTATATTTGTTGTAAACTGAATTTCCTTATATGTTTGGGTTCATTTCTGGACTCCATTCTGTTCCACTGATGTCCCTATATTTCCTCTCCAGTATCAATAGGAAAAGACTGTAACTTTAAAATATGTTTTAATATCTGGTAGTGTTAGTCTCCTCTCATTTCTTTTCCATAATTTTCTTGCTGATTCTCACATTTAATTTTTCATAAGGACTTTAGTACCTTTTACTATGTTCTGAAGGAAAAAAAAGTATTGCTGTTTTAACTGGAACTGAATCACATTTGTAGATTATTTTAAAGAACTGGCATCTCTAAAATATTGAGTGATCCTAATTAAGAAGAAAGTATATCTTTCCACCTATCTAAGTAATTTTGTGTCCCTTTGTAGAAATGTTTTTCATATAGGTCCTAGGTGCTCCCTTCATAAGTTTAAACCTAGGCCCTTTATTTTGGTTGTTATTGTAAATTAAAATAGTTTTTCAGGGCTTCCCTGGTGGCGCAGTGGTTGGGAGTCTGCCTGCCAATGCAGGGGACACGGGTTCGTGCCCCGGTCCAGGAAGATCCCACGTGCCACAGAGTGGCTGGGCCCATGAGCCATGGCCGCTGAGCCTGCGCGTCCGCAGCCTGTGCTCCGCAACGGGAGAGGCCACAGCAGTGAGAGGCCTGCGTACCGCAAAAACAAACAAACAAACAAACAGAGAAGCACAGACTCTAGGGCTAGAATGCCTGGATTCAAATCCCAGCTCTGCCACATACCAGCTACACAACGAGAGGCCACAACAGTGAGACCCACATACCGCAAAAAAAAAAAAGTTTTTCAATTATATAGTCCAAACAATTATAGTTTGATATAGTAAAGCTGTAAAGTTTTGTATATTAATTTTGTCTTTTCTAATAGCGTTTCAGTTAATTCTCTTTGGGTTTCCAGATAAACAATCATATCATTAACAAATACTGATAATTTTGCTTTCTCCTTTCCAGCATTTTGTATGTTCTTTCCCTTGTCTAATTGCATGGGCTAATAAATCTAGAACCATATTACATAAATGTGGTGACACACTGGGCATTTTAAGCTATTTCTAACATTGCACCATTAAGCATAGTAAAATTTTAAAAGTGAGCATACTCACTTAGCCAGCTTAGTACATAACCTTCTAGAGGTTTTATTCTTTTCTTTTCAATGCCTGGCACATAATTGACATTCAATAATTGTAGACTTTCAGCTATGTTAATACCCACATACACATAGATACATAAACAGTACAACATAATACTAAATGAAAAGAGAAGACACTAATAAACATTTACTGAGCATCAACTATGTGCAGGACACTGGCATAAACACTCCCATTAACAGCTTTTTTGGCATGTAGATCCTACTGGGAGTTGATTTTGACAGCAAATAATGATGGAAAGAGAGCACTGCAATGAATGTGAGCACCCAGGTTCTAATCCTGTCTCAGTCACTGATTTGATGACCTCGGAAGGTTCTTAACCAACAGCTTCCATTTACCCTGAAGGAGAGACAATTTGGGTGAAGAAGAGGCAGTCTTAGAATTCATGTGGGGAAAGACCTCCATTCACCTCTCGCCCTCCCTCCCCCCATACTATGGGAGAGCTTAGAGCTGACAGCCAGTAGAAGCAGCACAGAAAAAGGCAGTGGAACTAAGACTTCTTTGAGATAATGGATGTGGTGACACTACCAGAAATAAAAACAAAACAAACGAACAAAACAAAATAATGCAGGTTCCTTGACATCCATTGCACGTACCCTGTGAAACACCTTCAACATCAGTTATGCTCTCTTACAAATGAAATGTAGATTCTGGTCTCCACGTCTGCGGAGTAAATTTTACAAATCCCCATCCTCACACACGGCCCAGTAAGTTCCCTTCGGCTCCCCAGCTCTGCTGGGGGTAACTAAACTTTTTTTCTCCACCTCTGAGTCCTGGACGGGTCACCTAGAACGCAAATATGGTATCCAGGCAAAACGATCTGACATAAGGACCCAGGCCTCCTTACTCTCTTTGGGATACATTCAAGGGTTAGAAGCCACTAGAAAACCTTTTAGGTGTTGGAAGTGGGCAACCCAAAGGTCAAAAAGGATAGGAGAGTTTTCCCCGCCGAGCCGCATCCCCCAGGACACCCAGGCCTGCTCAGGGGCGGGGAGGAGGCTGGGTCCCAAGCTGTTGAGTGGCCGCCTTCCCAGCCAATCGCCACGTCGCTCCGCCGCGCTGTGGTCCCGCCCCTCCCAGCGCGGTACTCACTTTTCCCACTTCAGCGTTGCCCATGGAGATGACTTTGATACGCAGGGATTTGCCAGACTCCTTCCGCTTCGGTATGTTGGCCTCCATTGCTCTGGCTCTCTCGGGGCCACCGCCTTGGTCTCTCCTTGCTCCCCACGCTGGCCCGTCCCTCAGGCTTCCTCGACCAATGGCGGAACTGCTACTCTCGTCACCACCCCGGCTCCGCGGCTTGCCATCCCTGCCTCTGTCTGGCAGCGGGCGCGGGCAGCTGGTGGTTTAGGGAACAGGGTGAGGGAGGAGAGAGTCTCGCGATGCTAGAAAGGGGCAGCGTGACGTCATCGCCAGGCTCCGGAGGCTGTTCTCTGGGGTCGCGGGATTTAGTCCGGGCTGCGTCCCTCGGCAGGAAGGTGGCTTCGGCAGGTTGCTGAGATTACTGTGCCGGGAGGGCACTCCCTTGTGTTCAGGGGGCGACAGGACATAGACATTTGTTAGGTTCGCAGCAGAGTGGTAGAAATTTATTGGCTATTCAGGGCAGATCCTCGGACTGGAAGTAGCTGGAATTATGGGTTAGTTCAAGGGCCAGTGGCGCTAAATATTCGAAGTAGACCACGGTCCGTTTTGGGGTACTTTTTGTGTATGCTTCAGTACCCATGGGCCGATCCACTGACCCCTCTTCCAATATGATGTTTCCCTTCGGGCTTCCTGAGAGGACTTTCTCCTGAGAACTGGAACCAGGGAAGTGGGGAAGTCGGGCTTTGGTTCTGGAAGAGGGCCATAAGGCAAGATCTGAATCTTGTACCTATCATTAAAAAAAAAAAGGTGGTCCATTTGGAGTCAAGACAGGTTTTAGTTTAGTCCTTGATCTTATATTACGTAGTTCTCATCTGCAGGCGGAAAGCTCAGACTAGACGTTTCTTACACTCTTTTAGTTCTATCAAGGTGTGTGTGGTTGTAGCTGTGTGCTCTGTTTACCTCCTTTCCCTGCTACTCATGTAAATTTAACCCCATCTTCTGTTCTCACCTTTCCTTTAGCTGATAATATAACAGAATAATAATGAATTCTAAGATAACCACTCTATTCTGATTGCAAGCGATGAGAAGAAAAGCATCTGCTAGAATAGAAATCAGTCTGAGAGGAACTGTAGTTTTTTGAGTCAATATCTGTAGTTACAGAAGATAAATAGAACTTGACAAATGATTATTTAGTACCCTGAAAAAGAATGGCTGCCAATTTCCCGGTAAATTACGAGGGCAAAGGCAACATTGCTTCTGTTCTCACATAGCTTTAAGCATCATTAATACATTGCAGGAAGATAGTGACTAGAGGTTCCCAATTTTGTAACAGTTATTTTAAATTAGATTTTCAAGCATTTTAATTTAATTTTAAAACAGTAAATGCTTTGTAAGAAAATAGCTTATTTCGGATTGTTTTCATAATCAACAATATAACTTAGTTCAATGAAGCTTCTAAAATTCTTTACAAATATGAAATATAAGTCCTAGTTAGCATTTTGATAGTTTAAAGCTTAAAAGAATTGGATTTATACTGATTTTCCAGATGTTAATCTCTCAGTATGATTTGATAAATCAATAAACGTCTGTTTCTTTGATTTCAGCTCTGACCCGGTAATAGAACTGGTACTGTAGAAGCGTAATTGCAAAATGTCAGATCTTCAACTATTAAAGACTGGGTAGGTATAATACTATTGAGCATAAGAGCAGTAAAATGTGCTGAAAATTAAAATTTATTACCGTTTTTTCATACTGATGTTTTCAAGGTTTGAATATGTACAGCCATATTGTTTACTAGGTGTGTTAAGTTAGTTTGAAATTGAAAAAGCTAGAAAGTTAGTTAGCTTTCTCTCCCAGCCTAAGGTAAAAAGAAGAAAGAGAAGCATGAATTAGCTGTGTTTGGAGCTGGAAGATATGGTATGGGGGTTAGGAATGTGAGCTCTGGAGTCAGCCCTATCATACATTAAGTTGGCATGACATGGGCATGGAATGGTGGAAAGGGTTACAGGAGATAATGTACATGAAATACATGGTAATCCCCAATAAACAACAGCCATGTGCTTTCATTTGCTCGTGTTTTTTTATTTTATGTATTAAGAAAGATTCTACATATGTATTATTTAAAATAAATTGTGAAATATGTTGGACATACTTAAAGATATTAAGAATAATGTGATGAATATCTGTGTATCCACCACTTAACCTTAACAAATAAAACATCAGCAATATTGTGTGTATTCTTCCCCAAATGTACATCCCTCTTCCCCCCTACAAAGCATCACAACTATTTGAGTTGGTGCTTTTAATTTCCACCCATTTAAAAGTTGTTTTACTACATACGTATATACACCTCGAAATATAGTATTTCATCTTTTAGAAATCTTTATTTTGAAATAATTTCAAAAATTTCAAGAATAGTAGGGGGAAATAAAACCTTGTATACCACTTATCCAGATTCATTGTTAATATTTTGCTCATTTACTATAGCAGTTGTGCTCACTATCTATGTATACACAAATATACACACATTTTTTTCTAAGTCATTTGAGAGTAATTTGCAGACATCTGTTTTTATTCATAAATACTCCAATGTTCATTTCCTAAGAACAAGGACATTCTCTTACATAGCAACAGTATATTTATCAAAATGAGGAATGTAACATTGATACAACACTATTATCTAATCCTGTGGTTCTCAAACTGTGCACTGGGTGCCCCACAGCACCACAGTGAATTCATAGGGGATATCTGCGATATCTTAATTCTAAATTCTCAAGGCAAGAAAAACTATGCAAAACTACTCACTCGAGGTTATGTACAATTTTAACAATAGATGGCGCCATATTCCCTGGATATGTCGTATATTTGGGAAGCTGGGTTTTCTGGTGTTTGTGATAAAAAGTACAGCGCAAAAATCAATGTAGAGCAGGAAATAAGTGTGGTCGTGGCCAATCTGATTCCAAGGTTTGAGAAGTTGTGCAGTGCACAGTAGCTGCATAAATCCCATTAGTAAGTAATTGTGGTTATTTAAGAATGAAATAAAAATATTTTTCTTTCAATTTATCTGTATTAGTTTTGCAAATGGCAACTAAATTTTTAGGGCATAAATATTTAATAAGTTGTTTGGAACTAGATTTTTTTTTTTTGGCTGAGGAACCCCATGAAAAAATTATCGAGACACTAAGGGCACCTTGAACCAAGAACATTTGGGAATCTGATCTAACTCACAATCCTTATTCAAATTTCACCATTTATTCTAATAGTATTCTCTGTAGCTATGTTCTTTACCCCTGGTCTGGAGCCTAGTCCAGTATCATTTAGTTGTCATAAACATCTTACGTCCTTTTTTATCTGAAGTTATTTTTAGGATACCCCTCAATTTGTATGTAATCTAACATTACTGATTAGATTCAGTTATGTTTAGTGGAAATACCACAGGAACGACATTGTGTCCTCTTAAGGACATCATATCAGAAGATTGGTAATGTCAATATATTCCACTTATTAATGATATAAACTTTAGTTAGTTGGTTAAGGTGTAAGGTAGTGTTCACTAGGTAATTCACAGTAAAGTGACTTTTTTCCTTTGCAGTAAGTAATTTGTAAGGGGATACTTTGAGATTATATAACTATCCTTTCTTCATTGAACTTTCACCCACAGATTTTTGTGATGATTCATGGCTGAAGAGATATTACTATGATGGGTGCAAAATGATAATTTTCTAACTCCACCTTTTGGCTTATATTTATTAGTTGGTAGTCTACCATAAGGGAGAGCTTTCCTTTCTCATTCATTCCTTTATTAATGTTTATCAGGATGGACTCATTTATTCTTATTTTACTTCATGAATATTCTGCTATTATTATTATTTATTTTAATGCTCAAGTTGGCTCTTATATTTTTTTGATATGTTGCCACCATTTTTTTAGCACTTCCTTGCTTTCTGGCACAATAATGAGCTCTGGTTCCCTAGGTTCTTTTAGTGGAGAATGGTATTTAGAAACCAAGATCTGGGTGCTACACGTGCTTATTGATACTAGGGTGTCTTTGCTTTGGGCCCTTTCGGTTGACTGAACCAAAAAAAAAAAATACATATACATACATACATGCATCTATGCATAATATGTGGGTAATAAATCCATATACTAAGTTATAGTTCATACTGATATCCCCAATCCATTTTAGCACAGCAGGATTTGTTCTAGTCTTCCCCCTTTCAATATTTATTACTCCCTTCTTCAACAATAGGAAACCTGGCTCTCATCTTCAATATATTTACTCATTTTCTCAATCCTACAATGCAGAGGAAGTAGTTTCAGAATTGCTAACCCATACCATGTCAAAAACCAGAAACACTTTGAGAAACAGTTCAATATTTGCTTATTGCTACTTTTGTCTTAAACTGACAAATATAGTTTGTCATATACTTTCATATAGTCTAAGTATTATGTTCAAAAGTTACTTGGGTTAATCCTTTGTTCTCCTCTTTGGTGTCATTATGATTTTCATTTGAAATACAATTAAGGGACTTACCTGGTGGTCCAGTGGTTAAGACTCCCAACTTCCACTGCAGGGGGCACAGGTTTGATCCCTAGTGGGGGAACTAAGATCCCGCATGCTGTGCAGTATGGCCAAAAAAAAAAAAATTACAATTAAGTTCATTTGTTAATGTTTGTACTTTATTTTAGTTTTTTCCCCTTCATTACTTTTGACTTTATTAAGTTTTTTGAGTATGTAAAACATTAACATAGTTTCAAAAGTAGAATGATACAAATTGGTATACTTGCATAAGTATCACTTTCACCCTTTACCCCAATTCTCTTCACTGCTTCTCACCTACCTCCTGTGGGCAACCAATCATATTAGACTCTAGTTTATTCCTTCTTGTGTTTCTTTTTATAGAAAATAAGCAGTTAAATATATATTTTCTTATTTCTCCTTATTTATTGCACAAAAGGTAACTCTGTGTGCGTATGTGTGTGTTCCTTTGAACTTTGCTTTTTTCACTTAACAATATATCCTGGAAAGCACTCCAGATTAGCTCACAAAAGTCATACTCATTTGTTTTTTACAGCTACATAGTACAGTACTCCGTTGTGTGGATATGCCATAGTTTTTTCAATCAAATATATTTATGAGCATTTATGTATTTTCATATTGTTGTCAGTGTGTCTTCAGGGTAAATTTCTTAAAAAGTGGAATTACTGGGTCAAAGGTAAATGCATGTTTACTTTTGTTATACATTGCCAAATTCTGTAAGGTAAAATTTTGAGAATTTTTGTATCAGTGTTCTTAAGTAATATCGGAATTAAGTAATATTTGTTAATACAACAATAAATTAAGTAGTTTTGTGAGAACTTTACCTGGTTTAAATATTAATGTTATACTTTCTTCATAAAAAAAATTTGGAAGTTTTGTTTCATTTTCTATTCTCTGGAATAATTTGTGACAAATGTATGCCTTTGCAATAGTAGAGAGAATAATGCAATCAGTGCTCTATGTACTCATTTCCCAGCTTCAGCAACAGCAACATGTGGCCAATCCTATTTCATCTATACCCACCTCCTTCCCCACAGTATTTTGAGGCAAACATGTATAGCAATACTTATCTTTGTATGTATCTTTAGACAGCAAAGCTCTTAATTACAAACATGCCCACAATACCAGGGCACACCATGAAAAGCAGAATTCCGGGATGGCCTCCAAGATTCATGGCTACTAGTGTCCATATGTCTTCTCCCAGTTCATTAATTAAACACTAATCTGAATGTTGCCATAAAGGGATTTTGCAGATATAATCAAGGTCCCAAATCAATTGTTTTTAAGATAGGGAGATTATCCTCCCTGGGCCAGACCTAGGATTCCTAAGGTAAGTTCTTAAATGGGACAGGACTTTTTCTGGCAAGAGATATTCAGAGTGTGAGAGAGATTCAACGTGAGGGAGGTTCTCCATTGCTGGCTTTGAAGATGGAAGGGGCCACATAGCAAGGACCTTGGTGGACTCTCAGAGCTGAGAGCAACTCCCAGCCAACAGCTAGCAAGACAATGGACACCTCAATCCTACAACCTCAAGAAAATGAATTCTGCCAAAAGCCTGCATAAGACTGGCAGGAACTCCTGAGCTGCAGATGAGAACACAGCTAACTGATACCTTGATTGCAGCCTTGTGAGATTTCTGATCCAGAGAACCATCTACCCTGTGCCGGGACTTCTGACCTACAGAACTGTGAGATATTAAATGTCTGTTGTTTGAAGCTGTTGTTATACTGCAACAGAAAACTAATATACACACTGAATAGTTTTTATCTACAGATTCAGTTTCTTGAGAAGCTCTCTTTCCAGTTTGGCAGTGAAAGTCCCTGCAGATGAAGTCTTCCACTGCTAACTATAAACTGAAAAAAAAAATGCAGAACAACTACCTGGGAATTCTGAAGAGTAATAATAATCAGGCAGATGATGGAGGGGAGTAAAAAGCTTGGAGAAGCAACTGGCGTAGGATGAGTTTCTCCTGAGCAATACAAGGACCTTGGAAGATACTGACTCTGATTAGCCCTTTCTGTCTTACATATTAGTGTACAGGATTTTAGTTCTGAGCAAGCACTACAGCCTATCAAAGGACGTGAATATTATGCTGCCATATAGCCATCTACACACTCATCCTATTATCATCCCAAGGACTGAATGGGTGAAACAATATCTTCCATCTGATATGGTTTTTTTCTTTATAAAATTTACCATTTTTATAAAATTTACCATTTTAATCATTTTTAAGTGTACTGTTCAGTACATTCACATTGTTGTGCAGCCATTACTGCCATCCATCTCCAGATCTTTTCATCTTCCCAAACTGAAATTCTGTACCCATTAAACATTGATTTCCCCTCTTCCCTCCCCCTAGCTCCTGGCAACCACTATTCTACTTCTGTCTCTATGAATTTGACTACTCTCAGCACCTAATATGAGTGGAATCACACAGTATTTGTCCTTTTGTGACTGACTTATTTCACTTAGCATAGTGTCTTCAAGGTTCCCATATGATATTCTTATAATGGGACCGCCATTCCTCTCCTTGAGAGGTGTTGTCCGGGACAGGTCTATGTCTTCTCTCACTTGAATCTGGGTGGCCTTATGACTGTGTGTAAGTGATGTTATGACACTTTCAAAGCTAGATAATAAAAAGTGTGATTTCCTTCTAGTTCTCTTGGAACGCTCACTTTTGAAATTCTAACTATGCAGAAGTCCCAGCAGTTCGTGGAGAGGCCCACACAGAGAGGAACTGAGGCCCCCGACCCCCATCTACAGCCACAGCTGAGCTCCCATATGACACCTGACACCAATTTGCCAGCCGTGGGATTGAGCCGTCCTGAAAGTGCCAAACCAACGAAACAGGGATGCCAACAAGAAGCGGAATGTGGCAACAAGGAGTTTGTGGCAAGTGATAATCAGTGATACAGATACAGCTAGAAAACTGCCATTTACCCTCCCAAGGAATCTGAACTCAAAGCAAAGTGCAGATTCCTTGGAAGACATCCTGGGGTACCAGGTGAATTACTAGAGTGAAAGAGCTCCAATGCCATCGTCCTCCCATTCTTTGAATGCCAAGTTCATTTGAAGCTCATGGACTTTGTACTTAGTTTCCCTCTGCCTAGCATGCTCTTCCCCGGATCTCCAGGTGCTCCAGCCATACTGGTCTGGTTACCAGGGAGTAGAGATTTTGGCACAAACAAGTGTTTCCATTTGCATAGCCTGTTGCAGTGAATGGCATCCAATAGCCTGATAACAAGTTTAAGAAAGAAAAAAGGGAAGGGAAGAAGGAAAAGGGAAGGGAATGACAAGAAATAGGACGAAAGAAAGAAGGAAATCCCTAGTGCTATGCCATACGATTCTGCTTTTTACCCAGCTGTCTTTAACAGTTCAGGTAAAGATACCAGGGATGTTGGAAAAAGTTGTGGAGAACCGTTAAAATGTAGGAACTATGCTGATGAAGATGGACGACAGAGAGAAGGTGTGAAGTGATCAGTCTGCTACCGACTAGTCATGCCTATTAGCAGCTTAATGCAACTTTAACATTTTGCAGTTAAAGTCCATCAAAATTACTTATGTTCACATTTCTATGGGGTTGAATCACTTTGTCAAAGGGTACGTATGTGTTCAGCTTTGGTAGGTGCTACCAAACAGTTTTCCAAAGTGGCTTTATCGATTTACACTCCCATCAGCAGGAGATGAGCATTTCCGTTGTTCCAAATTCTCGTTGGCCCTCAACTTGGTCAGTCTTTTTCATTCTAGCCTCCTTTTATAGGCCTGTAGTGGTATCTAATGGTCGTTTTAATTTGCCTGTGCCTGATGACTGATGAGGTTCGGTGCCTTTTCATATGTTTATATGTTTCATATGTTTACTTCCTCTTTTTTTTTTTTTTTTTTTTTTTTTTTTTGCGGTACACGGGCCTCTCACTGTTGTGGCCTCTCCCGTTGCAGAGCACAGGCTCCAGACGCGCAGGCTCAGTGGCCATGGCTCACGGGCCCAGCCACTCTGCGGCATGTGGGATCTTCCCGGACCGGGGCACGAACCCGTGTCCCCTGCATCGGCAGGCGGACTCTCAACCACTGCGCCACCAGGGAAGCCCTGTTTACTTCCTCTTACATGAAGTACTTGTTCAATTATCTCATGCAATGTTTTATTGAGTTGTTTATTTTTTCTTATTGATTTGTAAGAATTCTTTATATGTTCTAGGTATATATCTTTTATCGGGTATATATTCTTTGCATAGGAATATTTATAGCAGTACTATTAGTCAAAAACTGGAAACAATGCTTTTGTCCCGCAGTGGAAGAATGGATAAATAAATTGTGGTATATTCTTACGATGGAATACTATATTTTGCTATACAATACTACACAATTGCTATGACTTTCTTAAATATAATGTTGAATTAAAGAAGCGAGACACAGAAGAGTATGCACTGGATGATTCCAATTACACAAAGTTCAAAAACAGATAAAATTAATCAGTGGTGTTAAGAGTCAGGATTCTGTTACCTTTGGGCTTAGTGAGTGAAAAGGGGTGTAAAGAGGGTATCTGGGTGCTGGTCACGTTCTATATCTTGATCTGGGTATGGTTACAAAACTGTGTTCATGTTGTGAAAATTCACTGAGCAGCACACTAATGATTTGTGCACTTTTCAGTAGTATGTTACACCTCAGTACAAAAAGTTCACAAAAACAATTCCTACCTAATTTTCACAAGGGCTTAAGAGCTAAGCAAGCAGCCATGGCCTGATGTTTTTCTCTGCTCAGAGTTTCTCGTGCTGTTCCTGTGATGGATCTTGGTGTCTATGGAAACCAGACAGAGACCGTGTGGTGGGGAAGCAGCACATGAGACAAAGGAACAGACACTCGGCAGGCGTCTTCTCCCCCCTGTATTTTCAGATCCCACTCAAGCCACAGCCGTTCCCTGCTAAGGCCACTGTCTGCTTGTGACAACTGTGACCACTGCTTGTCATAACTTCCTGGGAATCCATCACATAACTAGGTCCAGCTCACCCTCCCCATGACTAGTTTCTGTTCTACTCAACCCAGAAGGAAAGTTGGGCTAGCAGGGAATTGAAATAGAAAAGGCCTTCTCTGGATGGGCACATAACACCTCACTAGCTTTAAGATTTATGTGGTAACCTCAGCTCTAAAGTGGAACCTTACTGAGGGCACAGCCTAAAAAGGCCTTCGAGCAGTGAGAGTGAATGTTCCAGAGTCTGTGCACTAATGCAAAAGCACTTTACCTAGAGCAGAGTTCTTCAGATCCTTGCTCAGAACTTATAAATTCTTGTTTTAAGCATCATCATATCACCTTATTATCTGATTTTCCAGGTCTACAAAAAGATAGATTAAAAGTGGTTGGGCAGGTCTTCCCTGTTGGTCTAGTGGTCAAGACTCTGCACTTCCACTGCAGGGGGCACAGGTTAGATCCCTGGTTGGGGAACTAAGATCCCGCATGGCGCGGGATGGGTGAAAAAGTGGATGGGTGAAATTTGCCCCTAAGGGTGCACATATGTCTGGCTTTGCTAAGTTTGAGACTAATTATGGATACATCTAGATACAAATGTGTGCGTGCAAGTGCATGTGTGGAAATCTATGTGTATACCAATGTGTTGTTTCTGTGAATGTGCGTGAGAGAGCGTATGTAGATTTGCATCCTGTGCATCTGTCAGTTGGTGTGTGTGTTTCAGGTGTATGATATGTGAGGACATTCATGCATGAGTTTGTCATTGCGTGTGTTTATATGCGTACATGTGATCAGATGTAAACTATGTAAATGAGAATTTACACCTATGGGAATCTGTATAAGAGAACATTTGTGGGGCTGCATAAAAGTTTTTATCTTTGATCTAAACTGTAAATTTGTATAATGGATTTATGCAGGGATAGTCCTAGGCAAAGTTTTCAAGTCATATGTTTGGACCATATGGAATTGCCATTTTTGTGGATTAAAAATGGTTAAATATTCAGTGATTTTTGTATGATTGAACCTAATGTGTGTATGCATGTACATGTGTATGTGTACATACATAAATTCAACCTAGCATACCCTCTGTACCACGTTAGTATTATTATCAGAGCCAAGAAGGAAATGACATCATGGGTGTGAGAACTGGGAAGAAATTTAACACAGATCTTGAAGGAAGGATAAGATATAGAAGGAATGATCCCTAACGCAACAGAACGTTGCAATAGGGGAATAATGAGAAATGACACAAAGTCCTTTACTCTGGGATGCCTCCTCCACCACCTGTTTTTTACCCACGCACCCCAAATTTGCCTCTGCCATAGGTTTCTACACTACCTGTGGACTTCCTCTATGATAACATTTGTCACGCTGAACTGTAATTGTTGTTTTAAGTGGCTCTCTTCCCCACTAGACAGCAAGTTTGCGGAAGGCAAGAACTGTGTCTCTGTAGTTCACTTATTTCCTAGCTCTAAAGCTTGGTATAGAATGGAAATTCAATTAGTATTTGTTGAAGAATTGGATGACTAAAAGCAAGATAGAGACTCTGATAAAGCTGTGCACGTGTAACTTTTGTTCTGTGCAGCTGATAGACATTTTGGAGAAGGGATTAACATGCACAGAATACCATTTTATAAATATTAATTTAGGGGGCTTCCCTGGTGGCGCAGTGGTTGAGAGTCCGCCTGCCGATGCAGGGGACACAGGTTCATGCCCTGGTCTGGGAAGATCCCATATGCCCCAGAGCGGCTGGGCCCGTGAGCCATGGCCGCTGAGCCTGCGCGTCCGGAGCCTGTGGTCCGCAACGAGAGAGGCCACAACAGTGAGAGGCCCGTGTACTGCAAAAAAAAAAAAAAAAAAAAAAAGAAATATTAATTTAGGAATAGTATAAAAAATAAAAGTAGCTGTGGTGAGCAATCAGAAGCCCAGTAGTCACCCAGGTGTAATAAAAAAAACCTAAACTATAGCGTTGATGGGAATGGACAGTAAGGGAGAGATGAAAGAAGGCCAGAAGAAGACTCTCGGCTATTGCTAGGTGTGAGGGAAACAGAGAAAGAGCAGGAAGGGGTGACCTCAAGTTTTAGAGCCTGAGTCACTGATAGAAATAAGGAGGCCTAAGGGTAAACAGTGTAAGCATTGGTGAGCTCTGTTTTGAACATGCTGAAAATTTTGGATTTGTTGGATATAAATTGAGGGTGACAAAAGAACATTCTAGTAAAGACCAACAGGCAGTTAAATATGTGACAAGAGGCCAGGCAGGAGGCCCAGGGGGTAGTTATTCAGTCAGTCCCTCAACACATATTCGCTCAGTACTTAACTATGTGCCAGTCAGTGGTCCAGGCCCTGGGCACAGAGCAGTGAGTAAAACCAAATTTCTACCAACTTTGAGAATTCTGCCTGCAGGTATTGGAAGCTATTCTTTTACTTATTTAAATATACTAAGCTTAATTATAATCTGTATCGAAGAGTTCTGTATCTGAAGTCTTTTCTGGTCTGTTTCTACCGCCTGTTGTTTCTGCTGAACCTTGCTCATGTCTTGTTTCCTTCCATCCTTGGTATCTTTGACTTTGGGTTGAAAAATTATTTGTAGGATTTTGTTAAAAGGAAATTTCCTGAGTATTTTTTTAAAATTAAAGTTTAAACATGTCAGTTCTCCTTAGATTAATCTATAGAATCAATGCCATTACAAATACAATCCCAAAAGGAACCTGACAAGGTGATTCTAAATTTTATGTGGCTGAACAAAGTTGGGGAGACCTGCCCTATCAAACGGCAAGAATTATATTAGACCCTCTAAGATGAAATATGGGGGACTTCCCTGGTGGCACAGTGGTTAAGAATCCGCCTGCCAATGTAGGGGACAGGGGTTCAATCCCTGGTCCGGGAAGATCCTATATGCCGCAGAGCAACTAAGCCCATGCACCACAACTACTGAGCTTTAAAGCCTGTGAGCCACAACTACTGAACCTACGCACCACAACTACTGAGCCCACGCACCACAGCTACTGAAGCCCGTAAACCTAGAGCCTGTGCTCTGCAACAAGAGAAGCCAACACAATGAGAAGCCCACGCACCGCAATGAAGAGTAGCCCCCGCTTGCCACAAGTAGAGAAAGCCTGCGTGAAGCAATGAAGACCCAAATGCAGCCAAAAAAATAAATAAATTTTTTTAAAAGATGAAATATAAACTTATCATCTACATATTCAGATCGTCCACAATCATTCTCTACCTTGTCTGTCCTATTTCATTGGCCCCTGCTCCTCAGCATGAAGTGTTTGTTCCAGTCTGTTTGATCTTCTCCTCATCTTCTAAATTTAGGCTATTGCCTCCCCTCTCTTTGCTCTTTCTGTTTTTCTTGCTTTTAATTCACAAATTCCACCTTTCTACCAACCCTGGCCAGCCATCCTCAAATAGTACCTCCAAAATCTTCTTTTTTGCTCTTATCCAGCCCATATAAATTTCTTTCTTCTAAACGCTCATGTTCTTTATTGTTTCTGTCATTTACTTCTCTATTTTATCATACATAGCATTGAAAAAGAGAGGAGAGAAGGGAGAAGGGAAGCTCGAAATGGGTATTCAGAATTGGCCATATGTTGGCCTGCAATACCTCATCAGGAGGTAGCCAGTCTCCTTGAGCATGTATCCAAGATCTGACAGAAAGCCTGCCAAGCGTCATTAAACTCTCACCAGCTGATTTGTGTGGGAAATGTCGTACACCCTGATAAAACCTTACAGGATGAACTGGCAACCCTGACACTGTTGCTGGTACACCAGAGCTGTTTTCACCTCTCTTCCTCTGGTTACAGGTTTGATCATGAAAACAAAAACTAAAAGATCAATAACAACCTATTTGTCCATCGGGGAGGGTTTGGGTTCTACTATGGTACAACCACAGGCAGCTAGTGAAAAGAATGAGGCAGCTCTGTATCAGTGATAAATAGGAAAAGAGAAAGATAAGGAAAAAGCAAGGTGCAGACCAATGTCACCACCCACAGTGAGTGGGTTTCTTATTTGTTTGGTTTAAGAGATATGGGGACATATGTATATGTATAGCTGATTCACTTTGTTATAAAGCAGAAACTAACACACCATTGTAAAGCAATTATACTCCAATAAAGATGTTAAAAAAAAAAAAAAGAATGTGCATTCTCGTGGTTTTGAACATGCAGAGAGACTGGTAATTGTGGGTCCCTGAGGAGAGGGATGAGGGTTGGGAGATAAGAGTGGGGGACTTTCCACTGAATACCTTTCACTGAGTACTTTTTGTACCTTTTGTATTTTGTACCATGCATAGCTATTAACTATTCAAAAAGTAAGTGTTTAAGAGAAAATAATAAGGAGCATCAATATTAGGAACAAACAGCAAATTAAAGAGTGCCAAAGAACAGAATGTGGATTTTTATTTTATTTTATTTTTTTGCTGCATCTTATGAGGCCAAAAGGAATGCTAGCAAGGGACAGCACACTCCTCATTAAGATGAAAATGAATGTGTTTCAGGGCAGACCTTCTAACCCAACCAAAAAGATTTTCAACTAAATGTGAAGCAGAGGAAGCACAGAGCCAAGCTATACAGCTGCAAAATTAAATACCTCTGAAAAGATCCTGGCATCAGAATTACAAAAGGAAGAGAATGGATTGCTTAGCACTGGCTGTTTGGTTCCAGAAAGAGAACAAAATTAATAATCACACTAAGCTGAGGAAGCCAAACACCCCCTTCCCACTCTGTGTAATTGCAAACCAGGCACTAATTTTTAACCTGCTTTCTGCTGGAAGGGGAGAGGAGGTCTGTGACAGTTGAAAGCTTCTGCCCAGCTCCACTGTGGAGACCCGATCCAGGGATCCACACCTGCTGTGGTACTTGCTATCAAGCAGGCTTTGGAAATGCTGCTTCAGGCGAATGGCTGCCAGAAATCCAAGAAATTTATAGAAAGGGCAAAGGTCAAGGATCTGAGAAAAGTACTTGAGTCATGGTCAACACATGCCGACTCACTGAAAAGGAGTGAAAAGCCTTGGAGGCAGAGAAATGCCACCAACCAAGTGACAACTTCCAGAGTCCCCTCCTGAGAAGGTGTTCATGGAGATCAAAAAAGAAACAGTGTTGGGGACTTCCCTGGTGGTTCAGTGGTTAAGAATCCACCTGCCAATGCAGGGGACACGGGTTCGAGCCCTGGTCCGGGATGATCTCACATGCCACGGAGCAACTAAGCCTGTGCGCCACAACTACTGAAGCCCACGCGCCTAGAGCCCATGCTCTGCAACAAGAGAAGCCACCACACTGCGAAGCCCACACACCTCAAGGAAGAGTAGCCCCTGCTCGCCGCAACTAGAGAAAGCCCCGCGCACAGCAACGCAGACCCAGCGCAGCCAAAAATAAATAAATTTGTAAAAAAGAAAAACACTGTTACTTTGGTGTGAAGCTTCTTTACTCTCTAAAGAAAGTACAGCAGAAGGGATGGATAATTCGGGGGATTAAAATGTCAAATTCACCATGGAGCAACTGGAATTCTCATACATTGTTGGTGGGAGTTTGGGAAAATCTTACAGTTTTTCATAAATCTAAATACACATATACCCTGGGACCCAGCAATTCTACTCCCAGGAAATTGTCCAAGGAAACTGAGATTATGTGTCCACAAAAAGTTTGTACAAGAATGTCCCTAGCAACATCATTAAAAATAGTCAAAAATTGGAAACAGCCCAGGTTCCATCAGTAGGAGAATAGATGAACAAATTATGATATATTCAGTTAACTGAATACTACTCAACAATAAAAAGGCACAAATTACTCATACATGCAACAGGGTGGATGAATCAAAATATTTTGTCCTGTGAAAGAAGCCATACATACAAGTAAATACTGTATGATTTCATTTGTATGTCATACTAAAAAGGAGAAAACTAATTTATGGTGGAAAAAAATTAGAATAGTGATTGACTCTGTGGGGAAGGGATGGACATTGACAGGGAAGGGGCATGAGGGAATTTTCTGGGATGATGTAACGTTAATATTTTGAAAGAAGTTTTAATACATAGATGTCTGTGTTTGTCAAAACTGAGCAAAGGTACAGTTAAGATCTGTGCCTTTCACTGTATGTAAATTTTACCTCATAAGAAAAGAAAACCTGTGAACAAATATTGAACTTTAGTTAATGATATGAATTCTGAAATACTTAAGGGGATGTGTACTGATGTAGGCAATTTAATTTGAAGTGCATCAGAACAATCTAGGTGGATTGATGGATGGATAGATGAACAGGTATGTGATAAGAAAAGAAAAGTGTTAATGGTAGAGTCTATATAAGTGCTCGTTATAAAGTTCTTTCAACTTTTTTTGTATACTTGAAACTTTTTATTATAAAAAGTTGGAAAAAAATAAAATCCAAATCTGCAAACTTTAAGTGAGAAATATGAAATAAAAGAATGCATGGGGGGGGGGCTTCCCTGGTGGCACAGTGGTTGAGAGTCCGCCTGCCGACGCAGGGGACGTGGGTTCGTGCCCCGGTCCGGGAGGACCCCGCATGCCACGGAGCGGCTGGGCCCATGAGCCATGGCCGCTGAGCCTGTGCGTCCGGAGCCTGTGCTCTGCAACGGGAGAGGCCACGACAGTGGGAGGCCCGCGTACCGCAAAAAAAAAAAAAAAGAAAAGAAAGAATGCATAGGGACTTCCCTGGCGGTCCAGTGGTTAAAACTCCCTGCTTCCAAGCTGGGGGCGTGGGTTTGATCCCTTGTTGGGGAACTAAGATCCCACATGCCGCACGGTGCAGGGAAATAAATAAATAAAATAAATTTTTAAAAAAAGAAGAATGCATGGAAGACAACTTTTTTTTTTAAATGTCAAATTCATAACCAGCAAGAGAAGGAAATAGGTCTACTGATGTGTTCATGCTAAAGTGGACTATTCACAGGGGTCAACTGAACAAGGTCTGAAGTATCAGGGGCACTTGAATCAAGATGATGTAAGAATGATTGTGAACTAAAAATACGTAGTAAAAATATATCACAACCGCAAGGGTCCTATTGAATTCTCATAACTGGTGAATTATTCATGGCTGGATAAGAGAAGAAGAAACCAGGATGGCTCTTAGAAAATGAGAACAGATGGAGGAGTTACGGTCTGGAGCAGCAAAGGAAGTGGTATAGCTGGGCCTCTGCCCCTTGAGCCAGATCTCTGGCCAGTGAGTCTCAGTGCATGGAGGTCAGTGGTCCTCCAACCCCAGTCAAGGAGCTCTGCAAGCCGTCTGGGCTCAGATTGAAGACTTCACAGCCTGATTTGCTTGCAGTGTGGTACAATGTGTCACAAGCTGTATCACTGTGAATACTTGGTCACCCATCCCTTGGCATTTTTAGACCCTAATTTATTGCCCATGTTTGGGACTTGGGCAGATGGAGGATGGTCCCATATTTGTTTGAGTTTTGGCAAAGAGGAACAGCTAGTGGGAACCTGCAGTCTTGCAATTTTTACCCAGTGAATATATTTTCTCTTGCATATTACAGTGCAACTTCTCCTAGAGAAATTCCCCATTCCTCAAGCCTAAGGATTTCAAGCAGAAACTGTGAATAATTAAGAATCTGACAGCAGCTCTAGAGGCCTTCATTAAGAACTGCACTCCCCCAACAGGGGATAGGAGTGTAAATATAAAAGAAGGAAGGATGGTCTAAGTTGATGTGTATCACTCTTTTTGGAGAGTCACAAATGTTTAATTAGGGAGAGAGAAAAGGAGAGTGGGGAAAGAGAGACGTGAAGATCAAAAGGAATGAAGGAGAAGGAGATTTATATGACATCTGATAAGTTATGGATAGGTCTTTATTAATAGTCTTTGAAGGATGCAAAAAGAGATTGCGATTTCTTTTAAATACTTTTTGTTGCTGGACTCTTGATTTGACTGTGACACCTGCAGAGATGGAGGAGCATGAGCTCAGGCTGACCTCTGGGTGACACCAGGCTCCACCCTTCTTAGAAGCAGTGGGGAGTATAGGTAACAGACAGTATTTTATCCTTTACAAATATTTATTGTGGAATGAATGAATGAATGAATGAAAAATTGCAGATAGCAAAGAGGAGAGATGCAATCTAAGAGGAACAGGCAGTGAACTGAAGGAGAGGTGAGGTTATTACATGGCAGTAGAGCAATAAATGAGCAAATGGGGGTCATTATTCTTGGAGGATGAGAAACTAGAAGAGGATTGAAATAGAAAATAGAAGCAGTTGTGTGGCTTAGAAAAGCTAAGTCCAGAAGTAAGGAACCGGACATGGCTTTATTCAGCGGCCAGAGAGAATATTACCAAGATTCTTGCTGAAGGCATAGTTCCACGTTGGACAAACAGAGCCTTTAATTCATTCAGTCAGCAAACATTTATTAGATACTTATTTGACAGGAATTGTCCTAGGTCCTGGACATTAATTATAAACAAGGCACAGCCCTGACTCTCTGAATCTTACATTCTAATGCAGGGTTCAGCAAACTATAGCCCAAGGGCCAAATCCGGCCTGTTTTTGTAAACGAAGTTTCCTAGGAACACAGCCACACCCATTTGTCTACATATTGTCTACGGCTTTTTTTTTAAATAGTTTTATTGAGATATAATTCATATAAGATTCACCACTTTAAAGTTTATAATTCAGTGGTTTTTATATTCAGAGTTGTGCAAGCAGCACCATTATCTAATTTTAAAACATTTTCATTACACTCAAAAGAAACCGAATACTCATTATCACTCCCCATTCTCCCCTCTCACCCTGAGCCTAGAAACCACTAATCTACTTTCTGCCTCTATTTGATTTGCCCATTCTGCACATTTCAAATGAAATCATACATTGTACAGGCTTTTTTGCCTGGCTTTTTCTTCACTTAGCATATATTTATACTTCTTTACATAGCTCTACGGCAGCTTTCATGCCACATTGGCTGAGTTACATAGTTGCAACAGAGTCTATATGACCAGCAAAGTCTAAAATATTTACTAATGTTTATTAAATACTATCAAAAAGTTTGTGACTCATGGTCTAAGGGAAAAATAAAAGACATCTTAGAGTCTTAGAGTTGGAGTGTATGTCAGCAAATTAATATCTCATTTAATTCTGGAATCTCTTTATTAGCATCCCTGCTGGAAGTTTTACTCAGCTGAAAGGACATCTGATTGACGCTTGACTTGCCTTGCCAACAGTTTATCAAGAAATACTGAGAGAGAACTGATTCCTAATATAGACGTGGTGAGAAAATAGAGGGAAATGGTGGGGATCGGGGGAATAGACCAGTATCCTAGATTTTAGAAAACCAGATACAAAGAAAAGAAAATCTGATCCAATAGTTAAAAATTCAAAAAGCGCTCAGGGAAAATAAGTGGAAGGACATCTGTGCTCATGGATTGGAAGACTTAATGTTGAGATGTCAATACTACCCAAACTACAGATTCAATGCAATCCATATGACATTCTTTACAGGAGTAGGAAAATCTATACTAAAATTCATATGGAATCTCAAGGAACCCTGAACAGCCAAAACAACCTTGAAAAAGAACAGTCTCCCTGGGAGGTGTTTGGAAACCTGTGGGTACATTTTGGTTGCCATGATGATTGAGGAGCCCCAGTGGCTTGGATGGCCAGAGATGCTGGACATCCCACAGTGTGTGGACAGTCCACACATGGAGGGCTGTCCCGTCTCCCACACAATTCTCCAATGCCTGCCAGAAATTCACACAGGAAAAAAACCCTTCTATACTTATCGAAGCACAGCTGTGAACTCCATTTTACACATAAACACTCACAAAACATTTATGTGGTTTTACCATGTACCGAGTTTTCCACAAATGCAACTGCTAGTTAGATTGAGAGAAGATTGCATTTTGTTTCGTTGGGAACTTTACCAAGAGTTGCTCAAAGTTTCAGAAAATCATATCATTGATGGCAACGTTGCTTGTGGTATTTGAGTCAACACACCTGCATCAGCCTGTGTTTGTGTCTGTCTGATTTGTGGTAATTTTATGGATATGTAGAAATATATTTGTTTAATCTTTCTTTCTAAATATTAAATACAAAGATGAAAGGTCAACAGTATTCAGATGAATATCATCTTACTTTTCTTAAATGCAAACTTATTCATTACAATTAGGCACAAGCATCTGCCTGCTTTACTATATCTTCTAGTTTAGCTGTGCCGGAGTATTTATGTATTAAAATACAGTTTGTTTTATTATACATTACTTTTCTTTATTGCTTTTTAAAATCACAGGTATACGTCAATTTTAGGAAATTATGTGATTATGTAGATTATGTTGTTTATGAATTTCATTTCGATATGTTTCAAATATTTGTAATAAAAAGCTAATGTTAGGTCTTACAGGATTGAAACAACTGCCTTAGAATATTAAATGAACTTTTAAATATAGCTGTAGAACTATAGTCTACACACACACACACACACAGAGACATCAATATGTCCATATATACTGCACATACAAAGAAAATCCCCTCTTATAGCTTGTTGTTATAAGCAATCAGATATACGTCAAATGATATAACCCAGGACATAACAACTTCCTGTGGAAAAACTGAACCTGACTTGTCTCTAAATACCCTTCCTGGCCAGACTTCTATTCTTGGAATGGAACCAAACTAAAACCGTTTTGATGTATATTATTACTTTTCTAACTTAAAAAGAAGTATGGGGCTTCCCTGGTGGCACAGTGGTTGAGAATCTGCCTACCGATGCTGGGGATGCGGGTTCGTGCCCCGGTCTGGGAAGATCCCACATGCCGCAGAGCGGCTGGGTCCGTGAGCCATGACCGCTGAGCCTGTGCGTCTGGAGCCTGTGCTCCGCAATGGGAGAGGCCACAACAGTGGGAGGCCCGCGTACCGCAAAAAAAAAAAAAAAAAAAGAAGAAGAAGCATGATTCTTGTCCTTAAGATTTCACAGTCTACCTAACACCGAATTTGCATAAGCAGTATACATTATATTGTATTGCAAGTTACAGTAGTTACAAATACAGTAACACCCTTTAATAACTTTACTTTCCTCTTCCCTCCAAAGTGACATCAAACTGGACTACTACGCCGTTGTGTGAAGGTATTTCACGTCATCATGTTGTACTTCAACAACTGCAGAAGCCATGGGGGGAGAGCACCTTTATAGATTCAAAGTTCAGAGGCCTTTGTTCCTTTGCTTTTTTCTCCTCCCCCCCCCCGCCCCCTGTCTGTGTTTTCCTCCGTGTCCCTCTCCTCCCTCCCACTCTTTCTTCGATGTGCTGTCCCTCCACCCTTTGAGTCACAGGCTGCATCCCATCTTGAAGGCGTGATCATTAGTCAGGGATGCAGGCCCAGCCTTCCTTGGTTTTCCCTGGCGGCGGAGAGCTGTGTGCAGGCAGCGCTGGCTCTCTGCGGGCATCTGGGGAGACTGCAGGGCCGGCTCTGCACAGCCCAGTTCCTCCCGGAGTTGTGGCAACAGGAGAACTGGTGCTGGAAGCGGACAGCGGCTGTGCAGGGGATGCAGGAGGGGCTGGGCTGCCTGGAGACTCCAACCTGCCAGCCCGGAGAAACCTCTGAAAGTGACCCACAGCCCAGATATTAAACTAATTATTAGGCCTGTGATATCACCAAGCCCCACGCCAAGCGCCAGGAGGAGGGAAAGGCCACCCCCAGCTGTGCCTGGGCCTTTAACCTTCCCTCTCTCTGCTCAATGCCTCAGTTCTCACCCCTCCTCCCACACCCTCTGGGGATCAGTGCTCCTGGTACTTGATAATAGTTGCTATGAGGTAACACTCTGGAATCCCCAGGTACCTGAATTACATAAATCAGGGGACTCAGAGGAAGGAAACGTGCTCTCAGTATCCAGTCCTGTAGGCAACTAGGAAGCTTAGTCTTTTTTCCTTTCTTTCCCTAAGTTCACCAAGCTGCACTTTTGAAACTTATGGTTAGCACCCTTGCGTGTCTTCTTCAACTTAGAGTTCAGGGCAGAACTGGGACCCCTGCTTTGGTTGCATGAAGGGGGACACAAATGCTGAGAATGTCTGGAAGGGTGTGGCTTCCTGCCTGACAGAGATGTACCTCCTGGGGCACCAGGGGAACTATGGAAACAGGTTAGAAGAGAGAAATTCTGCTCTTCCCCATATCTCTTCAATGTTCTGAGCCAGGTTTCTGCCTCTTCCTTAGGGAGGGAATTTGGTAGCATGGGTCAGAAAAATGAAAGTCCACGTTTCCAAGCTACTTAAGGTTTCATCTCTACATAATTTCTCAAACATCAATAAAGAACTAAATGGGGGTGAAATTCATATTCTCCATCTCAGTTTACCTGCTAACCAAATATGGAATGTCATGGCGTCAGATCTTGCATATATGTCAGGATTTTGTCAACTTAAAGAGCAAGAGGGAAGGGAAGTGTTTACTCATGTGCCAGGAAGTCTAGAACATGACTCTTCACTGTCATATGATCCAGCAATCCCACTCCTGGTAATATATCTGGAGAGAACCATACTTCGAAAAGATACATGCACCCCAATGTTCATTGCAGCACTATTAACAATAGCCATGACGTGGAAGCCACTTAAACGTCCATTGACAGATGAATGGATAAAGAAGATGTGGTATATTTATACAATGGAATATTACTCAGCCATAAAAAACAATGAAATAATGCCATTTGCAGCAACATGGATGGATCTAGAGATTAGCATACTAAGTGAAGTAAGCCAAACAGAGAAAGACAAATATCATATGATATCACTTATATGTGGAATCTAAAAAAATGATACAAATGAACTTATATACAAAAGAGAAACAGATCCACAAACATAGAAAACAAACTTATGGTTACCAAAGGGGAAAGGGAGGGAAAGGGATAAATTAGGAGTTTGGAATTAACATACACACACTACTATATATAAAATAGATAACCAACAAGGACCTACTGTATAGCACAGGAACTATTTACTCAATATTTTGTAATAAGCTATATGGGAAAAGAATCTGAAAAAAAATAAATATATATCTATATATAACTGAATCACTTTGCTGCTATACACCTGAAACTAACATAAGATTGTAAATCAAATATACTTCAATAAAAATAAATTTAAAAAAAGTAACAGCTAGGGCAGAGTTGAAAATTGCCAAATTTGAATTTTAAAAAAGGTATAGGGCTTCCCTGGTGGCACAGTGGTTAAGAACCCACCTGCCAATGCAGGGGACACGGGTTTGATCCCTGGTCCGGGAAGATCCCATGTGTTGTGGAGCAACTAAGCCTGTGCACCACAACTACTGAGCCTGTGCTCTAGAGCCCACGAGCCACAACTACTGAGCCCATGTGCCACAACTACTGAAGCCCACGTGCCTAGAGACCATGCTCTGCAGCAAGAGAAGCCACTGCAATGAGAAGCCCACACACTGCAACCAAGAGTAGCCCCCGCTCGCCGCAGCTAGAGAAAGCCTGCACACAGCAATGAAGACCCAACACAGCCAAAAATAAATAAAATAAATAAATTTAAAAAGGTATGTTGGGTAAAAATAGCGATAGAAATACTGTCCAATGGAATACTATACAGCAATGAAAATGAAAAATCACTATGTGCAACAATATGGATTAAAAAATACATAAGACATGACTCTTCAGATGTGACTGGGTTTAGGAGTTTAAATAATGTCACTAGTTCTAACTCCCTATTGTTGGCTTGTTTGCCCTTGTGGCGGCTTCATTCTCATGTAGCCTCTTCACCTTGTGACAAAGGTGGACCTTGACAGCAATGGCTACTATATGGTTTTCCTTGCTTGTCTTTCCCACTAGCTCCTTCAGAAGTCCCAGGATGACTCTAATAGGCCTGGCTTGGGCCAAGCATCCTTACTTGAACCAACCATTGCAGCCAGGAGGATGAAGTAAGTCCTCTAATGTCTAGCTCACATTATGAGCCCACTATGTGTGGGAAGACCAGGCAAGGAATTGGCCCTCCTGTTAGATAGAGAAGGAGCAATTCTCCAAAGGAAAACATAAAATGGGCAGATAAAAAGTAATACAGCCATACCTGCTTGAAAGCTAATTCAAATTAACAAGCAATAGGGTGAAAGATGTGAGCAAAACAAAGATTTATAAGACATGCTTTTTGTCCTTAAAAGAGCATATAATCTAGTTGTTCTGGAAGCTGGTCACATTCTCTAAGAATCTGAGGCAACATGAGTTACTTCATTGGAAAATATTTTCTGAGTGCTTACTTAACACCAGACATCATGATAGATTCTTGTCATCCAGAGATGAAAGGCAAACCTCTTCCCACAAAGAGCTTCAATCAGGTGGGAAAGACAAGCAAACAAGCAAACATTTTCAATGCGGGGCCACACATGTGATGATAGACGCGTGCACAAGTGTCACGAGAGCACCCCCGCCAATGGCACCTGTTCAACTTTAGGCTCAGAGGGGCTGAGGCATGAGCCAGAGCCGGAAAAACAAGTGAGGGGCGGGGAGGTCTGATGAGGTTGGAGGGTGGGGAAGGATCTCGCAGGCTGAGGGACTAGGGGGTGCAGAGGTCCAGGGGTGTGAAGTAGGGTGCTATGGTTGGAGAAGTGAGTGGAGTACATGAGGGAGTGCAGAGGCAGGTGAACCCAAAGAGGTAGGCAGGAGCCAGATCACAGATTTGAGCTGATCCCTGAAGGATTTTAAACAGGGCATGGATGTGTCCAGATTTGCAATTAAGTATGCTGCTTCTGGCAGCAGACGGAGTAGAGTGAGCCAGACTGGAGGCAGGAAAAGTAGTCAG
This sequence comes from Grampus griseus, assembly GCF_964374135.1. Taxonomy (NCBI): domain Eukaryota; kingdom Metazoa; phylum Chordata; class Mammalia; order Artiodactyla; family Delphinidae; genus Grampus; species Grampus griseus. The sequence goes on from NC_139009.1 coordinate 18,953,301, forward strand.
AAGACGGCCGTGGGAGAGCACATGAGACGCAGTGAAGACTTCTGCTTGACAGAGAATGCCAGCTAATAAAAAAGGACAATTAACAAAAGCACCATTTTGCAACCCCAGTTCAGGCAAGGATTCTGATTATCAACAGATGCTAAGATATTCATATGGTCTCAGAGAATCTCTCCACTGATTATTAACTACAAAGAGGAAACTGTACCATTGCAATAGAAAGACCTGGTGGCTGTCGCCTTAACCTGGAGGTCAAATTTAACACAGTGGGACAATCTGATGTTATGTGCCTTCTGATGTGATGCATTAAGAAACACATAACACCTCCTATATAGTATTCTTTTTAAAGATGTTTAGGGAATTCCCTGGTGGTCCAGTGGTTAGGACTCTGCACTTTCACTGCCGAGGGCCCAGGTTTGATCCCTGGTCAGGGAACTAAGATTTCACAAGCTGCGTGGTGCAGCCAAAAAAAAAAAGATGTTTAACCCGAATCTAATCATAAGGAAACAATCATGCAAATCCAGAATGTGGGAAATTAGCTAAGAAAACCGGCTGGAACTCTTCAAAAATTCAGTGTCATGAAAAACATAAATAAAAATAAAATGTGAGGGGACTGGTCTAAATCAAAAGAGATTAAAGAGACTCAACAGCCTCATGTATATGTAACACTTGATGAGATCAATGACCAAAAATTTGAAACAGCTATAAAAGATATTTGGGGGACAACTGGAGAAATTTGAGTATGAACTAAATATTAGTTTTTGGTTTTTTTTTTGCGGTTCGCGGGCCTCTCACTGTTGTGGCCTCTCTCGTTGCGGAGCACAGGCTCTGGATGCGCAGGCTCAGCGGCCATGGCTCATGGGCCCAGCCACTCTGCGGCATGTGGGATCTTCCCGGATCGGGGCACGAACCCGTGTCCCCTGCATTGGCAGGCGGACTCTCAACCACTGCGCCACCAGGGAAGCCCTAGATATTAGTTTTTTTAGTTGTGATAATGATATCATAGCTATGTCAGAGAATGTCTTATTCTTAAGTGATGCTGGAAAATTGAGGAGTGAAGTGTTTTGCTGTCTTCAACCTACTTTCAAATGGTTCCAGAAAATATGTAATATACATATGTGTACATATATGATATACATGGATGCTTTTACATATATAATATATATATATATGGCATGTATGGAGTGAAAAAATACTGATCAAAATCCAACCCATCACTTGAGGATACGGGGAGGGGGAAGGGTAAGCTGTGACAATGAGGTGGATAGACCTAGAGTCTGTCATACAGAGTGAAGTAAGTCAGAAAGAGAAAGACAAATACCGTATGCTAACACATATATATGGAATCTAAGGAAAAAAATGTCATGAAGAACCTAGGGGTAAGACGGGAATAAAGACACAGACCTACTAGAGAATGGACTTGAGGATATGGGGAGGGGGAAAGGTAAGCTGTGACAAAGTGAGAGAGTGGCATGGACATATATACACTACCAAAGTAAGGTAGATAGCTAGTGGGAAGCAGCCACATAGCACAGGGAGATCAGCTCGGTGCTTTGTGACCCGCTGGAGGGATGGGATAGGGAGGGTGGGAGGGAGGGAGACGCAGGAGGGAAGAGATATGGGAACATATGTATATGTATAACTGATTCACTTTGTTATAAAGCAGAAACTAACACACCATTGTAAAGCAATTATACTCCAATAAAGATGTAAAAGACAAACAAACAAACAAACAAAAACAGCTTGCTAAGCACACTGATGTTAGATATTACTGGGTACCAAGAGAGTACAGAGGAGGAATACCTAACTCAACCGTAGATTGGTGAATTAGAGAGGACTTCCTGGAGGAGGCAAATGCCAGAGTCATAAGATAAGTAGGAGTAAGCCAGATTGGAGGGTGGGATGGTGGGGAGTGTGATGGAGACAAGCAGCAGCCAGGCGGAGGAGGAGAGGTGCGTTTATAAGAAGTTCATTATTGCTGGAGTGGAAGTGGAAAGCCAGGGACACTGAATGCTGACGCTTGAGAGCAGACGGAGGGCTAAACCAGAGATTCGTAGCTTGGCTGCTCATTGGAATCACCTGGGGACCTTTAACAAGCTATTGATGCCTGAGTCTCGATTTAAATGGCCTGTGGTGGGGCCTGGGTGTGGGGATTTTTAAGAGCTCCTCAGGTGATTCTGATATGAAGCCAAGTGGAGAAAAAGTCATGAAACTGAGTTAAGACTTGTTTCTGAGGGAACCTTGGCAGGAGTTGGGGGTTGATGGGATGCGTGGTCAGGTGGAAGGTCAGTTTGACTTCCAAGTTTGTATCTTGGTGACAGAGCGGAATCATGGTGCCACCAGCTACAGTAAAGAATAGGAGTTGGGGGAAGATGAGTTTAGTTTTGACTGCACAGTACCTGTGGGACATCCAGATAGAATTGTCCAGCAGGTAGTGAGATATAATTAAGATATACAGCATCGGATATACATCAACTGGTGGCATGAATGCCTATTGATATTTTCTGAGCCAGTGAAAGTAAATGAGATGATTCAGGGAGAAAATAAGACCTTTGAGGGTATTTGTTGTGTATAGTGTGTGTGCGTGTTGTGAGAGAGAGAGAAAGGAAAGAGAGGGATGTGCCAAAATGTTACCAATTTTCTGTTTAGGAGAAGGATACATGAGAGTTCTTGCACTATTCTTTCACATTTATTCGGAGACTTAAACACTATGAGAATGAAAAGAAGGAGGAGAAACAGGAAAAGGAGACAAACTAATGAGAGCTTGACCCAAGACCCAAGCAGTAGGTTTGGGGAGGAAGGTTGGAGCCATGAGAATTACAGAAATATTGGGAATCTGTCCCAGTCACCTGGAGCGACGTTAGGGAAGCAGGCCCGTCAGGATTTCCACTCCTGGTCAAAGATTACGTGATGTCCTTTCATCATGCGAACAGCGGCAACAATCACAACGACAGCACTTCAACTCACCACCCCAGGAAGCAGAGAGCCATGGAGTGGCTTTGAGGGAATGAGTTTAGCTCTTCTGAGGCTCTTTTCTGACAATGAGGAGATTGGAGCAGATGTCCTCCGAGGTCCTGTTTAACCTTCTCCAAATGCATAGTCACGGTTACGCTTCCTTACTGACGCTCCTCGGAGCCATCTGACCTAAGCATTAAAGGTTTTGTCACATGTGCCATGTCACTCTCTCAGTCCTGATTTATTTCTCCAGCCCTTTCTGGCCATCCTCTTTTGAGAGCCTGTCCCTGACAAGACGCAGTCCTCATTGAACTCCGCTCGGTAAGTGGAGCTCTGATAGCTGCCGACCCCTGACCCGGCCACCCCTTGACCTCATGGCAGGGCTTCTTCCCAGACTCTTGGATATTGTTTTCTATTAACAACTCTTCTGACTTTCTCTCTGTGCTAAAGCTAGCACACACTTATGATAGAAAAGTGGAAACTTTGGGAAATTATATAGAAGAAAATTTAAATTACTCACAATTCCACCATTTCCCAGATAGCCACTATTAAAATTTTTTCCGAATGCATGAGTGTGTATGTGTGTTACATAGCTGATCTCTTATCATCTACATAGTTTTGTATTCTGATTTCTTAACTTAATAACATATCTTGAGCACTCTCACGGAGGAGTGGGACAGATCGCCATTCTGTAATTCTTTTGCAGTTTCACAAGCATCAGATGTCATTTAGGAAGCTCATTTTTCATACCTCTCAAAATAATGAAACATTATGTTTTGAGAAATGTAATGTTAAAATTTAATGTTTAAATATATTTCTTTATCATTATATGATAATGATATAATTATCTCCTTATATAATTAAAAGATTCACTGTTTTCATATAAAGTGTTTTCCAAATGATTTGGCAACTCTGCCCATTTCTTCTGGTTCTGATGTAAGCCTGACCTGTTACATCATCACTGGTACTGGGGAAACACCAAGCTAGGGAAAGGACAAGAGAAAGAAATAGATTTAGAATTTCTCAGTTTATGGTACCATATCATTAATGGCAGATCTGAGACAGGCTGGGACCTGGAACCTGGGACCCTTTGCTGCAGTGCTTGCACCTGGACAAACATCTCAAGCAACAGAATACAAAGAAACTATAAGGGACTAAAAATAACTGTGTACATACACACTTGGGGCAAATTATGGATACCAAGATACACAAAGACCAAAAACCCAACTGCCACTTCTGAGGTATCGGGAGCAAAAGCAGGGTACCGCGCAAGATCCCTGCACACAGCACGGCCGAGGGGGTGGGCAGACCACCTAAGCCACTCCTCTGGCCCGACCCATGGATCCGCCCCTGCCCTTAGTCAATTTAAAGGATCAGCTCACCCCCCCCCATCCCCCCCATCCCCGCCCAGAGAGCGAGCAAGGGCACCTGTTACTTGTTTTCGTTCCCTCCTGCTGCAGCACAAGTCCCAGTAAAGCCTTGCCTGAATTTCTCATCTGGCCTCTTATCAAATTCTATTGATTAAGGAGTCCAAGAACCCTGGTCAGTAACAGATCCATAGAACCAGTTCTGGGTGGTGTTGGTGCAATTTGTAGGGTGTGTGTGTGTGTGTGTGTGTGTGTGTGTGTGTGTGTGTGTTTGGTGAGTGGGTAGCAGGAGAGAGCCAAGTGGGAGGAGTAAGGCAATGAATTAAATATGATAGGTGTGGAGGCACACACGGTAACTATGGAGATTCCATCTCTTCCTTTCTTACTAATGCCAAATAATAAGGTCTAATTTTAATGTACTGTGTACATGTGTGTATGTGTGTATATGACAGCGGGGGTGGGGGAGACGTGAGGAGGGATGCATTCTAGAATCTTAAAAAAAAACCCAACAGAATGAATCACAAGGATTTCCTAACGTCATAAGTTAATTAAATTAAAACATCCTAACAGTTGACACATGGATATTCTTCAATGTCTCCAAGGAAGTACCCAAACCATTCACCAATTCAAGCATCTAATATTTTCATCCAAGAAGTTCAAACCACTTAATTCATCCTTATGGTCTCCCTGGGAATCAAGGAGAAAAAAGAAATTACTCTCCACCCCCTCTTTTATATATGTCTATATACACTTTCTGTTATACACTTATCTTTGTAGAAAAGGAAACCCCATAAGCCAAGTACACCTCTCTGAAACCACTTCTAACCCTCATTAGAAGGTGCACATTCACTTGGAATTGTTGCCTACATACTCCTTGTCTTCCTGCATTTTTTCCAAATATACATATGTTGATGACCATCACACTTACTATTTTTAATGACTATATAATATTCCATTTATTGACATGCCATCATTTATTCAACCATATCTTTATTGTGAGAGATTTAGGAGCTGTTTCTAAATTATTTTGAGCATCATAAGTAATACAGTGAATGCATCACCGTGCAAATATTTTTTCCTTTGGGATTCTTTACTTGAATCTGATGCTGGCTTTTATTATTTCACTTTTGCTATACTATAAACATATAATAGAATCTCTAAGTTGTTTGATTGATATTTACCTAATTTCTATCAATAATTTAGAATTAGATAGTTTAATTGCTATCGATGGTTTCTATCTATTTTCCTGTGTATAAGTCTATTCTTATCCTTTCCTACTCTGGTCAATTGCCAGATAGAAGCTAATGATTAGCCATATACATTTTTATTAGATCCGGATTTTTTAGGAATGTAAACTTCTACGAACTATATTTGTCATGAATCATTTTCACATTCCGTGGTCTTCCTTCTTTAAACTTTGTTCAGTTACATTATTTCATATGATGTATTTTTAGATGTTAAGAAGAATTTACTCACCGACTCTTTCCCAATGATTTCTATTGCCCTTGGAAACCTCCATATCACCCTGGCAAGTCCTAACAACTGAATCCTCTGATATTAGGAAAAAAGCATTGGGTCAAGGTTGAAGTGGGCCCTGGGACATCCCAGAAACATGGCCTCCTCCATGGGGAACGTGGCTAAGAGCTGGACTGTCAGTCTCCAGTGTTATTGCTACTAGCACTCTGCTTTCCCACTTCCCTCTTTGTTCCAAAATAGTCATCGTGATGTCTCAGAACTAAGTCTCTGGCTGTCCCTTAAACCATGTGGCTAGGGACCAGCACTGGTTATTCCCAGAGCTGCCGGTGGGTCACATGGAGAAAGGAGCAAGGATAGCGTGTTTCCGTGACTCAGGCATGCTTGCTCCTGGCCACAGCGATGACACATTTGTCTCCTTTCCCATATCCTGAGCCTAAACCAGGCGTCATGCATTTCCCTGGCTTCAGCGTAGAGGTGTGAGACAGATCCTGGCTCCAAACAGAAGGTTATCTTTATGGTCATTTGAGTGTGTGTGTGTGTGTGTGTGTGTGTGTGTGTGTGTGTGTGTTGCCTGTCTCCCTGTATTCTCTGTTGTGTGTTGTGCTTGTGTAGCAGCCCCTTGTACACAGTCCTTGTTGGAATATGGAGTAATGGTGTTTGGAGAAATGCTTTGTCCCAGCAGCAGTGGGGAGGGAGGGTGTTCAAATGCTGAACCTCATTCACAGACCCAGTCATCCTGCTCAGCTCTGCTCAGTATGAACGAAGTAGGTTATCGCTAGTGGAACTGAGCTCTAATTCTGCTGAGGTGTCAATAACACGACCTGGGATGAGAACTCGTTATGATGCTGAAAAGGCTGGGAGGTACAGGTGGGCTCGAGAATGGGAGGGAAGGGGGGAAGAGTATGGGAATTACTGCGTTTCAAAAAAGGGATACTCTAAAGCTTTAAGATAAAAGAATAAGTGTTTTTTAAAAAACTAAAAAGGAAAATGCTGGGCTTCCCTGGTGGCGCAGTGGTTGACAGTCCGCCTGCCAATGCAGGGGACACGGGTTCGTGCCCCGGTCCGGGAAGATCCCACATGCCGCGGAGCGGCTGGGCCCGTGGGCCATGGCCGCTGAGCCTGTGCGTCCAGAGCCTGTGCTCCGCAACGAGAGGCCACAACAGTGAGAGGCCCGCGTACCGCAAAAAAAATAAATAAATAAAAAGGAAAATGCTAAGAGCTCTGAAACTCATATTACCAGTCTGAATTAGAGGGGTGCAAAAACCAGTGTTGAGGAGATGGTGAGAGAAAGCTGTTCACACATAAGCAGAGCGAGAAATTTCAAGAACAAGACACAGAAGGACAAGACTTGGGTCAAACACTGTGTAGAGAAAGAGTTCAGGAGGGTGGGTAAAGGGGGCGGGCAGGACATGGCTGTTACTGGCAGGACTGACCCTAGACAAAGAGGTGCACCCAGGCATTCTGCAGCCTAGCTCCCCGCCAAGAGCTCTCTAAATACAGTGCCACCAGTATCATTATCTGTTTAATATTTTTAATTGACTTTCTTTTTAAAACTCAAGCATCTAGTTTCATATTAAAGAATCCTGTCTGGGAAATCACAGGTTTGATATGCTAGTTATATATTTTTCTAATACATATTAAAAAAACACACAATTAGTAAAGGGATGTATATATCTGTGAAGCACCTGAAGTAATAAATATTGATTGATGGTATGCACACCATTCTTTGGAAAATCCATTCTCTATTCACCGCACAGCCCATGACTTAACCATCATCATTTCTTACTGGGATTAAATGAACAGCTCCCCTTTCCTGGTAAACTCTTTCTATCTACATCCCTTTCTCTGGGGAAAGTGTTGACCGACTCTTCAAGTTTCAACGTGGCCTTCACTTCCCGAGGAAATTCACCCCCACCCCCACCTGCTACCCCACTAGACTGGGGAAGATTTCCCTATCATATGATTCCATAGTTCCTCCTCTTTTTTTATTCACCAACTATATTTGCTACTATCACTTATTCTGTTATTCAGCCCTTCATTGGAGGTAAATTCTGCCAGGGTAAAGAAACGATAGCCTTTTTCTTTCTTTTTCTTTTCTTTTTTTTTCTGGTTTTTTTTTTTTTCTTTTTTGCCACACCATGGCTTGCAGGATCTTAGTTCCCTGACCAGGGATTGAACCCAGGCCCCAGCAATGAAAGCACCAAGTCCTAACCACTGGACCACCAGGGAATTCCCATGATAGCCTTTTTCATCATTCTGTTATCAGGGCCTACCACATTGTCAAGTACACTGTAGCACTCAATAAATAGTTGAATGAATCAATTCTACTGTATAGCACCTGTGGGCAATCCTCCCTTTTATCAAAATCTTTTCTCAGCTGACTTTCAATTTGTAAAATATTTAGATATTTAGATTTAGATATAAAAGAACTATAAAAGTCAAGTGCATAACTGGTCTGTTTGTACAGGCCAGCTAACCAGTGAGATATTTCTCTGCAGAGGATCTGCTCAGAGTTCCTCAAATCACACATGTATGGTGGAGTCATATGTTTTGCTTTAAAATAGAGAAGCAGTGAGTGGGGTGGTTGACAGCTATCTCTGGGCTTGGACTACTGGGTTTCAGTCCCACTTTCTAGCTGGGTAAACTTGAGCAAGTTATCTAATTTCCCATGGCTCAATCTTCCCATCTGTAAAATAGGTATAAAGTTGTACCTACTTCCTAGCTCTCTGAATGTTTTCAGTATGGTAGCTGGTACATAGTAAGCACTCAGTAAGTTATCATTATACCTTCCAGATGCCTTCTTTGCACTCCAATTTGTTAATATCTCTTCTAAAGTGTAACCAGTCAAAATTAAACCCCAAACTCTATTTAGTCTGACCAGGCAAAAGGTGCAAGGGGCCAACACCACCAAAGATCTAGACATTTTACTTATTTTAATACATTCTAAGACTACACTGTTTTTGTTTTTTAGCAGCCATATCATACTGTTAAGTTATATTGACCTTGCATTTAATAAAACCTTCAGACCTTTTTGTGTGAATTTCTGTCCAAATAGCACTTAACCTTCCTGTCTCTAGGCAGTTGATTTTTTTTTTTTAAACAGATACAGAACTTTTAAATTGTTCCTATTAGTTTTAATTTTGTTGGTTTGGACCCAGTGTTTTTGCTCATACAGATCATTTTGAAGTTTGATGGCATTCTATTATCATATTTATCATCATTCTTAGATCTACGTCATCTGTAAGTTTGTTAAATAAGTCTTTACTTATTTAATTTTTGGCTGTGTTGGGTCTTCGTTGCTGCGCGCAGGCTTTTCTCTAGTCGCGGAGAGCGGAGGCTACCCTTCGTTGCGTTGCACGGGCTTATCATTGTGGTGGCTTCTCTTGTTGCGGAGCAGGGGCTATAGGTGTGTGGGCTTCAGCAGTTGTGGTATGCGGGCTCAGCAGTCGTGGCCCGCGGGCTTCAGAGTGCAGGCTCAGCAGCTGTGGCGCACGGGCCCAGTTGCTCCACGGCATGCAGGATCCTCCCGGACCAGGGCTCGAACCCATGTCCCCTGCATTGGCAGGCGGACTCTCAACCACTGCGCCACCAGGGAAGCCCTTAATGTTATATTTGAATCATCTATAAAATTGGTGACCAGAAAAAGACCAAGGGCAAAATCAATATAACTTTAGGAAAGTCTCTGTAAATCAGCATCAATGGACCAGCAGCATTCTTCATGTGTAATCCATTCAGGGTACAAGTTTCCACCTGGTCTATAATCATTCTATAAAGAAGACAAAAATTACCACTTCTTAATAAATATGTCTGCAGGACTTCCCTGGCGGTCCAGTGGTTAAGACTCCGGGCTTCCACTGCAGGGGCCGCAGCTTCCGCTGGTTGGGGAACTAAGATCCTGCATGCCACTCAGCATGGCCAAAAAAATAGGAAAAAAAAAAAAAGAAGTCTGCGAAAATGGGGCTCTAAGGATGTTTGCTGAGGTACTGTTTGTAAAAGCAAAAAATAGAAAAAAAAAACCCTTAATGTCCAATGAGTCATTAATTAACTAATACATTTTTGTACAAACTTTCGATGAATTATTCTTTGTCATTGCAAAATAAAAAAACAGAATTCTGCAGATTCATGGTTTCCAAGCTTATTTTTAGCCATAGATATTGTAGAAATTTGGTGGGGTTTTCCCTCTAGTTTTTATTCACTCTTCTAATAATATCACTCTGACTTTCTTCGGGGAAAATTTCCCTTTCTCACTGGGTACTTTTAGTGAAACTATCTAATAAGGTATCTTTTGCTTCCCTAGCCAGAGGGTGTATACCTGGCCCAACCTAGGACAGTTGGGCTGGTTCTGTCTTCTAGCACATAAAGGACCAAAGAAAAGTTGGAACTGATGCATCACAGCAGTCATGCCCTGATCCAAATGGCTATTAATTCCTGCTGCCAGGAGCCCAGAGCTCCCCTGGCTCCTGCCCTTTCTGATTCTGATTTTTCACCTATGCTTTTTATTTGGTGAACTACCCATAACTTTCTAATGAATTGCATTTTTCTTAAGTTATCCAGTTTTAGTTTCGGTTGCTTACAATCAGAAATTCTAACTCTAGAACCCTTAAAAAAATTTAAAGACATTTTAAAAATCCCAATACGTAAAACAAAATAAAACAAGAGTGCTCTTGCATATGGGAGGTTTACCCAGTTGGCTACCCCTTGCCTGTACAACAAACTGATAAGGCTCTAAGTGTAAAATGTCATCTTTCATAGACATAAAATCTTCTCTCTTTGTTGATATAAAAAACAACAAAGAGCCCCATTTTCGCAGACTTTTTTTTTTTTCCTATTTTTTGGCCATGCTGAGTGGCATGCAGGATCTGTCTCTATATCCTACAAGTTCTTTTCGCTGTTTATTTGTTTTGTGTTTTGTTCTCTTTCATGTTAGATGCTTTTCTTAAAGGTCTGATTGGCTGATAGTTTATATTTAAAAGCAACTCACTAAAATGATTATCAGAAATGTAGATGGTCAGGGTTTGTACCTGTTTTCAACTCTACCCTTTACATCTGAGGTTCTTAGTGCCTTTGATTCCTGAGCCTTTCTGGGCTTCTGCTGCCTAAATTGTCTTTCATTGGCATCTTCTGTGGGCACCTGCTTTCAGCTTATTTTTCTCTGCCAAATCAGTTACCACTCGTCAATTTATTTTTCATCTTCCAAACATTTGTTGTCATTATTAATCCTTTTATCTCCTCTCCTAATTTCTTTATCCTTATGAATTTTTATCTTTCTTGTCCCCTTAGTGTAATTTTAGTGTTTTTCAGTGGAAAGGAAGCAGAGGTAATAGTTGGGGGTTATTAAACTAGAAAACTATCTACCTTTTCTATAATTACCATGTTTTATTTTTACACTAAAAGCAAATAAAGATATTTTTAACTCTAAAGTTAACAGTTTTTATAACAATCTCATGTTGTCCACCAATGGCCTGCAAATCTATCAATTGATTCAAAAAGGAAAGAAAAGATGGGTACTATGATTTGTCCTTAACAAGTTCATGCTGGCTCCAGCTGTTCACTTAATTACTTTTTAGGTGTTCACAGCAAGCAACTCTGTTTAATCAGGGGATTCTATTAATTGTCAATATTCACCACCAAGCTGGTAATTAGCAGAACCTACTCTTTCCTTTCATACAAGGTCAACCCAGTTTCAAGTCCTCTCTAGTTTCTCATGAATTTTTAAAGTTTATTGATAGCTGCTTTGCAATCCGTTTTCCAAGTCTTCTTAGCATCTTAGGAAGAAATTTGTCTAGACATGGGGGGTTTTGGTAATTAATTTTAAATAAATTAAAAAATTTTAAACGTATTAAAATAATTAACTTTATTAAATTACTTTGCCTACCTTAGGCTTTAATTCTCTCTTTGCAATGTTTGTTCTAAATCCTTTCCATTTAAGGACTACAGTAGACTTTTCCTGGGGGGAAAGGAGTGGGACCACCTAGCATCTAAACATCCTTCTTATCTGAGGGAATCCAAAAGATGTGGGAGACAGAGCTCCACCTCCCACTGTGGAAACCAAAGGGGACGGCTCTCCTTGTTCTCCACCAAAGGTATTAGCATGTGATCTAGGCTCAGTGAGCCAGATGCTACTGCGCAGGATTTTTAATATTGAATGAGGAATGTGAAGACACAGAAGGTGAGAGGTTTTATTTGTTGTCGTTTCGATGGTAGAAGAGTTTAGAGTACAGATGTGGGGAGGGGGCATCCTTTGTGACACCAAGAGTGACAGCAGCCAGCAGTGGTGGTGCCAGTGATGGTGGCCTTATTCTGGTGGCATGATCTTGATCGTATTTGCATGCCCAATCTCTCTTGGTTCCTGGCTGGGTTTTGATCTTCGCCTTCCCGTTGACTCTGTGATCCTATACCATTCCAAGGAATTTCTTTTCTAAGTTAGCCGGAGTTAGTTTATGTTATCTGGACCAAGATCTTTGAGTAGTACAGAGAAATTGGTGCTGGGAGATGGTTGCAGGCAACAGAACCTTGGGGAAATGGATGAGACAGGGAACCTGCTAGCTGGTTACTTAATACCAAGAGCAGAAAATATTCTGTTAGTCTAGAGGGATGATATGTCCGTGACATAAAATGGTAGGAAAAATTAAAAGATAAATAAAGTCTCTGATTGCTGCTCATTAGAAGCAACTATTTGCTCCTGCCAAACCAGGAGAGTCAAAAAGAATTAAAGGACTCCAGGATGGTGTCACTTCTTCTGTTGCATCTAGTTTGCTTAAACAAAAATAAATGGCAAGCTCAAATCCTTAAATTTTCAGATCATAATACAAATTGTAACGTTTTCTAAGACTGTACAAAAAAGAAACTCATTTCTTACAGCTGCATGACCGAGATAACTGAAAGCCAGACTCCATGAGTTGTCAGATTACAAAGTCCACTGAATTTACAGCCTCACCAGGTCTCTTATGTGAAAGTTAGGGCATTGATCAGGAAAGTGCTGTACCTCAAGAACTACAGTGGGGATATATGTGAATATCTGAAGAACTTGGGGAACCCTGTACCCCTAAACCTCACTGAGCCTCCATCATCAGCCATATCTAATGAGGTTATTATTGCTTTCCATGAAGATCCACCGAAGGGAGTCACCTTACTGAAGGAAGCCAATTATCCTGTGTTCTACTCCCTTCACTCCTCATTATCTCCAAACATTTGACTAAAATTAGGTACCAGCACACCCAAGGGGCCAATTACAAGGTATAAACTGGGATTAGGGATCAGCACACACACATACACAGATGCACACACCAAGATTTGCTAATTTACATGAAAATGGGGGAAACACACATGAGGATGGATTTTTCTAAGGAGGAAAAAACAAAACTTAGATTCAGGCTGAATTTATCGACAAGGGTGCATTTGCTAGAAATTTGAATTTAACATCTTGGCTTGAGTAGTTGGAAGTGTTTCTAAGTATTTTCTTCGTGGGTTGCCTAAAACCTAGTCACAATAGAGAATGCTAAACAAAGCTGAGGTACAATGTGGTATAACGTTGAGGAAGAAATTCAAAGACATTGGAAGATAGAAATATTGGAGGGCATTTATCATGTCTTCTTTCTATGTCTCTAAGGAGGCCCAGAAAAAGCTTGTGAAAGAAACCTTTGAGAGTGCTTTAGTGGCTACTCTAAGTAGGCCAGGAATGCCTGTGATATGCTACAGATGAAAAGCTCCTCCCCCTCTTATTTCAATCACAGTGGACAGATCCTGGCTCAGCAGAGGCTATATGGGCACTTAATTGCCAGTGATATGGGGACATAATTGCCATCTGGGGCAGCAAGGTCAGCATGAAGTTTCAGACCTTCACTTTTTTTTTTTTTATCATGAGTCCTCAGTACCAAAATAAATAATTAGCCACTGGGATCCCATTTGATTTAAAATATATTTTTAAAAATAAATAATTTAAAAATTATTATTTTGAATAAATAATTCAAAAATTTCAAAACCAAACTCCAATCAAAAACATTTGATTCAAGTCAATACAATAGAGTGACAGCCCCACATCCAATTACTAGATCCAAGATTCCATGAATAAAGGGAAAGCCTGGGTACTTTTGAGGAACAACACTGCAGCCACCACAAGTAAAACAGTTTATATTTCCTCTACCCTTTCCCAAAGGGAATTGTGGCCATTTACCGAGGTAACTTGAGGGGAAGTAAAAGGATCATTTATGGGTTATTGGACATTGACTTTGAGCTAACACTAATTCTTCAGAACACCTAATACTGCTATTGCCCACTGGTTGGAGTGGGGCTTATGGGAGCCAGCTCGTAAGTGGAATTTTGACCAGAATCTACTTCACAGTGGGCCCTAGAATCCCAGAGAAATCCCACAGTTATTTCCTCAGTTCTTGAGTTTCGAGTTGGACTAAACAGTCTCAGAGATTGGCATAATCATAGAAATGGATTCCTCACCTGTGGAATAAGGCTTATTAGGTAAACAGGGCCATGTCGAAGTACCTGCAATCCCTCCTACTAAACAAACAAACCAAAAAACAGTCAAAAGCAATACTACCTCCCCAAGGAAGTCATTAATACAGTTGCCACCATAATAGTCTTGTTAGATGCACGGTACAGAGTTCTATCATATTTCCATTAACTCTTTAGTTGAGATAGTGAAGAATCTGGCTGGATCCTGAGAATAACATGGGTCCTCAGTACCCCTGGTTTATTATAAACTTAACTAGGTGATGCCTCCGATTGTATCTGCTGTTCCAGTTGGGGTCTCCTACTAGATCAAAACAATGTGGACTTTGGTACCCAGAAGACTGCAGCTTATCCCTAATGTTCTAATGTTTTTTTATCCCAGTAATTAGAAAACACCAGAGAAAAAGGTTGCTTTCACCTGGTGGAGAAACACACCATTTTCCTCAGCACTATGTCATCTCTCTGTTTCTGTACTACAATTTAAATGCATAAGACACTGATTGTCTTTCTATCCCATTGGACATCATGCTACAGTAAAATATGGATGACATCATGATGATCAGATATGGAGACCCAGAAGTATCAGGTACCCTAGGTACCTTGGTAAAAACAAACAAAAACAACAACAACAACAACAAAAAAAAACATGAAAGAAAGAGGGAGGCAGGAAAATTCTAAGAAAGTACAGGGGTCTGTTGCCTCAGGGATTTCTAGAGGTTCAGTGGTCTAAGTCATGTCAGGAGAGTTCATACAAAATGAAGAACACTTTGTAACCCCTGGTACTCTCATCACAAAGAAAGAAGCCCAGTGCTTACTGGGCCTTCTTGGACTTTCCAGGTAATATATTTCACATTTTGGTGTGCTTCTCCAAACTGTTTACCAAGTGACTTAAAAGACTTCCAAGTTTTGAGTAAGGCCCAAAGAAAGAAAATTTTCTCTAGGCTGCAGCATATGTGGCCTTAATGACCCAGTGGATTCAAAGGGTGCTTGAGTTATCAATGGCAGATTGAGTTGCTAAATGGAGCTTGTGGCAAGCCTAATTAAGAGAATCACTGTGGAGACCCCTATGGTTTTCCATCAATCTACGACCTCTTCAGCAAGCAACTGTTGTCTTTGTAAGAGATACTTCTCAGCCTGCTTCTGAAAAAGCAGTGAATGTCAACTGTGGAGCACCTGGTGACAATGCTATCTTGAGCTGTCCATCATGAACTTGGTATCATCTGAGCCACAATGCCATAAGGTTGGGTGTGGTTAGCAGCACACTAGAAAGCAATGTGTATGAGAAAATGTCCAAGCAGGTCCTGAAAGCACAATAAATTATTTGAGAAGTTTGCTCACACTTCCAGTATGCCAATTTCTGCTGCCTTGCTGCCCCTTCCTCAACTCCATGATCTCATATGGAGTTAGTTCCCTACTAGCCAAATCTAGTAGCAACCCCACTCAGATTAGTCCCAAAGGACAGTGGAGATGAAATATACTCCCAGTAGGCAGAACTTCACACAGCATATCTCTATCCAAAAGAAGAGATAACCTGAAGTAAGAATTTACAATGAGTCATGGGCAGTGTCTGGTGTTTGGGCTTTATGGTTAGGAACTTGGAACGAGACTGAAGGAGAATTTTGAGGAAGAAGTATTTGGACTGACATCTTGGTCAGAAATAGCACTGAAGTCATTTGGGGAAGAAGAATGTGGAAAAACCTAATGGAATGGACCCAATTAATCAGGTGAACAGATTACTCACTCTGAGAATATCATTCAGGTTCCTTCCCAAGCTACCCCAATGCCTGCTCAGTGGGATCAAACAAAGTGGCCAAGGTGGTAGGGATGGAGGCTGTACATTAACCTGACTACAGGGAAATTTCCCCTACCAAGTCCATTTTCACTTGTGCTTCCTTCCCTGGTATACTAAATACTTTAATTTATCTACTTCAGGTAAATTCTCTCTAATTTCCTCTTCCTGTCTTGTCTACTATTTTATATAGCATATGCTGGTATTATTTAAAATAATCATTTAATTTATAGGACGCAAATATTGAGACAAGTCATGATGAAATAGAGGAACAATGGATATCACTCTGAGACGCTACACTTGGAGCTGAATTCAGTAACTGACAGGCTAGGACTTTCTCCTCTTGGGAAGGATATAGTATATTTTTAATTGTAGGAGGAATTGTTGCATTATATTAAGTAGGAATGCTTTTATGCTGGAAATTTGGGAAGAAAGATATATGTGGATGTTTGGCTCCCCAGGATCCAATCCTTTCAAGCGTACATGAAACATTCTCCAGGATAGATCATATATTGGGCCACAAAGAAGTTTTATATATATATATATATATATATATCACATTTTCTTTATCCATTCATCCTTTGATGAACACTTAGGTTGTTTCCATATCTTGGCTATTGTGAATAATGCTGCAACAAACATGGGAGTGGAGATATCTCTTCAAAATACTGATTTCATTTCCTTCAGCTATACATTCAGAAGTGGAATTGCTGGGTTGTATGGTAATTCTATTTTTTTATTTTTTACACAACTTCCATGCTGCTTTCCATGCTGGCTCTACCAATTTACATTCCCACCAACGGTGTACAATAGTTCTTTTTTTCTCCACACTCTGACCGACTTCTGTTATCGCTTGCCTTTTTGATAATAGCCATCCTAACAGACATGAAGTGATATCTCACTGTGGTTTTGGTTTGCATTTCCCTGATGATTAGTGATGTTGAGTACGTTTTTAGATACCTGTTGACCATTTGTATGTCTTCTTTGGAAAAACGTATATTCAGATCCTTTGCCCATTTTTCTTTTTTTTTTTTTTTTGGCCGCACCATGTGGTTTGCGGGAGCTTAGTTCTCCGACCAAGGATCTAACCCGAGCCCCCTGCAGTGGCAGTGTGGAGTCCTGACCACTGGACTACCAGGGAATTCCTTTGCCCATTTTAAAATCAGGTTAGTTGTTATTATTATTATTTGCTATTAAGTTGTATGAGTTTCTCATATATTTTAGATATTAACCCCTTATCAGATATATGGTTTGTAAATATTTTCTCCTATTCCATAGGTTTCCTTTTCATTTTGTTGATTGTTTCCTGCTATACAGAAGCTTTTTAGGTTGATGTAGTCCTATTTGTTTATTTTTGCTTTTGCTACCTGTACTTTTGGTGTCATATCCAAAAAATCATCTCCAAGACCAATGTGCAGGAGATTTTTTCACTATATTTTCTTCTAAGTTTTACAGTTTCAAGCCTTATGTTTAAATCTTTAATCCATTTTGAATTAATTTTGTGTATGATGTAAAATAAGTGTCTAACTTCATTCTTTTGCATGAGGATATGTAGTTTTCCCAGCACCATTTGTTGAAGTGACTTTTCTTTCTTCATTGAATGGTCTTGGCATGCTTGTTGAAAATCATTTGATCATACATGCGAGGGTCCATTTCTGGTCTCTCCATTTTATTCCATTTGTCTATA
Source organism: Grampus griseus (assembly GCF_964374135.1). NCBI lineage: Eukaryota > Metazoa > Chordata > Mammalia > Artiodactyla > Delphinidae > Grampus > Grampus griseus. Next base: position 18,971,035 of record NC_139009.1, read on the forward strand.
TGTCTTTCTTTATGCCAGTACCACACTGTTTTGATTGCTATCACTTTGTAATATAACTTGAAATCAGGAAGTGTGACGTTTTCAATTTGTTCTTCTTTCTCAAAATTGCTTTGACTATTCAGAGTCTTTTCTGGTTCAATATGAATTTTAGGGTTGTTTTTTTCTATTTATGAGAAAAACGCCATTGGAATTTCAGTAGGGATTGCATTAAATCTGAAGATCATTTTGGAAACTATGGGCATCTTAACAATATTAAATCTTCCAATCCATGAACATGGATGTCTTTCTATTTATTTGTATTTTCTTTAATTTTTTCAAGCAGCATTTTGCAGCTTTCAGAGTCTAAGTCCTAGAACTATTTTTATCTCTTTTCTGACATGTCATATTTCTGTCTTGACTTACCTTCTCTCCTAGAGTGTCAGTTTTCTGAATGGCAAGGACATTCTTAGTTGTCTCTCCTCACTGTGTCTAACAGAGTCTCTTGCATGTAGCAGGCTTTCGATAAATGCATGTTCTGTAAATTAGAACACAAATGAGTCCTAACCTAACAGGCATCAGATATTAACAGGTTCAAAATCAAATTGACTTTTTGGGTATGTGCATGTTGGCCTATAGATGTCTGAGCTTCTCCATTATTTTCACCTGAGAATTGCTGAGCATCCTCTCATGAGACTGAAGTGATCTGTCATCCCTGAGCCAGAAAAGAGAAAACTGGGCTAGAGATTTAGAAGCTGATAATTGGGACTGATTATCAAAGAGGAGTCCTGCAGCCGGGCAGAGTCCAGGGAGGGGGAAACGGGCCAGGGATTCCTAACTGCAGGGCTGCCAAAAGCTGAGCCGATGAGTGTAAGTCAGCATCATTTGGGGGAGAAGGAGGGGTGATTTCAGGGTCCAACGTCAATCTGAGGCAGTGAATAGACAAGGCCAGGGAGACTGGGTTTGGCTCAGGCAGGCCAGGGTAACTTCCTCGGAGAGCTGGCATCTGGCCCCAGTGAGGTCCTCGGGCTCTTCCTCCTCCACCGGCTCCACTTTCAGCTCTTAGAGCTCAGCATCTCATATGTCTTTCTGTTTTTTTCCCCAGTAGCCAGGTTTGCAACTTTCTGGAGCTGTTTTTCTTCCTCTCCTCCAATTTCATTTAAACTTTTCTTTAACCAGGTTGGCCAGCCTCTGGGCAAGCCTGTTCCTTCAAGGTTCCATCAAACCTTGTTTGGTGCGGGTCTCCTTAGCTATGGCTAGGAAAGCCAGATTTGACCTTCTGAGATCATCTACCTGACCAGCTCTCCACTTCCCGTGTTTTCTAAGTCACGTCTATCAACAAATAAAAATGACACCATGGGCTTTCAAGTCCTTCAGAGCGTGGGTGAGCTTGGGTCCCGTGGGGGCAATTATCACACTTGGAGATGGGAGGTAATCAGTGGGGAGCAGGTACCTCTTGACAGCCTGGAGCAAGGAGAGAGTGAAAGGACAGAGGAGTCAGGGTTAAGGGCATGATAATGCCTGAGTTTTTTTTTACCGGAAACATGGATTTGATCTTCAAGTAAAAGAGAAGCCTCTTTTCCAGGGACCGTAGGGAACAGCAGCAAATGAAGGCAGCCTGACCCTTCTCTGCAGAGTGAACACAGGGTAAACAAAAGGCAGTGAAAATGATGGTGGCTGGAGATCTGCCTTAGTACATTTAAACCTCGACTTGTCAATAATCAGTATCCCAAACTTCCCTCACTCACTGGTGAAATCTGTTTAGAGGAGGTAAAATCTGTCTGCAGCAGCCTTCTCCACCCCAGGCACTCAGGCCCTGCTCTCACAGCAGCAGGCAGCCTGGTGTCCCTGAGACTCTCCCTGCAGCCCGAGGCAGCTCTCAGGGCCTGGCCAAGAGCGCGCCCTCCTGACCTGGCTCCTGACCTGTTTTGTGGGTTGTGGAGATGACTTCTTCAGCCCTTGGATACCCACCTGCTCCTATACTTGAGTGTCGTTTTTAGAGGCTGTTCTTTCTCTGCGGCTTCTGAGAAGTAGGTCAAGGTACCGGCTTAAAGGGAGAAGTGCCAGGGGTTCAAGTCACCAGGCCGGGAGTCAGGAATCCCGAGTTCTGTTTCAGGCTTCACAGCTAATCGGCTACCTGACAATCTCAGGGGCCCATTCTCCCCTCGGCTCCCTCAGCCCTTCACTGGGTCTCGAGATATTTTCCCCTGAAGCTGTATTCTCCAGGGCCGTCCCTTTCTTCCCTCTTCCCTCCCTCTGGAAAAGGCCCTTTAAAGCTGTTGGCCGCTCAAGGCTGGTACCCACAGTAAGAGCTGCTGCAGTTGTGTGGCTGTTGGGGAGATTAGAGGCTTTTGAGCAGACAAAGTCAATCCCCTGGGGGCCATGGGAGGCTGGAGCATCAGGAAGCCAGACTCCTGGGCTGAAGGACAGGCCTGGAGGTGTGGAACCTCGGATGCAAGTGAGGGTCCTGGGTTTTATGTGATGACTGTAGATTGCCTTTCTTCTAAGCTGCCTTTCTCTGTAACTCAGGGCAATTCAGCCTCTAGTTCAAAAGGAAACTGTGGGAACTGTGGTGCTTGCTCACGGCAGAGGGGATCCTTTGAGCTGTCTCAACAAAGGACATTGTTCAGAGTGACTGTGGTAACCAGGGCAAGTTTGGTCAAAGAATAATCACCTTTTCTAAGGCATAGTTCCTCCGCCTGACCCAGCTAGTCCCAGGAGGCCCTCGGGCTCTGAAGGCAGGTGAGGCCACAGGGGGGCCACCAATGATGGTCTAGGAATGGGGTGGAAATTAGAGCACCTGCTTTGGTCTGTTTAGCCCGAGACTCTCTCCAATCTCTACCCTCCAAACCCAAGTAATGAGGGAGTGAAATACGGGTGAGAAAGGAGTAAATGCAGGTAAATCAAGGGAAGGGGGCACGGTGCTTTAGACCATCTTAGAAGTTGTTGGGGAAAAAAAACTTCATTTAAAGTGCAGTTGCCTTTCTTTTTTTTTTCCTGGCCGTGTGCAGAACTTCCCCAACCAAGGATCAAACCTGTACCCCCTGCATTGGCAGCACGGAGTCTTAACCACTGGACCACCAGGGAAGTCCAAAGTGCAGTGGTTATGTGACTCTCAGTGTGGACTGTAAGGCATCACAGCGTGGTGGAAAGAAAGTGTGTCTTGGGCAAGAGTTTCTTGGGCTTGAGTTCCTGCTCATTTACTAGAATTCCAATTCCTATGGTGGAGGGCCATAGAAGAAGCAGAGTAGAGCTTCACGAAGGAAAAAACTAAACTGCATCCACAGTACGGCCCAAGCTGTAAAAATTATGATTAAATTAGAACAGAGTCTCAGTTTCCCAGCTGTAAAATGGGAATAATAGTATGGATCTTGCAAGGTCACCCAGAGCATTACATCAGATAACCTGTGTAGAGCGCCTGGCACAGAACCTGTGGCTCACACAATAAATGTTATTTCTTCTCCACTTTCCTTACTGTCACATTCATCCCATGTTTTGGATTTCCACAGCTAGAGTAAGAACCTAGTTAGGGTAGGAATCCCAATTCTGACTTTCCCTCCTTTCCACAGTTCACCCAAAGAGTTGATATCTGTTTGGCATCTTTTCATGGGCACACTCTTCTGGATATTGGGGCCCTTGGGTTCTGCACTTTTGTTTTAAACCGTGAGCTGGAATATTGTGTTCCAGCTTCCTTGTATGTAACACCATTACCCTAGATTTCCACAGCACCATTTCCTGCACATATTTTATCTAAACATCTTGACTACCCCTCAGAGAAGCTGAGTATGGGCTGGATTCCTCCACCACTGAACATATAGACCCAGAGGGGCCTGAGTGCTCGGGCCAAAGCACCCATGGCAAAGGGTGCAGGTTGGCCAGAGTGACCCCATCCCTGTGCCCTTAGGGGCCACATACCAATGGGATCTAACTGGGAATACAGGTTGGGGTGAGGGTGAGGACCACTCCAGGCCTGGTTCAGTCATGAGGATCCAGGAGCACCCTCCCAAAGGATGGTGCTAACTAGAGTTGCCAGATAAAACATAGGTCCAATCTGAATTTCAGGTAAACAAAAATAATTTTTTTAGTATAACATGTCCCCAGTATTTCATGGGACATACACTAAAAATTATTCCTTATTTATTCAAAATTCAAATTTAATTGGTCATTCTGTATTGTCATTTGCTAAATCTGGCAGCACTAGATCTAACAGGAAAGCCTTTGGATCAGTGCTCAAAGTCCTCCCACCATGGCGCCAGACTACCTTCTCAGCCCCCCTTCCTACTTCGCCATGCAGCTTGTGGGATTTTAGCTCCCCAACCAGGGACTGAACCTGCACCCTCGGCAGTGAGAGAGCGGAGTCCTAACCACGGGACTGCCAGGGAGTTCCCTTCCCTTCTGACTTCTGCTCCCTGTCCTAGACTCTGTTCCAGCCTGATGAGACTCCAGGCTGTGGCTCACATACTCTCTCCCCTCTACCATCCTGACCTTTGCAAATTGTAGTCCCTCTGGCTGGAATTATTTACATTATCTCCACATCTAGAAATCCTGCCCATTCTTCAAAGCCCAGCTTGAATGTTTTTTTCCTTCCTGAAGCTCTACTCTGCTTCTTCTATGGGTCTCCACCATAGTAATTGTTACATTTTATTATCATTTTTGCATGTCTCCCTTCTCCTGAGCACCTTCCACAGTGTCTAGCACATAATATAAAGTGATCAGTAAATATTTGATAAAAAGAATGAATTAGGCTCTCAGCCCTCTGAACGTCTTAAGTAGAGGTCTGTGCTTCTCATGCACAATTTACCATATTCTTCCTTGTCATGTAATGTTTTTATCAGTATTTATTAGTCTTATACTCCTTGCTAGCGATTTCACTCTGTGAAGACAGACATTGCATTTCCCACTGTGCTGCAGACACCAGCGTTTAACGAATATCTTTTGTGTTGCACAGATTGCGGGGGTAGGGGTATCTCTGGGTATCCAGACCAAACTAGACTCCAAATTCTCCCTTCTGCCCTGGTTCAAGGGCAAAAGTGACTCTCAGCGAATCTCAGAGTCACCTGCCCTGGTCCTAGAACTGGACATAGAAAACGGAGCTGCTTTGTGAACCATCTGAGGGTCTAGGTTAACTGTGAACTCTAGGAACCTTCCCAGAGTTTCCCATGGGGCCTCAAGACTTGCACGTGCTGCTAAGAGAGGTAAAGAGGTAAAGGAACAGGAACAAAACTTGGAAACATCAAGAGAGTGGGAGGGGGTGGTGAGGCCAGAGAGAAATGGGAAACATGGGTTTGGGGCACAACAGAGAGCACTGTTCCAAGAGTCCAGTGACCTAGAGTCTCTCTCTGGCTCTGTCTCTGCCTTGGGTGAGGAAGGAAAGAAAATGAATACATGAGTGCCCACTGTGTACTTGCATGTAGGTTTTATATAAATTTCCCAACAGTCCTGCAGGAAGCTGAGGTTCAGAGAGGGAGATGACTGGCCTATGGACACACAGCTCAGTGTATCTAGGAAAAAGGACACAATTTAATTTCTCACAGCCTCAGTTTCCTCTTTATTAAAATGAGAGACATGACAGCATCTTTAAGATTCTCTCCTCTCTAACTTCTACTAGTAGAATATTTTGAGGACAAAACCCCTCAACCTTGGGGTACATGTGAAATGTAGAGGGGGCTGGGTGAGAAGCTTTAGGGAAGCCCTGAGCTGGGCTAGAATTTGTCTTCAGGCTGTGGGCGTGAGCCTTCTGCCTCTCTGTGTCTGTTTCTCACTTGGTTCCAGAGGGTGAAGTCGGCCCTGGGGCACAGGTAGAGAGGATCCTGGTCACAAAGCATGTGAATTACACTTGTGAATCTGGGAGAGGAAAAGCAAGCTGACTTCCTGCAGCACTTGAGCGGTGGGACGGTGTGCGTTTCCTGCGTACCTGGCGGAGGAAAGACGCGCTTTGGTAGCGAGCACTTGGCAAGAGAGTGGCCATAGCTGAGGGCTTAATTAGGGAACGGGGTTTATTAAGGGGGCCAAGGGACGGCGGAAGGTTATGCCCCAATTCCTCTTCCTGGCGCCCCCTGGATCAGACAACGCATTCTGGATAAATTTGGGGGAGGGGCTACATATGCAGCTTCCAACACCCCTGCTGACCCTCGGTGCCCGCGGGTTATGGGAGATCTCAGCTGTAGGCCTAAGCATTCGGACAGCAGGGTGGGTCACTTCCCCTGCGGGACGCTGCCTCTCGAAAATGCGCCACCCAGCACCTGGGGGCGACAGCCTGGGAAAGGTGCTTCTAGGGATTTGGGTTTCTCGGAGGGTGGGAATTGCCGGGGGGCGAGGCGGGGCGGGGCGGAGCTTGGGCGGGGCGGCCCGGCAGTGGCCGAGCCCGCTGGAAGGGACCTTCATTAGCATAGCCTCCGCCCCTCTCGGCGCAGCCCTGCCCAGAAACCCGAGCCGAGGCCGGCCGCGCTCAGCCGGGGCTGCTGAATGGGCGTGCGGCTCCCGGCCCCTGCCCTCTGGCGTCCGGCCCCCGCTCTCGCTCCTGCTCCAGCTCCTGCTCCCGCCCCGCCCGGGCCTCCGCCGGCCGCCGCCATCGGCCACCCCGGCTGTGAATGAAAGGCCGGCGCCGCCGGGGGCTGGCTGCAGGCGACGCGGCCTCCCGGGAGGCACTCGCCCCGCCAAGATGTACGGTAAGGAGGGCTCTGCTTCCGGGCTCGCAAACTTGCAGAACGAGGACCATTGTCCCCCTGCGGGGCCCCGGCGAGGCCAGGGGCGCGGACTCGGTGCCCGGCTGGGCTCTTTCTGTCGCTCTGTGTGCGCGTCTGTGCTGGGAGGACAAAGATGCTCAGGACCGGGGGCTGTAGGGTCCTCGAGGTCCTTCGGACCTAGCTGTTTGAGGGCGCTGGGGCGGGTGGGCGGTGGTCCGTCGGGGTGCGGGGGGCTCGGGGGATCCGAAGCGGCTGGGTTCTGGGGAAAGCGAGTCTCCCTTGGAGCCGAGCAGACAGGGGGTGTCGTGACAGCATTTGCAGAATTAACAAAAGCAGGTTGTGCTGGGGAGTTTTATGCGGGAAGCCGGTCCGGGATTGCGGGGAGACGCTCGCTGCCTGTCTTGTGCAGGCTCCGAGCATGTGGGAGGCGGCGCCCGCGGTGCAGCGGGCTGGCCAGAGAGCCAGTTCTGGGAGCCTGGTCTCGCCGCCCCTGGATGGACCTGCCCTCTGCTTGCCCCTGCCGCCCGTGGGACCGAAGCTCCCGAACTTCCAGATATGCCCTCCGCAGGGATGAACGGGAGAGACGCTGCTGAGGGTGCCGGGCAGCTCTGGGTGGCCACCTCTGGCTGTCCCCTGACCTCTCTAGCCCCCTTCCACGGCCATCCCCTCAACTGATGTGCAACAGTTAGCCAGACCCTCTTGATACCCTGTTCTGCTTTAAAAATTTCCAGGAATTCCTCTGGTTTTGGAGGCAGTGTGGGTGAAGAAAATAGCACTCTGGGTCTCAGATTGCAGCTCGGAGGACTGGAGGACTGGAGACCCAGACCGGTTTAGAAATCAGCGGCATTACAGAGCCTCCAGATACTCTGAACCGGGTGTGTGTGTGTGTGTGTGTGTGTGTGTGTGTGTGTGTGTGTGTGTGTGTGTGTGTGTGTGTGTGTGTATGAGAGACAGAGAGAGACAGACAGACAGAGACAGAGAGAGGATCCCCATGGACCTAAGTCCATCGGAAATCAGGCTCTTGCAGCTATTTAGGGCCAGCAAAAGAGCTGAAGCTATCCTCAGCTCCCACCCCCCTGGCCAGGTAGGGGCTCAGGTGGCACCTGAGGGGTGAGTGTCGGAAGAAAAGCACGTTCCCGATTTAACCCATCGCCAAGGCCGCTCAGCTGCCTCACTCTGCAAGCAAGCGCTATGAGTCACAAAGTTTGAGGCACAGGAAGCTGAGAGCGTAGTACGAAGGCTCAGCAGTCAGTGGGCCTCATTGTTTAGAGAGACAGTCAGCCTTTTAATCAGCCTCCTTACCTGCCCCATTGGTCACACATGTGCATTTCTGACCCAGGTTGGAACATCATCAGGTCCCTTCAAGCAAGTATCATCTCTTGGATGGGCCAAGGCTGGGGAGTGGGGTGGGAGGGGATTGACTTCCGAGCGTGTGCTGCTGGCCAATGGGGAGTCTGCAGGAAGGTAGCAAGGCGGTCGTGTTTTATAAGCTAGGAGGCTGTGAGGTTCCCAGGAGAGAGCTATATTTTCTTACTCTCTGTTTTCCCCCATTCTTTTCTGCAGAGTGGGCAGGCTAAAGCTGCAGATCACTTGATAAAAGCATGTGACTGCAGGGGCGCCTGCAGTGGGGAAGGAGTTAGGACGAGGCCCCGCAGAATGGGTAAGAATTAGGAACCCTAGTTCTGCTGGGTCACCTCGAGGCATTTAGTCCGAGACAGTTGGATAACTGATCCCAGGATGCCTGAGCGTTGGGAGTCCCAGTCTGCCTCTGTTGTGCGAAGCAAGTCAAGGGAGAGTTGGATGGTACAGAAAGGTGAACCGGGAGGCTGAAATATCTGCGTGCTATTTTTGGGTACACCACAGATTTTTCAGTTCTGTTTTATAATATGTTCTTATTCCTCCAGATGCAAACAGAGACGGTACTTACCCCTGAATCATGCATAGAAAGATTGCAATGAAGGAATCCTCTGCATACTTGCCTGCAGCAAAGTCATGCCAGTGCTGGTTGGGAGATGATTACTGAATCTCGCTTAGTGCAAAGCCTTGTCTTAGGAGGTGTGACAGGTGCCCACTCTCCAAGGGGAGGGCTTGTTGGCCTGGATTTTAGTATTTTCTTGACTCTCATGAAAAGAAAGGGTCCGTGTCATACTTATAATCTTTCTCTCCTCAGCGGCAATCAATGATGAAAAAAGATGTGAATAGGGAGGTGGGGAAGGCCTAGAATCATAGACTTCTTATATTTGGTTCTTATTTTCTGAGTGATTTATCCAAGGTGACACAGTTAGATGGAAAAAGGCAAAATGAAAACAGGGGCTTCCTAGCTCAGTGCCCCTCCCCCTCCCCTGATGCCCTGGGTAAATGCTCACTAGGAAAATGCCACCAGGGATTTTATTAACTGATGGGCAGTGAGGCCCCTGTGTAGAGCCAACAGTCACCTAAGAGCTTTAGGTAAAGGTGTCCCTTGACCATCCACCCTGGTTACTGGATCCATTATCAGTGTGCATAATCTCACTCCCATTGCTGCCTCTCAGCTGCGTGGTGATGCTGGACAGATCTTCACCTCCCCTCTCGTCTCCTCCTCACCTTACCTCTGCCCCCGACAACTCAGTCTCCCTGTGTCCTCAGTTTCCCCCATCTTCTTCTTTCCATCTATGGGAGAATAAGGGCCCCTTGTCTTTGCTAGAGGACATGGTACCATCTGGGACAGAAAGAATCCTAGACATGGGGCCAGCCCATCTCAACCCACAGTCAGTTCATGTTTGTTTCATCTTAGACAAGTGGGTTTGTCTCTCAGAATGATATCTCTGTATAAAACGGCGAGAGGCCCATCTACCTCCCAGGTCTGTGTGAGCCGCAGAGCTGGACCATGGATGTGACAGTGCATTATAAGAGGTTCTACACTCACAAGACAAATTGCTCAAGAGCCTGTGCCCTTCAGGTCCTCCTGGACCTTTGCCCTTCTCTTTTTTTTTTTTTTTTTTGCCCTTCTCTTTTCCTCTCTGCTGGCTCCTAAAGATGCTGCATAACCTCCCACCCCAGCTTAACACACAAGTCACCTCGACCTAGCTAGCCACTCAAGCCACTGAAGTACTTCTCCTTCCCTTCCCCAAACTCACCCCAGCTGCTTCTCACCGCTCACTCATTCCTAAAGCCCAGCCACTTTCTGGAAGCGGCTCTCCGAAAGGACACAGGTGACCCCCCACACTCTTTTTCTAACTATGAACACAGACTGACAAGGGATCTGGGAAACTATAAAAGCCCTTTGTACTCGGGTAGGAAGATTGTGAGCAAATTCTCTGCAAAAAATGGATTCCCATTAGGGTTTTTTTGTGTGTGTTAGAATTACATAATTAAAAGTTTCCCTCTGCTTCTCCCCTGGGATGGAGCCACGGTGGTCCCACCTAGGAGCGTCCCGCTTACGCACCAAGGCGGGGCCGAGCTCTCCAAGAAACACTACCCTCCGGAATCAGGGCAGCAGGCCATGAAGACGATTGGGAAGCGTTTTCCCAGAACCACCGTCTGTGTAGCCCAATCTCCCTTAAACAAAAGCTGCACTAACGAATCCCTCCTCACCTCTAGGTTCTGCCTCATGCCCAACATAGGCCTTTCTTCATGCTTTGTGATTCAGAAAGCCGACTGTAGGGAACAGCACACAACTTTCTGTAAATGTGCGTTACAGAGCGCATGTGTGTGTGACTTGTGGATGGTGGGGAGAAGTGCAGGGTGGAGCCTACTCCACGTGCGGCACAAAGGCTCACCTTGGCAGACAGCTCCACAAGGACACACACACACACACACACACACACACACACACACACACACACACACACACACACACACACACACACTCTCCAACCTCATCCCCCAAATCCTGACGCAGTCCTATGGTGCAGCATGTGGCTTGTTCAGGTGGGAGCTGTCCCCCCGCCCCCTCCCTTCTCCTCCTGACTCCTTTATTCCCCGTAGCGGGGCGGGGGGTGGAGTGAGTAGAGCCTGTCTTCTCTCTTGCTGCTTACAGCTCAGTGATTTCAAATGGTTGCAGTTTCCTTATCACACATAAATAAAAACAAAAAGTTAATATCACCTTATGGAAAATCTGGAAAAGGGAGGAGGGGAAAAAAAACCATCCACAATTCTACCCACTAGAACCAACCTTTCATATTGTTATATAAATTACCCCTAAGATTTTGTGCTCACCTGCTTTTGCTCTTTCTTTTCTCTTTCTTGCCTTGCTCCTGGCGTGTTACCCTGGTTGTGATGGTGGCTCTGCCCCTCAGGTAACCTTGGACCTGACTTTCTGAGCCTGTTTCCTGGCTCTACAGGATGACAATGCCCACCTCCTGCAGGGATTAATCAGGATAAGAGAGCTGCCCGCACTTTCTCCTTCCCTTTCTTCAACTTTCTCTCTTCTCTCCATTTCTTATTTTAAAAAAGGGGCACAAAAAAAAAAAAAGGAAATTAAGCTTATGTCTCATAAACTTAATAACAGTGCTTGTGATACTGTTCCTGGTATAAATAAAAGAAAAATCTACTTTGAAAAGCATCTTTTGGGAATTCCCTGGTGGTCCAGTGGTTTGGACTCTGCGCTTCTACTGCAGGGGGCCCGGGTTTGATCCCTGGTTGGGGAACTAAGATCCCACACAAGCCAAGGTGTGTGGCCAAAAAAAAAAAGCATCTTTTTTTTTCCCCCTGGTAGTCATCCAGTCCTTCTAGAAAATCTGGAAAACACCGTAAACAATAAACAAGTATAACTGCTTTTACTATTTTGATATCTTTCCTTCCATGCATTTGTTTATGTGGTTAGAATTATTCATTTCCCATAATGTGGTATTCTATTTTTTTCTACTTAACATTAGAATATAAGCATTCCCCCACCCCAAGTTAACACAGAGTCACTGGCTGCCATTTTTAATGCCATTTTAATGCCATGTAACAGTCCACTGAATGGACATATAATTTCCTTATTGTACATTTAAGTTGTTCATAAAGATTCAGTGTTATAACCCTGGGAAGAGTAGCTGGTGCACAGAGCTTTCTCTGCACCTTGGAGTATCTCCCTAGCCCTCCAAATGGGTTGATCAAGGTATATAAACATTTTAAAGATTTGTTACATATTGTCAAATTGTTTTCAATTTGTATCGATAACACCAGCAGTTATAAGAGTACCTATCTCCTTGTACTCTCAAAAGCATTAAAGGTTGAGATTTTTTCCTAATCTTACTAATTTGATAAGAAACATTATATAATTTTAACTTGTATTCTTTATTACTAGTGAAGTTAAACACTTCCTATATTTTCTAATCTTTTGCATTTTAGTGAATTGTCATATGAGTATGATTAGTTTATTTATTGAGGACTTAACCATTGGTCTGTCATTTGCTTTATGCTTTGTATTTTGAAGGGAAATAGACGTAAACTATCAAGTATTTGTGGAGTGTCAACTATATATGATACTACACAGGGCATCGTGAGGGATAAAAAATGTATAAAAGTTCCTTGCATCAAGAAGTTTCCAGTTTCAGTGCGCAAACGAGTTGTAAAACCTGCAAAAAATTAAACGATACAGAGACAGGTTCAGTAAGATTACACAGTTTCGCGAGGTAGAATGGAGCTACTCTTCAGATGGTCAGCCAGCAATATTTGGACGTGGAAGAGCCCACTGGGAGGTGGAGCCATTAGGAGGGCTTCGCAGGACAGCAGGCATTTGTGTGACGTTCTGAGGGCTGGGGGGTATGGGGCCGGGGAGCATGCCGGGAGACACACCAGGGTAAGTGCACAGAGGTGGGGAAAGAAAAGCCATGTCCAGGGATAGTTAGGGAAACTGCCAGGGATTGGGCAGTTTAGATGGTGAATTCTGTGATGGAGTAGGAGATTTTGTCAGGATACGGAGTTTTCACTTACCCCTACGAGCAGTAGGAGCCGGTGAAGAGTTGAAAACTGTCAAATGGCTGATTTGCTCAATTAATGTTTTAAAGAAATGAAACTGGGGGGCACTGTGCAGAATGGGTGGGGGGATGAGGGGAAATGAAGGAAAGAAGAGGAGATAGATGCTGAAGATGCAGGCAGTAGCCTAAGGAGTGAGAAGGCTTTGGACCAGTTACAATTGTGCATATGCAGTGGAAGATGTTTGCCCCTTAAAAAAAGAAAAAAAAAAAAAAGCAGTAGGACCGGGTGGGGATAAGGTGAACTGAAACTTTAAAAAAAATTCCCATGGTACATAAAATGTGGGTTATATAAGCAGATATAAAAAATAGTTGATTGTGAAATAGGTGCTAAATTACCTAGAGCAGTAAATTGATTATAATCTAATTCTAGAGAGGATTTGGAGCATATATGTTACACACACACACCTGTGCTACAGTAAATAAAGAAATCGGGCTTCCCTGGTGGCGCAGTGGTTGGGAGTCCGCCTGCCGATGCAGGGGACACGGGTTTGTGCCCCGGTCCGGGAAGATCACACATGCCGCGGAGCAGCTGGGCCCGTGAGCCATGGCCGCTGAGCCTGCGCGTCCGGAGCCTGTGCTCCGCAGCGGGAGGGGCCGCGACGGTGAGAGGCCCGCGTACCGCAAAAAAATCAATCAATCAATCAATCAATCAATGCAAAGAAAATCTAAGAGTAAAACAGAAAAAAAAAAAAAAGCCAAAGATAAAGTTGTATCAGGGAAAAAACACCTATCAAACAGCCCTGTTGCAAATTCAGTTTTGAGCTTCCTGTAGGCCAAAAAAAGAGGAGAAAAGTCATTTGCAAAACTCATAGCATCTTTAAAACTTTTAAAAAAATGCAGTTGCCTGGGACAAATACAGTTTTTTGAGATGCTAAGATCTGAAAGAAATTCCTCCCTGAGTTCCTCCTTAAAAAGGAGATATTTCAAAAATACTGGCCTAAATTAGATTTTTCTTTTGAAAATATAGTTCCCTTAATCAGCTCTATCCCAGTTTGTAGAGTATGAAGACTGGTCCAAATACAAGTCTGTGGATTCTGATTCCTCCCTGAAATGGCCACGGGCTCTGCCGTCGGCTTCCTTCCTGGTTTGGATGAGCCAGGACCTGCCGAGGCTCCTGCCCCGCTTCGCAGCTGTGGATGTTACTTTCTCCTTCTACGGATGAATGGGAGTCTTTTGAGAGTGTGCTCCCTGGAGAAGCTCTTCCTGTCTCCACAATCCAGGGAGGCCTGTCTGTCCCTCTCGTTCACATGCCTTATTTTAATTCACTGTACAGCCATGGACCACAATCTAATACTCCTCTCCTCTGTGTTCCCCACTGCATCTTTAGGGCACAGAGCACTGCCTGGTATGGAGTAGGTGCTCAAAAACCTACTCATTCATCCTTGTTGAATGGGTGAATCCTGAGCTAGATGTCTTTTCTGAAATTTACCTCTTTATAACTTCTGACCCTCTCTGTATTTCAGCCTTAACTGTGTTTTGAATAACAGTGCAATTACGCTGACTTTCGTTTCCATTCGTTGGGCACCACTATGTGCCAAGCAGCGTTCTAAGCACTTTTTAGGTATTTACTGATTTAATCCTCCCCAAATTCTAGGGGTTGGTAATTATTATTCTCACTTTAGAAATGAGAAAACTGAGGAGCTAAGGGTTTTAGTGACCCACCCGTGGCTACATGGTTATGTGATTGGGCTGGGATTTGAACCTTGGCATTCCAGCTCCACAGTGCGGACTCACCCCCCTCCTACAATGCTGTCCCTAGAATATTCTGAATATTTCAGAGAATATGGGTCTTTCCTTTGCAGAGCTCACTGCACCACAGAGACTGGCACATGTCAATTTGGGGAGAGAGGAGAGTGTGCGCGTCAGGGATGAACTGCTGAGGGGGATGTACCTTCTCGTTGGTCCCAGGCCCGCCAGCAGGGAAGCAGGGAGCTCGCTTCAGGTTGGAGCCTCTGCCTCTTGGCAGCCTCCCCGCCTCCTTTATCATCGTTTTGCTTTGTCAGAGAGAGAAATGGCCCAGGAATAGTCTGGGGGACCTAGATGAGAAAAGGTAAGTAAGAGAGGATTCAGGAGAGTAGGTTGGTGAGGGCGGAAGACAACGTAAGCACCAGTGGTGGCATGAAAAACAAGGGAGCTTGGGCGTGCATCTCAGAGAGAGAGACTGGCAGGCAGGCGGATGGGGCCGTCATTCAACCAGCACTGAGTCACACACATGCCTTGTTGGCAGTGTTCTTAACAACATGGTCCATGGTCAGTGCTTGGCCTAGAGGACCCAGAAGGACCCCAGAGACTGAGACCTTCATTCACAGGAGGAGCTTCTGTTTTTCTGATAGTTTGTCTGTGAATTAAAACTCCTTCCCTACATCTTCAGGTCCAGCCAGCCTAGAAGCAGTGATTGCTGCCTCTGAGAGGTGGGGTTAGGACTGAGCTGTGTGTGTTAGAGAGGGACGGTGGTCCAAGTCCCTAGTGGCCACCTTCTAGCCATAGGACCCTGGACAGTTATTTCCTCTCTCTCTGAGCCCATTCCCTCCCCTATAAAACGGGGATAGTTTGCTTTGTAATGAGAAAATGTCCCCATACATGTATTTATGTTATAGAACATCATACCTATGAAAGGGGATATTATCATCATCTGAGCAATTCTCGTGGTTGCTTCTCCGGCAAGGCCATGCCCTCTCCAGAAACAGTGACAGTACCTGCTTACGAGGATGAGTATGTCATATTTAGACTGTAGTTGTTAAAATCCTTAGACAGAGGGGTCTGATAATAAGAATGTCAAACCAGAGAGCTGCTACAGGATTGGCAAGCTGGGCCCCTGCCTCTGGGAAGCCTACCTGTCAGATGGGGACCCTGAACGGGGACAGCCATAACGCTGATTCTGTCGAGCACTTTCTTGTCTCCTCGAGGACCATGCACAGACTGGTGGGCCGTGACTGGGTCCCTCTCATCCCTGTACCAGAAAGATGAGAAAATCTCTTAGACCACAAAGAGGACAGGTGTGACATCTTCATCTAAGTCCTTAGACTACGCTAAATTCTTATGCATTACTAAAATGTAGCAATGTTTATTCTGTGTCATGCTGTTCATTACCTCCACTCAGAACAACCCTTTGGTGGTGGACGTCATTACACCTGTGGTTGAGCTGGGGACACAGAGATTCAGAAGACCAATAATTGGCCCAAGGTCATGCAGCTGGTTGAAGTTCATTCTCCATTGTCTCTTAAGCAAGTGTTCACAGAACTGCATGTGAGATTAAAACACTGCTTTTGTACCTGATGGCGATTACATGTGCCTTATGCCAAACGGCAAATTTCACCACAAGAGAATTCCAAACTGAGTCTTTCAGTAGATTTTACATAGTTTAGTTGTGGCTTTACGTCTAGGAATATGGGTGCCTGATGAGGACTTTGAAGCTCAGTGCCCTAACTCACATGCTGTAGTTTGCCTATAAATCTGAGAATTAGAATTCCTGGGCTCAAATGCTAACTTTCTCATTACCCTACAGAAGGACCCAGATAAATTCAAGCATCTGGGAACCAGGAGTCTTAGATTCTTAGCCTGGCAGGGCTCCAAGCTTCGTCTTAACTATTCAGAACAATTTCTCTCCATGTCCCAACTTTCTTTTCAGGTGACTAATACGTGAAATAACATTTATAAATCATAAGTCCTAAGTTACAAGAACATTTATAAAGACCTTGGATGAAGATCTCTTAGAAAGGCACTGCTTGTAATAAAGCGATGCATTCCCAGCACCTCCTAGCTTCTTACTACTTGTGCAGGAGGTGTGTTCCGAGAGCTGAGTCATACAGGATGGATGCTGAAAAAACCCAGAGCTGTGCAGCCTTCACCAAGCCTTCTTTGTGTCCCCACTGTATCTTATACTTGGCTGTTATTTTTTTCATGTATTTGTCAAACTGAATGTCATTTATTCCTTTACACACTAGATCTGTGAACCTCTTGAGGACACAACCTCTACCTTAATCTTCGTTTTTCCTAGCATCTAGGGGAGATCTTTGGTATGTAGTAAGACCTCAGATATTTGCATCGAACTATAAAATAATTGTATGTGTCATTCATCCAACCATAGGTACATACCTAGCAGCCCAAGTTTCCAAGGTACCAGTGATGGTGGGCTGGGGAATCTCTCTAAGAACAGAGAGAATCCTGTAGTGACAATAATATTTTACCATCTTACGGTGCCTTTCCGCATCGATCGTAACTTTGTAGAGCATAAAGAATATGCCAGAATATGACCATTTGGCTTTTCCTCCAGACTTTAATGGTGTTAATGATGAGAGGTAACCACTTGGCCTACCAATGAGATGGTTAGGGCAGTTAGAGAGTCATTCTTACATATTTCTTTCTTGGTTTGTAGAGCTCGGAATAAATGTTACAATCATTTTCTTCAAAAAGGAAGGTTACTTAGTGGCATAATTATGGGTAAATCTTTATTTTGATTTCCATTCATATTGTCTGTGCAGTATTCTTTCACAAAACAAGAAAGATGAAAAGGCCTTTTGAGGCAAAGGCAACGAAATGTCTGTTTCTCGAAGCACTTGGCCAGAATGTTCCTGGATAAAGCACTCTGCATCCTTGTGCACCTTTGGTCTCAGGGCTAGAGTTCGGGGGCACCTGGAATAGCAGGTGTGCTGACTTTGGCTGAGGTTCCTATACAGGTAGAGTAGAAAAGGGAAAAAATACCAGGGTCGTCCCATTGCTTCCCTCAAACCCCTGATAGGGGCATGGTCCTTGTAGCAGGCCTGGGCCCAGGGGCTGCTAAATAGAGTAAACATGTCTGATTGTCTGACTATCTTGAGAAATATCACCCCGAAGATATTCCCTAGCACTGCTGGGAATGTCCTCTTCTCCCCCAGACAACACTGTCGGAGCAGAACAGGGCTGAGTGTTCTGGAGAGGAGTGGGTGGTGCTGGACATCATACAAGGCCTCCCTTCTGTTTTCTCAAGGACATTCATTTCTGCGCTGGGAGGGAGCGTTGGCCGTCAGGGTGATTCAGGCTCTGTTGCTGTGTGAATCTGGGCAAGATTCTCAACCTCCCTCAGATTTAGGTTCACCATCTGTAAGTTGGGAGAGCCGGACTGGATGGTCTTGAAGGGTTTCCCAGTTCTTACGTCTGCACCTGGGTTGGGGTGACTGGTCTGTCCTGTGGGTGAGACAGCAGGGACTGTGGGTGCATCCACAGCAGGAGATCCCAGTGGTGATGTAGGCACCGGGGTCTTGGGTTCTCTATGTAACCTGGCCAAGCATCCATTTCCTCACTGATAAGACCAGGATAATGATCCCTTTGTTAATTCAAACAGTGTCTGTCCTGGGGTCCTGTTGAATGAAACGATGCTCCTGACAAGTATGCTGGGGTAGGCGTGGATAAGAGGCGTGTGCCTTCCAAGTGCTGGATGCTATGATTCTTGCCCTATGTACATTCACATTTCACAAAAATCCTGTGTGGTAAGTGTTCTTTTCCCCTCTCCAATTTTCATATAAAGATAATAAAGTTCAGGGCTTCCCTGGTGGCGCAGTGGTTGAGAGTCCGCCTGCCGATGCAGGGGACACGGGTTCGTGCCCCGGTCTGGGAAGATCGCACATGCCACAGAGCGGCTGGGTCTGTGAGCCATGGCCGCTGAGCCTGCGCATCCGGAGCCTGTGCTCCGCAACGGGAGAGGCCACAACAGTGAGAGGCCCACGTAATGCAAAAAAAAAAAAAAAAAAAAAGATAATAAAGTTCAGAGAAATTAAATGCCTTGTCCAAGGTCATCCAGCTCACTGAGTGGCATAACTAAGAAAAGAACGAGGTCTGGGTTTTTTTCCCAACACTGTTTTCTCTTCTAGTCCAAGTGGACTCGTTTAAAATGCCATTATTAATTGGACCACATCAAAATTTAAAACTTTGGTGCACCAAAGGATACTATCAACAGAGTGGAAAGGCAACCCACAGGATGGCAACCTAGAGAATATTTGCAAATCGTATATCTGATAAGGGATTTCTATCCAGAATATATAAAGAATGCCTGCAACTCAACAACAGAATAACAACTTGGTTAAAAATGGGAAAAGGACTTGAATAGACATTTCTTCATAGACAATATACAAATGGCCAACAAATACCTGAAAAGATGCTCAATATCACTAATTATTAGGGAAATGCAAATCAAAACCACAATGAGATACTATTTCACACTGATTAGGATGGCTATTACCAAAAAAACAGGAAATAACAAATGTTGGCAAGGGTGTGGAGAAACTGGGATCCTTGCGCACTGCCGGTGGGAGTGGAAAACGTTGTGGCAGTTTTTCAGAAAATTAAAAACAGAACTACTGTATGATCCAATAATTCTGTCTTTAGATATATACCAAAAGAAGTGAAAACAGGGCCTCAAAAAGATATTTGTACACCCATGCTCATAGCAGCATTATGCAAAATGGCCCAAAGTGGAAGCCACCTAATTATATCTTGACAGATGAATGGATAAACAAAATGTGGTATATATATATATATATATATATACACACACACACACACACACACATGCAGTAGAATATTATGCAGCCTTAAAAAGGAAGGAAATCCTGACACAAGCCACAAAGTGGATAAACCCTGAGGACGTTATGCTAAGTGAAATAAGCTAGTCACAACACAACAGACCCTGTGTGATTTCACTTATATGAGGTACCTAGAGTAGTCAACTTCATAGAATAGAGGTCAGCAGGGGCTGAGGGGGATGGGTATGGAGAGTTGTTTAATGGGTACAGAGTTCTGCAAGATAAAAAGAGTTCTGGAGCATAAATAAGGCTAGGCTGATGACCTAGCATTAGTCACCTTGTTGCTTGGGGTGTATATAAAAGGAGACCCAGAAACTGACACCATCATAATCTTGGGATCTTTAGAAAACTCCAACTTAAATTAAGAATATTATTAAAGTGCCATCTTTCAAAGGAAGAAAATTTGAATAATATCAGGGGCAGGTCTGTGGCTGCATTTTTGTGAAAGTGGCTGGAGGAATGATTATCAAATTTGGAGGTTCTGTTACAAATGGTCTGATTTAATGGCAAATGCATTATTCACCTTGTGGGGGAAGGTGCGTCTCAAGGAGCTAGACGCTGTCCTTCTGAGCAGTGAAACTGAGGTACCAGGAGAGGTCATGTGACTGCCAGTGGAAAAAAAAGTGCCAGACACATTCCTCTGCAGAAGACAAGCAATGAATTCAGATGTCGGCCCCAAATGAACCACAAGAGTTGGCGCTTGAAATTGCAGGTTGATTTTTGGTGAAGCTGCCTCTCACTACAGGCAACTCTAAGTGGCCTGCTCTGAGGGCAGCAGCAAGCTTTATTTATTTATAAAAAAAGCTAATGCCACGCTAGAAAGCCAGCCTGTCCTCAATGCAGGTACAATAGCCCTGAAAGAAACCCTCTACAATACTAACAGTGGTTATTTCTGAGTGATAGGATCCCAGATGATTTTTAAACTTTCTTTCCAAAACTATTTGGGGGCTTCCCTGGTGGCGCAGTGGTTAAGAATCCGCCTGCCAATGCAGGGGGCACGAGTTCGAGCCCTGGTCCAGCAAGATCCCACATGCCTCAGAGCAACTAAGCCCGTGCGCCACAACTACTGAGATTGTGCTCTAGAGCCCGCAAGCCACAACTACTGAAGCCCGTGTGCCTAGAGTCCACGCTCTGCAACAAGAGAAGCCACCATAATGAGAAGCCTGTGCACGGCAACAAAGAGTAGCCCCCGCTCTCTGCAACTAGAGAAAACCCGCGCGCAGCAACGAAGACCCAACGCGGCCGAAAATAAATAAAATAAATAAATTTATTAAAAAATAACAAAAAATGAAAACTATTTGGACAGAAGTAGAGTTACAGATGTAGAAAACAAACTTATGGTTACCAGGGGATGGGGGGGGAGGCATAAATTGGGAGACTGGGATTGACATATACATACTACTATATATATAACAAATAGCTAATAAGAACCTAGGTATAGCATAGGAAACTACTCAATACTCTGTGATGGCCTATATGGGAAAAGAATCTTAAAAAAGAGTGGATATATGTATATGTATAACCAATTCACTTTGCTGTACAGCTGAAACTAACACAACATAGTAAGTCAGGGACTTCCCTGGTGGCACAGTGGTTAAGAATCTGCCTGCTAATACAGGGGACACGGTTCGAGCCCTGGTCCAGGAAGAGCCCACATACCGTGGGGCAGCTAAGCCCGTGCGCCACAACTACTGAGCCCGCATGCCCCAACTACTGAAGCCCGCGCGCACCTAGGGCCCCTGCTCCGCCACCGCAGTGGGAAGCCTGCACACCACAACGAAGAGTAGGCCCTGCTCGCCACAACTAGAGAAAGCCCGGGCGCGGTAACGAAGACCCAATGCAGCCAAAAATAAATAAATAAATAAATTAATTAAAAGCACATTGTAAGTCAACTATACTCCAATAAAAATTTAAAAAAAATTTTTTTAAACACAAAAAGCAAACAAAAAAACTGTTTGGTATTTTTTTACGTTTTGTGTAGTGAGCATGTGTTTTAATGGCAGAACTAAATATAATCCAAAATGTTTTTCACCATCAAAGGCCTGTGGATGGTTATCTAACATCTTCTCATTATGTTTTAGGTACAATTAGGCAAGAATACATGCAAAAACAAATCAGTGATGATAGAAGTTAGAAATCAGATAGTGGTTGGGTGAGGGGCTTGACTGGGAAGGGTAACTCTGGGGACATCCCAAATGTTCTCTCTCTTGTTTGGGTGGTGGTTACACAAGTGTATAGGCAGTTGTCAAAACTCAAGGCACTGAACTGGTAAGATCTGTGCATCTACTGCATGTTAATTATATTGCAATAAGACAGCAGGAAACCCAGGGAAAGAAAACATGCATGCAAACAATCGCAGGTCTGTTTTGCACTGCTGGCAGCTGGTGTGCCAGAAGACAGCCAGGGACCCGTGCCAGCCAGCACCGGGCTGTCATCCGAAGCCCAGCAAGGTCCCCAGCACCCCAGGAAAAGTGCTCATTGAGAGCTGCTGGGTGGGGCGCATGCTGCTAGAAAACTTGTGCTGAGCAGAGAGCGGAAGAAGCTGACCCAGGAAGTCCAGGCCGGCGTTGGCAGCTGGGAGGTTGATGGTGCTGGCAGGGCAGGGGGCAGAGGGCTCGTAAGGAGGGCCATCTGGTGCAAGGCCTTTGGAGCACTGCCATGGGCACTGCTGACTCTTGTTGGACCTTAAATGGCAGAACAAAGCCTGGCTTGACCAGGCCTGCTGGTGCCCGTCTCAGCACCAGGACCAGCACGGAGGGTGGCTGAGCAGAGCTGGGTGTGTGCGCAGGATTGATTTTTCCATTTCCTCCTTGGGGCTTCTGTGACCTCGCAGTGATGTCGTTCTCCTAAGAATGCATAGCCTTTAATGGCCTTATTATTCACCTGTTTCTTAATAATGTGCTCGTTTGTGATATCTCTGCACAAAGACCTACATCTCCCTAGCTAAAAATGGATTTTTTTCCAATGGCACATGGAAGTGAATAAATCTCAGTGTCTCCTTTGCAGCCCTGGGGTTAAGTGTGAAGATGCTATAGTCAGATAGGCCTAGGTTTGAATCCCACTACCCCAAGTAACAGTTGTGTGACTTTGGATAAGTTTCTCAACTGCGTGTACTAAGCCTCATTTTCCTCATCTGTAAAATGGGGACATAGATTCCACCTCAGTGCTATTGGGAGGATTGAATAAAACAATTCATTCAAACCTCTTAACAGTTCCTGATGCATAATGAGAGCTTAATGTTAGCTGATGTTGATGTTAATAGGAGGGGTTGTAATACGTATTTTACTATCAACAGATCCTTTTCAATGACAACATAGCAGTAACAGAGCCACCCCTCCAGAGGCTGAAGATCTGATTTGAAGCTCGCAATCTCCACTCATCATTCAGAGCTTTTTAAGAAGCTGTCCCTGGCCAGCTGGGTTTCTGCTTTCAGGACCCACTCTGCTTAGCTGCTTTCTCAGACTATCTGCTTTTTGCTTCTTGCAATGTGGGCAGAACCTGCTGGAGGGACTTTCTTCCTTGTGCAGGTATATACTCAGTATGCCCATGCGCACTAGAACTGCCTCATTAAAAATGGGTCTCGGCTGTGCTTGGCCTGATGCTTACTTGGCATTTTTAGTGTGGCTCAACCTAGCACTTGTTTTGCTTTTTTTTTTGGCCGAATTCTGGTGCTTGCTCCTAATTCTGTTTTGCATTTCAAAAGTGTTGCTTCTGAAAGTCCTCTCTGGCACCATGGTCACCCTGGTCCTGACTTTATCTTTTAGCAGCTCTGGGGTGTGCCTGTTTTGTGTTCTATCACCACTGCTCATGCTGTGACAGATTCTCTGATTATATATTTGACCTTTTGAATGATTGATCTTGGACTCTTAGCCTTTAAGAGTCTGTGTCTTAAATCTGTTAGTTCATCTGTATATTTAAAGCACTCACACTTGCTCTCAATCATTTTGGCTCCATAACAATGAAGCTTCCTCTGGTTTCTATATTTGATACTGTGTTCATTTGGAAAGCTAGAGGTGAGTAACCTTGCTTTTTATAGGCTGCCTGGTGACCACAGTAGGAAACTGGACATATTATGGGAATGGGGAAAGCATTCATGGTATAAATCCTGAGTCCTGGTTTCCAGTTCTTAGCTCCAAACTTAAACCAAATCAGCAGTGAGATTTCAAGCACTCTATTGTTTTCATGTGATGGGTTCTACTCCCTATGCTGCAGACTCTTTGAGGGCGGGAGTTATCCACTGGAAACCTTACCCCCACGGTTCATGTGTTCTTTTTTTTTTAAAATCCTTTTCTATTTTTTTATTTATTTAAATTTTATTATTTTTTTTTGGCCACACCATGCAGCTTTTGGGATCTTAGTTCCCCGACCAGGGATTGAACCCGGGCCCTGGCAGTGAAAGCCCCAAGTACTAACCACTGGACCACGAGGAAATTCCCCTGGTTCATGTGTTCTTAAAAAAAAAAAAAAAATTGAATGCCTCAATATGCCAGGTGGTAGGTATTCGCTGGATAAATTTCAGATGAAGGAATTCCCACAATGAGCTCAGAACACCTTACAGACAGCCACGCACATAGGCATTAACCTCCCACCGCACCCCACCCCACCCTTGATCTCATTTATTAGGATTCCCTGGGTTTTGAAGGCCCACAAATTACTTCCTTCCATATATGTAAACAATACACTGCTTATACTGATAAACAAAGTTTATAAAGTGAGAACCAATTAAATTATAAAATGCCAACAATGCTCTGTTAGCAGTAATTCTATCATCAAAGTTACAGAATACCTCCAGGGTCCTAAGGCTACACTGGAAGCAGGAGGTCTCAGGGCCGCTTGGGAAGTTAACCCGCGTGGCCTGGGGGCCTGCGCTGCTTCTGATAGTAGAAGCAGCCTGGAGTTTGTCCATTATTCACACCTGGTGGAGGCTGAGCTTGTCAAAGTCACGTGTCTCCGTGACCCAGGCAGAGGCAAGCCAAGCACTGCCGGTGGTGGTGTCATCTTTAAATCAGTGTTTCATATAATATTTTCTGACGCTTCTAAACCCGCAATCACGGAAGCTGAGATTACGCCTCTCCTCTTCCCTTAGTAATCATTCCCCACTTGACTCGCTCTATTTGAGATTCCAAGGTCACCTCTACTGAAAACCTGTCCAGAAGGTCACCAGTGGAGGCCTGATTACCGAGCCCTTTGCCTTCGCCTTTTCAGTTCTTGCTGTTTTTTTCCTCTCATGACCATTTTCACTTTTTGAAACTCACCTCCCCGGCTCAAACTGCCGGGACACGGTGCCCTCCGGGTCCTCGCCTCCCTCTGTGATCGCGGGCGCTGTGCAGATGCCGTGAGGCCCGGCCATTCCTGTCTCTATCGTCGCCCCTAGAAAGCCCCTCCACTTGCCCCTCAGCTGTCAACTCTGTTTGGTGGCCCTCACGTGTAAAGGGAGGGAGGGAGGCCGAGCTTAGCCTGCGTTCCACTCACCCCATCTCTGGTCTTGATCCCAAATATCATCCCTTGGCTCTGGGGCCGGTGAGACACCCATCAGAAGCCTCTGCTTCTTCCTGATTTCCCTTTCCATTTATTTCTGCTTCGCCACGGGCTGGAGACTGAATATGCCCCACCCCGCCGACCCGGGTCGCACACTCACCCTGTGTGACTTCCCCACGTTTGTCACACCTCCAGCTGGACATTCCTACTTCAAGGCCTCGTCCTGCTCCTCTGCCAGGGCTGTCACATTCTTTGTGGCCGCCCAGCAACGCCCCATCCATCTATCCACCGGAAGTAGATTCCTTACACATTCTGAGGCACAGTCAAAGATGACGTGGCTGTTAGTATAATGACAGTTCTCCCCTCTTGGCCTGGCATCCAGGGCATCTCACCACCCGGCCCCTCCCTGACACCCCAGCTGCCCTCACACTGCCCTGGACAGACTGGCCCGCTGACTTCTCTCAGAAGGCTCCCTTGGACATCGCTCCTCCGAGCTTTTGCAGATGCTGTTCCCACTGCCTGGAAAGCCCTCCTCTCTCCTCTTTGTCAACACATTATCTGTACCTCATTTCCATTGGGAAGCACCTAAACTGAAATGACACCTCCACCCTCTGACGTCCCAGCACGCTGGCTCTCTGACTCAAGTGACACTTGTCCTTTTGTTATGGCTGCTCGAACCCATGCCCAAGAGGACAGGGACTCACGCATCCTGGTTTTATTATTATTTTTTCTTCATCTACATCTAATGGACTCGATGCATTTGTGTTGCATGCCTGGTGGGTGCATGAATAAATGAGATGACTGCCGGGTCTTGAATCAGCTCCAGCAAGAACCAAATACGGAAAACAGTCCCTCTGTGTGTGTGTGTGTTTTAAACTCTTGGATTCCAAATCTTTGAACAGAAAATTATTCGCATCAGACTTTGTGAGGTGTTTCACCCCGAAGAGAAAATGGGAAAAAAATTTAAATTGTATCTATTTTAAATTAAGTGAGGAGTACATAAAACATTTTTGTTGGGGGAGGACATTCAACTAAAAACTAAGGCTCTAAGTCGGATGCAAATGTTCTTTATCTGCGCTGTCCAGTAAGGTAGCCACTAGCCAGTTGTGGCTACTGAACACATACAGTGTGGCTAGTGTGTCCGAGGAACTGAATTTTAAATCTGATTAGTTTAAATAACCACGAGTGACTGGTGGCTACCTCATCTCCTCATCCCACGCTGGAGGTAACCACTGATGACCCCGCACTGTGTGTCCTTACGGGTCTCTCTTTGTGCATTTACAGCGTATATTTCACACACATATTTGCATATGTGCCAAGTTTGTTGGGCCAGTAAGTGTTTCACACCAATGTCATCATGCCATGAGTTCTGCAGCCTCCTTTTCAATTAGCAGTGTGTCTGAAGAGCTATCACAGTGGTGCTCTCAGCTCTGCTTTACTCATTTCAGCTGCTGCACAGTGTCCGTTGCATGGATACTCCCTGGTCTGTTTAGCCAGTCTCCTATTGATCAACATTTAGGTTGTTTCCAAACAAAGCCACCAATCCATTCTTACCTGCTTTCTTGTGCATCTGAGCAGGTGCAGGTACTGAGAATGGGATTTGTGAACCAAGGGGAGGAAAAGTACCAATATTCCGTCTGTGGTCCTCCCAGCCCTGGTTCTCCTGGACTGAACATGCAGGGTCAGGGCCGACATGTCCTACAAGCCCCTGTGTCTGAGACAGTGCAGGGGAGCCGTTAATATTATTACTTTTTTGTAGGAAGCTGGCAGCCGTGTTCTACTCTGATCTCTGTTCTCACTCCCCATGCTGAGAAGCTGAAACCTAGATTTTATCCAACAGGCTGTGATGAGCTCTGAAAATACTGAGACATTAATAACAATTTGAAGGTGACAGACACAGACAGCATTCCTCTGCGAGCTGAGTTCACTGCAGACTTGAGGACAATCTGGAATGTCAAGTGCCTCATATCTAGAGTTCCCAAACTGTGATCATTAGACCCATCTTGGGACACAAATATAAGATAAATGGGATTAAAGGTCCATGTATTTGCTTGCGTTGGATATTAGATGTTGAGCAATGAGTAAAACAAAGATTCATTGTACGATCTGGATCAGAGTCACTTTGGAAATGAGGGAAAGGAGGTCCAGGCCTTGGGAATGGCTGGGAGTCAGTGTAAATTAAAGTGAGAAGAGAAACCGTTGCCTGCTTCTGGTGGTCACAGTGTAGCTCATGCAATACTCCCCCCAACCCCCAATTTCAAAGCATGCTGAAATAAAATTTTTTTTTTGCGGTACGCGGGCCTCTCACTGCTGTGGCCTCTCCCGTTGCGGAGCACAGGCTCCAGATGCGCAGGCTCAGCGGCCATGGCTCACGGGCCCAGCCGCTCCGCGGCATGTGGGATCTTCCCGGACCGGGGCACAAACCCGTGTCCCCTGCATCGGCAGGCGGACTCTCAACCACTGCGCCACCAGGGAAGCCCTGAAATAAAAATTATTAAAGATTCCACACCAAGTTTTTTTCCCAGTGGTGATTTAAAATTCAACCCTGGAGGAGTTAGTGATGGCTGAGCTGGGATGAAGTACGGAGGAAGAAAGTGGTAAACAGCCCGTAACACCCTTTCAGTTAGAAATGTCCCACCACAGCCAGGAGTGGGAATGGGCCCCTGTCCAACAAAGAGCTGGGGACAGAGAGGAGTGCAGGTGAGCACAGGAGAGTGGAGCAGAGGCTCAGAGGGAACAGGCCCTGCTCACCAGGCTTACAGACAAGATCAGGGCAGGGGGAATTGCAAATATCCATACAGCATTCGTGGAAATGAAAACAAAGGAGAAAATTCACTGTGGTTTGATACACCAACAGGTCAAGGTGTTTTCTTTTCTCCACATCTCTTGTCCTAATTTAATCATAATTTTCATAGCTTGGGCCATACTGCGGATATAGTTTAGCACATATATACCTTTCTTATTAAACACTCCATCCTAGGAAATTTTCCGTGCTGTCACCTAGTCTTCAAAAGTATGCCAGTGAGGTTTGCACTTAAATTATTTATTCAAATACATTTCAGCCAGCTGGCTAAGTTTCACTGCGTTCCTTTGTTGACAGACGTCGTGGTGGCAGTGTATGCTGGGCTTATGGTTAGTAGACATCTGAAAAACAGAATGCTGATTCTGGAAGGCTTCTCTCTGTTGTTTGCCCTCCAGATTTGTAATCGGCTTTTGGTGTATTGATTTTACTGGGCAGTCTTCAGACTCTGGCCCCAATCTACCTTCTTTCTCATGGCTGGTCCCAAACCTCGCGAGTCACTGTGGTGATGTGGTGTTATTCCACAGTCATTCCACAGTGGCAGGAAGAGTTTCTGATCCCATTTCCAGGACCAGTGTGGGCAGGGAGCCACCATTGAGGGTGAGGCATCCCCATTTCTGTCACTAATTCTAAGCTCTGGACTCCTGTCCCCTCTCTGTGCTGTCATTCACAGCTGTGCGCTGTTCTCATTCAGATTTGGCCCATCTGGCTCTTCCTTTCTCTTTCTTTTCCCACCACCCGTATTTCCCTAAGTCTTGGGGACATATTCCAATGGCCAGATTACTTTTGCTTGGTCTTCCTAGAATACACTAGTTTCAGCCTCTTATACCTCCTTTTCAACAAACCCTTAAATAACTCTCTCTCACCTACAAGATAAAGTCTGGAGTCCTTACTGGGCAGTCAGAGCTTCTTGTGTCCTAAGGACTTGACAGCCTTCTGTTTGGAACCTCCTCTCCATCTACCCTTGGCCATTTCCTGTCCCTGAAGAGGCAGTTCACATTCTTGAGTCTTAAAAATATTCATACCTCTTGACTCAATTTCTGGAAATCTATCCTAAGGAAATAATCCAGAAAGTGAAAAAAGCTGTAATGTATACGCACTCATTTCAACATTATTGTTTTTCCAATATTTATCTATTTATTTATTTAGGCTGTGCTGGGTCTTAGTTGAGGCGTGTGGGATCTTTAGTTGCATGTGGGATCTTTTAGTTGCAGCATGCAGACTTAGTTGTGGCATGTATACGGGATCTAGTTCCCCGACCAGGGGTTGAACCCAGGGCCCCCTGCATTGGGAGCACGGAGTCTTACCCACTGGACCACCAGGGAAGTCCCAACATTATTTTTAAAGCATCAAAGTATAAACAAGATAAATGTCAAATAATATGGAAACAGTTCAGTAAATGATTATAGATCTTCTCCCTAGAATTTTAAGCCACATTAACAATGGTAATTATGACGACAATTCAGCAACAGGAAAAATGCTTATGAAATAGGGTGAAGGGACCAGAGAGTTCACATTTATGGAGCACCGACTGTGTACCAGCTCATGCTAGGTGCCTTACTCATCTCCCACAGATGAGGAAACCGACAGAGGGCTTGGATGACCTGAGGTCACACAGCTCATAGTCCCAGTTTTGCTTAATTCCAAAGCATGTTCTTTCTATGCTATAAAACACAAAACTGTATCTATGTGATACAATTCCTATTTGGAGTAACCATACTGAGGATGAATCTTTTAAAATTGTTTTCTGTGAATATTATTTAAGTTATTCAACAATTTTTTTGAATGCCCATTCTACACTGACAGCTAGATGGCAAGGAGCTAGCTCCCAGGCAAGCTTAGGCTCCAAAGCCATGTCTACACGTAATCTTTTACTTAACAGTTTCTCTTGCCTGGACTGTCCCTCCCCCTCCCCTACACATCCTTTAAGGCTCTACCTAAATCCTACCGCCCCCAAGAAGTCTTCCTTAACCAACCAGCCTAAGCAGCATGCACTATGAACTCTCTTTTTTTTTTTTTGCGGTACGCGGGCCTCTCACTGTTGTGGCCTCTCCCGTTGCGGAGCACAGGCTCTGGACGCGCAGGCTCAGCGGCCATGGCTCACGGGCCCAGCCGCTCTGCAGCATGTGGGATCTTCCAGGACCGGGGCACAAACCCGTGTCCCCTGTATCGGCAGGCGGACTCTCAACCGCTGCGCCACCAGGGAAGCCCATGCACTCTCCTTTGAGTCGCTATAACACATGAAACTTTCCTTAAGAAACATCAGTACACCTAGGCCGGCTTATATTTTATTAAGCGATTGTGCCTTTTCTCTGCAGCTAGACTGTAAGAGCCCCGAAAGCCAGACCTATGTCTTGTTAATGCTTCATATCCCCAGGAAGCCCTGGGTACAACTGAGGCCCATAATAGGTATTCAATATGTGTGTTGGCAAACCTTATTTCTCCCACAGTTGAGGCTGTGGGAGAGGCTCTGGCATGACACTGGTTCTTGTGCCCCCCATGAGTAGATCAGAGTTCTCTGTCGAGTTCTTCTGCCAGTTACCACCTCCACTCATTGTTACATGCCACCTTTTAAAAAACTTCTTATTTTGAAGTATAGATTCATAGGTAATTGCAAAGAAACGTGCAGGGTGGGGCCCCTGTATGCTCCACCCAGCCTCCTCTAACGTTAACATCTTTTAAAAAAAAATTATTTATTTATTTATTTATTTTTGGCCACATTGGGTCCTTGTTGCTGCGCGCGGGCTTCTCATTGTTGTGGCTTCCCTTGTTGTGGAACACGGGCTCTAGGCACGCGGGCTTCAGTAGTTGTGGCTCACAGGCTCTAGAGCACAGGCTCAGTAGTTGTGGCACATGGGCTTAGTTGTTCCATGGCATGTGAGATCTTCCTGGACCAGGGATCGAACCCGTGTCCCCTGCATTGGCAGGCGGATTCTTAACCACTGCACCATGAGGGAAGCCCCAATGTTACCATCTTGTACAACAATAGATCGGTATCAATACCAGGAAACTGACATTGGTACAATCCACAGAGCTGGTCCAGATTTCATCATCAGTTATACATGACTTTTAAAAAATAATCCATCTTAGAAATTATCTTTTTCTACTTGAGCACATTTTCTTCATATCCCTGCCTACCATAATTACTCTTGCTTCAAATCGTCATACATACTATTGCTCTGAAGTCAGAGGGCCTTCCTTGTTCTGTTCCTGGCCCTGTTCCCTGCACCCTGAGCGCTCTTGGGCAACTTAACTAACCTCTCTGAGCTCTGTTTTTCTCCCCTGTAGAGTGATAATACCTCATGGGATTTTTTTAAAAACTGTAGTGCTTAAGTTAGGCACATGATCAAATAGGCACTCAGGAAATGTCAGTGTTTTCTTTCTACCCTCTTGCTACATGGAAAGCCCTCTTTTTCTCACAACTGAATGGAATCCTTTTATAAATAATGTTCAAAATTAGTCTCCTCTGACATGTTCCAATTGCATCTCTCAGCAATCCTGCTCTGTGCATGTGTGACATTTAATTAGAATGCTGCTGATTACATGGTCCACATTCCTGTTGAATACATTTTCGTTTCTATTTTTACCTATCCACAGTATATGGTATTTGAGGACTGAGACCTCAGTGCTTTAATTTACAAGTCAACAAGCTGGATAAGAGCCTTTGTTTGGTGCCATCTGTAAAACAAGAATACTTGTATCGACCTCATAGACTTTTGTAAAGAGTAAATGAATGAATGCAGGTGAATCACTTAGGGTGCTGCCTGGCACAGACCAACTGAAAACACGGTAGCTGCTGCCGCTGGTCAGGATGACCCCTGCTCAGTTGTGTTTCTACTCAGAGGTTTGTCCTTGGGCGTTCGAGAGGGGATGTGTGTCTACCTGGATTTGGATTTCGATTTCTTAACAGCTGTTTATGCTTCACACTCCAAGTATAAAATGAAACCAACAGGCTTTAAGGGCCATTCTTGCTCTGAAATGCCATTTTATTCTATCTTGCCTTCTCTCTCCTAAGTTAGGGAAGAGATTTTAATAACAGTTACCATAGTAATATCGATGATGATAACAGCTAATATTTTTTGAGTGCTTATTAGATGCCAGGCACAGTTCTAAGAACTCACTTGTGTTAACTTCTCAAGTCTTCACCACAGCCCTATGAAGTAGGTTCTGTTGTTCCCATTTTGCAGATGAGTAGCCCGAGTCGCAGAGACCTTGAGACCTTGCCTAAGTTTGCACAGCTGTGAGAGCTGGAACTGAGGTTGGAAGTCAGGCTGTCTGGTTCCTGAAAATAGTTGGGATACATTTTTCCTGCTGTTAGTGTTTCCAAGAGACAAGAAATGGAAAAACATTCTGTTTATTTTTACCTATTACTCACTGGAAGTGTGATACCCAAGCCCAGGGCAGCTTACAGTTAGGAAAGAATAGAAGCATTGACATTAAATCAGTTGGACACATTTCTCTGTTTTTCAATCCCCACCCTCAATTAAGGTGGCAATCAGATTAGCCAAGATTGGCCGGAAAGCAGTGAGTGTATTGGAAGTGAGGGAGTTCCAAAAGGTCAGGCTACTGACAGCTACTGGTTGTCTGTGAATTCAGACACAGTCTGGTCCAAACTATCTCCCCACGGAGAATTCAGCTACTGTTTAATTCAACTTCCAATAAAATCTGTCTGGAAACTCGGACTCTGCCTCGTTCCCCAAACACATTTGTGTCAGCACCTCCTCTTGGTCTTTCGATCCCGAATCTTCCCTGGACAATGAGAGATGGGTCCTGGCCCTACAGATGTCCCCTCCACCGCACTACTGTCCCCACAGCCACATGGCGCCATTTGGTTTCCTTATCACCAATAAAACCAGACCAGGCTCTGCCTGTACGATTCCTGGCTTGAATTATCAAGGGCAAATCACTGCATCATTCAAAATAATGAAAAATTGGAAACAGCAATGGGAAATGATTAAATAAATCAGGGTCTTGTCAAAAGATGGAATAGTAAGTAGCCATTAAAATGAGGATCTGAAAAATATTTAGTGAGACAGTAGATGCTCACAATATAAGAAGAACATAGGTTTTAATGCTTTACTGTATGATCCCAATTTTATGTGCATATTTTCAAAATATGTATAAACACAGAAACAAAAACCAGAAGAAATACATTATAAGGTTAATAATCACAAATTGTGCGATTATAAGTGATGCTTACATTCATTTTTATTTTTTCCTATTTTACACTCGTATACATATAAGCATGTATTCCTTTTAAAATCAGAAATAAGGAAAAAGAGAAAAGGGAACCTTTATGGTTTTCTTAAAATTTTTCCCTTTGAAGTCCTGTTGACTTTTCCTTTCATGGGTCCATCAGTTCTTACCTGCTCTTTCCACCGATAGAGATCCAGCTCAGGTCTTGCCTCTTCCAGGAAGCCTTCCTGGACTCATCAAACTCCCAGAGATTTCTTCAGTTTTATGGACTTCTTAGTCTCATTGCGACACATCATCAACTTTAAATGTGGGTGGGTCTTATGTCCCCAGCTAGAGAGTAAGTTCTTTGATGGCAGAACCTATATATTTAAACTTTTTCCTCTTCCCCACCCCACCAGCGAGTACCGTACAAAGTGCTGAAGTTCAGTTCACATCAGCTGGACACAAGACCTGGTCCTCACGGGAGGTACTTGAACCTAACGCCCCTTTCTCTCTGAACTTTGTTCTGTTTCCTCCAATTCATTTGAAAGGAGTGTCAGTGCCATTAGCCTTGGGTTAAATTTTATTGTAAATTGTTTAAAAAGAATTCAGTTTGCTTTGGTAGGGACGAGCAAGTCCAGCCCTTGCCTTTACAAGGGGATTGTAAAGCTGAGAAAATAAATATGAACTATTTTAAGCAAAAAGGCATTTTTCTTGGTGAATGGGAATAATGGCATTGATGTTTATAAAAAGGAAACCAAGGTCTAGGAGAGGAGGTGACTTCCCTGGACCTCACGCTGATCAAAGGCATCACATGTCATGACAGTTTTCCTCGAGTCCTGCTGAGCTCCAAATACTGTACTGAGGTTAGAAGAAAATGAGACCCGAGGAATTTACAGTTTATCTGGGGGGGTAGAACATGCCATTCACTGAAATAACAGCCTGAGCAAGCAGTGGTAGAAGATTGGGTAAGATAATTTGGTACAAGGGGTACCTTGTACCAGCTAACAGAAGTTAGCTGGCAGAGGGCAAGTAATGCCTAGAGTTGGATGTCTTCTAATGAGGACTCAGCACGTGCTGGGGTCTGCCAGCGCCCCCCGTCCCCCGCAGTGTGATGACTTCAAGACCCCCAGGACCGTGACTCTGACTTTCCTGCTCCTTTACCGTCTCCAGTTTTTGCCCTGTCCCTGTCACCTGAACATCCTTTCCTCTGCAGCTGTGGGGCTCTCCGTGGCTGAATGGCTCCCCCAGTCTGCTCCTCAGACCACCCAGCCCTTCTCACAGCTGGACTCTGATGTGGCTTCTGGCTGCTGGACAAGAGCTGTGCCAGGAGGAAGGACATGAAGACGGAACGACCCCCACTTTTACAGGGCATCCTTTGTTGAATGCCAAGTGGAAGGGTTGACGTGTAGTGTAATGGCGAGCCAGACAAACGGCTTAGCTGTGAAGCAAACTAAATCAAGCAAAAATTTGCTTCAAAACTACCTAGAGAATGAATTGAAGCAAGGAGACTGGCCGAGTGGCATTTACAAGACTGGATACCAGGTGTAAGAGAGGGATCCTAGTATGGTAGCTGTGGCAAAGGAGAGCACAAGATGAACCTGAGAAATTGTTGAGGCTGTATTTTGGGGAAAGTGATGGGAGAATTAGGGGAGCCTCACTGAAGAAAGGCACATGCTGTGTGACTTTGGGCAGGGCATCTGACCTCTCTGATCCTGCTTCTTTATAAAATAATAGTACAAACCTTAGTGTTTTGTTTTGAGTATTATACATACAAAATATGTATAAAGTTGCTTGGCCTAGTGCTTTGCACAGAGGAGGTGGTAAACCGTGGATTTTTTAGTTATTAAAGATCAGCATGACAGAGGCTGGATCCGTGATAAGGAGAGGAAGGAATCTAAAGGAACTAATATTATATCTCAGGGGGCCTGGCAGGTGATGCTGGGTTAGAAATAGGGAATTTGGGGGAAGTGGCCTAGATGTTGAAAAGCATGATGTGTTTAGTGTTTGAGAGTTTTTGCTTGTTACAGACCTCCAGTCGCCCCAGGTTGTGGGTAGCTCCGATCAAGCGGACAGATCAGTCGAGAAACTAGGATCAGGCAAGCAGAGCAAAGGAGAAACAGGGCTGCAGCGTGCAGGAGGTGTGAAGACAGGGTTGCTGCCGAGTGAGCGGTCCAGAGTCCGCGGAGGCTGCCAGCAGTTGTGAGATCTGCCATCACATGCTGCCAGGCAAAGAGCTGGGCCAGCGCTTCTTATCCTGGCCGCGCACCAGAACCACAGAGGATCACCTCTGGCCCCTCCTCGGAGATGCAGGACTAGCCACAGGCCAAGCCAGGAGACAGCAAACGGGGCTTAGGGGGTTGGGGGCCAGCAGGCAGGGGGTCAGAGGGAGGGAGGGGCAGGGCAGAAGGAGCCCTGATTCCAGGCTACCCACTGCCCAAAGTCCCCCTCCCCCACACACACCTGGAGGGGGATTGGCCCCAGTGAGCCTGGCTCCTAGCCACAGGTGGCAGCAACCCCAGAATCCCGGGCAGGATTCAGGAACTGGAGCCAACGGTTCTCCAATAGAAACGTTCCCCGAGTCCTCCTAGGAGAAAGTCCTGCAAGCACCCAGAGACCTTTTGCTAAATGCCTGTCAGCCTCTTACCGACTTTGAAATTCACGATCGCTTTCCTCCCAATCACACACTCTTTGTTCATTCAACAGATGGGTATGACTATTTCTCCCTCCTCCTCGCCACAGGTTAGACCCTGTTCAGGCTCCGGGATAGGCAGGGACAAACAGGCCGGGCTTCTGCTCTCCAGGAACTTACCTTTGAGTGGGGGAGACAGAGTGTGGACACATACAAAGTATGTCAGTTGGTAAAAAGTGCTACGAAGAGGAATAGATCAGGGATAGAAAATTAAAGGAGAATGATGGTCAGGGAAGTTCTCCACAGTTAGGTGACATTTGGGCAGACGCTTTAGAGAAATGAGCATGGGAGCCTGGAGGATACAGAGAGGAACATTCCAGATGGGGAATATTCAGTGCAAGGGCCCTGAGGCAGGATGGTACAAGGAGGCCCCTGAGGCTGGGGCAGATGAATTATTGGGAGATGGCAGGATGGGCCACTGGTGCAGGTCTAACCATGCTTAGAGTTTTGAAGTTGGAGGAAGCCACTGAGTGTCATTGGACACTCTGTTAATCCCGCTGATATGACCTTTTAGTAACCAGAGCAGCTACATACATACTAGTGAAATTGACCATATCACATTTCCCTCTTTTTCTTAAAATAAGTATAAAAATATTAGGTAAGACAAGTCCTAGTGACAGAAGAGGATCCTTATTAAATTTACTTCTGGCATCTGTGCTTGGATATGCCAGACATGATCCCCAGAGAGTGAGAGAGGGCCCTGGTAGAGAGTGCTTCTCTCTTAGAAATAAAATGACTCATAATTTAATAGGTTCTCTTACAGGCAAATGGCGAGTTGAACTCCATATACTTCTATGTACAAACATTAAGAATAAATACCATTAGAAGCAAGACTAAAGAAATACATGAAAATATATTACTTAATCTCTCGTAACAAGGAACTGTTTTCAATTTATTTTTAAATGTCTTCTATTCTTTGTTTTTTTTTCCCTCCTGGCCTGTTTGTGGCTACTTCGAATTCACCTTTTTCTGGTTGGAAGCTTTCTAGGGGTGCCTGTGGGTTTCTGTCACCTCGTGAACTGCTTTGGCACCCAGAGGCGGTGGGCTCCTGACCAAGCCCTCTGGCTCTTTGCCTTATCAGAGAGGAGACCTTTTTTTTTGTTTTATTTTGTTTTGGTTTTTTTTTTGTTTGTTTTTTTTTATACCTTTATTGGAGTATAATTGCTTTACAATGGTGTGTTAGTTTCTGCTTTATAACAAAGTGAATCAGTTATATATATACATATGTCCTCATATCGAGAGGAGACCTTTATTTGCTGCTTTGATTACCTACGCAGGAAGTGTGGAGCTTTTCTGACTTCTGGCTGAGATTCCAAAAAATCTCTTTAGTCATATGATCGGTTCCTTTTTAAAGTAGAGCAGATAAGATGGTAAATAGCTTTAGGTTATTTTCCCCAATGATCCTTTCTTGTGTTTCTTTCCTTTAATCAGGACGTGGTCACCTATATGGCTTCATAGTTGTCTGCCCCATTCTCTTTTGAAAGTTACTGTGATTGCTTAAAAGCAAACAAAAAACTGTTAACTTTTTCTATACTTTCCCCACCCCCCCCCCAAACAAGCCTATTAATTTTGCTTCCCTACCTTATTTTCCTTAAAACTGGGTGTGAAAGGGTTAAAACACAAGCAAACAAACTCCAGAGCTCAACATATCAGAACAGTTTGTAGACACTTGTATACTGGTTTCCTCATATAAAACACCCTCCTCACCCAAATGTCTCCAAGGTTCAACTATTAGAGATTATTTTTTTCAGCCTTTAAGCCTTAATGCATATACCCTCTGAAAGACTATTGATCAGCTACTAGCCTCTCGTGAATTAGATAATCAGATGGGGGACTTTGAATTTTAGCAGGGGTGGGGGGTGTGCCAATAAGGGCATGTTTTTGGGATGGAAACCGTGCACCTCAGATTGGGATTTGAACCCACGCGGCTTGATCTCAAACCCAGCCAAAACCCACAGTCTTCCAACTGAGATCACACACCTGGTTTCAGGACTTAATGAAGCTCAGGTTCTTGATGTCTCATTGCAGAAAGAATTCAGTGAGAGACAAAGTGATAGGTAAGAAGTGGATTTATTTAGAGAGAAACGCACTCCACAGACAGAGCGTGGGCCATCTCAGAAGGCGAGAAAGGCGCCAGGGTATGGGGTTGTCAGTTTTTATAGGGGTGGGTAATTTCATAGGCTAATGAGTGGGAGGAGTATTCCAGCTATTTTGGGGAGGGGGCGGGGACTTCCAGGAATTGGGCCACCGCCCACTTTTTGATCCTTATTGTCGCCTTAGGACTGTCATGGCGCCTGTGGGTGTGTCATTTAGCTTCTGATGTGTTACAGTGAGCATATACTGAGGCTCAAGGTCTAGTGGAAGTCAACTTGGACTCCTTTGGTTCTAATCCGTTTATGTCATGTCCTCGGGCTATGTCATTCTTTCAGGGGTTGTGCCCTGCCCCCTTCCCTCCTGTTTCAGGATCAGTGTGAACAGCATGAAGTCCCCAAATGCCTTAGCTTGGAGGGCCTTAGGGGATGGGCAGAGAAAGGAGGCAAAGAAAGGTGAAAGGCTTTACAGAAAAGTAGTGGGTGGGGAAGACAGAAAGAAAGAGGGAGTGGACAAGGCAGCCATCCTCTGGGGCTCCGCTCCTACTGCCCCTTTCCCCTGAGCAGTCGGGTCCTCTCTCACACACCAGTGGGCAATGAGGGCCAGTGACCCTCAGAGCTCCAGCCCTGGTCTCTCCCATGAGTCTGAGCCCTCCTCACAACTACCTGGATGATCCCACCTAGATGTCCCCACTCCCCCCAGCCCCAGCTACCTGTCTCTTCTCCATTTCAGTCAAGGGGGTTGTGGTGTCTGGTCGCGGGACCGAAAAGCCCACAGTCCTCTTTTGTAGTTTCCTCCTGTTCCTCCTTTTAGAGCTCCTCAAGTCTTGCTGATTCTGCCCCTTACTCTCCCATCTTGATAACATCACTCAGTTCAGGTATTTGCCCCTGACCTGGGGCGATTCGCTCACACATCTCTGCCTTAAATCTCTCTGTCCAATCCCATCTTGCATGCCACCTCTGGACTGATCTTTGATGTCACCCACTGCTCACGAGGCTCCCAGAGCTCTCGGTTAATGTAGGCAAAGCCTAAACTCTTCAGCCTGTTGTTTAAGGCTGTACTCAGTCTGGCCCCCGCCTGGTCCTCTGTATCTTTCCTTCAAGGGAGTTAGAAAGGAAAAAGGAGCCAGGGGGATGTTATTATTTAATCCTCACCACAGCCCTCTGAGAAGGAACCATTATCATTTTCATCTTTCATATGAGGAAACTTGGGTTTAGGTTAAGTAACTTATTCAAGATCAAACAATAAGAAATTGGAAGAGCTGGGATGTCAACCTAAGCCTGTCTGACTCCAGAGCCCAAATTCTTAGCCACTGTGCTCTGGTGGCTTGCAGACTCAAAGTGTGGTCCCTGGGCCACGGCCATCAGCATCACCTGGAGTCTGGTGGGAATGCAGAGTCTCAGGCCCCACCCCTGCTCTGCTGAAGCAGAATCTGCATTTTAATAAGATCCCCAAATGATGAGTGTGCACTTTACAGTTTGAAATTATAGAGGAGGAAAAAGTTTTCTTTGACCCTCTGTGGGTCCCTGGCTGGGTCTGAAAATTAAACTGACAAAGACAGATTAACAGGAGAAAAGCATATAAATTTGATTGAATTTTTACATGTGCCTGGGAGCCTTCACAAGAGAGTGAAGACCCAAAGAAGTAACCAGAGCAGGAAGATTTTATACCTTTTAGACAAAGAAATAATACATTTGTGAAGAACTGACCAGACAAAGGGGTTGGGGCTATGGGTAGTGAATGGTGAGGAAAGAACTAGGAAGATAAGGGTTAGCTTAACAAGGTTTGTTTGCAGATTCCTCTGCTGACTTCTTAAAGTCTGTCTCCAGTAAAAGGAGCATTTATTTCCGCTCTTGAGGCAGAAAAGGGGGAGCCTTTCCTGCCTTTTGCTGCCAGTTAATTGCCTTCAGCTCAAGACAATTTTTATGTCAAAGAGGCATATTTGGGGTTGACATATTGTGGTTTCCCTCAAAATGCACTGCCCTAGTGGTCTTTCCCTTTCTGTGTAAGCCTTCCCTAGTTCCCTAGCTAATGCATCCCTTCCCTGGTGTAGTACTTAAGAACATCGTAGCCCCTAGAGGTAGATTTTGGGGTTCAAATCCTGCCACTTATTAGCTGTGTGGCTCTAGGCAGGTAACTTAACCTTTTGGTGCCTCAGCTTCCACATC
Source organism: Grampus griseus (assembly GCF_964374135.1). Taxonomy (NCBI): domain Eukaryota; kingdom Metazoa; phylum Chordata; class Mammalia; order Artiodactyla; family Delphinidae; genus Grampus; species Grampus griseus. The sequence goes on from NC_139009.1 coordinate 19,010,603, forward strand.
TGTAAAATGGGGATAAAACAATACCTCCCCCATGGAGTTATTGTAAGGGTTAAGTGAGTTGATGCTTGTAAAGTATTTTAGCACTGTGTCTGGCACATAACGAATAAAGTACCCACTGTCCTTTTCACCTCTGTGAATCCTGCCCCACGTCTTCTTGTCCTTCCTCTCCTGGGAAGCCTTCCCACAACCAGCAGAGCTCAAGGTGATTTCTCCCTTTCCAGAGTCTATTGCAAATGGTCTCGGACTTCAATCATAGAATTGTACCTTAGGGAAAATCTCCCCTCATTTTATTTTTATATATATATATATATATATATATATATTTTTTTTTTTTTTTTTTTTTGCAGTACGCGGGCCTCTCACTGTTGTGGCCTCTCCCGTTGCGGAGCACAGGCTCCGGACGCGCAGGCTCAGTGGCCATGGCTCACGGGCCCAGCCGCTCCGCGGCATGTGGGATCCTCCCGGACTGGGGCACGAACCTGCGTCCCCCGCATCGGCAGGCGGACTCTCAACCACTGCGCCACCAGGGAAGCCCTCCTCTAATTATATTGATGAGGAAACTGAGTCTCAAAGATCAAATGGCAGAACCAGGACTTGAACCCAGGACTCTTTAAACTCTAAGATTAGCAGTTTCCAATGTGCTCCATTTATAGTAGCATATACCTTTCTGTTCCCACACAGTAGCCAATACACATGCCTTGAAAAAAGACGATTAAAAGTATTCATCATGCTGCTCTTTGTAACAGTGAAAAATGGGGAGATGTTGATTTGAACAAATTTAAATAGATTTCTTTACCTTATGACTCTTCAGAGGCTGTAATAAGCTTATTTGCCTGCAAATCTGAAATGAGGGATTTGGTGTGCAAGGTTTCATAGATTTATTTGTCCACAGACCCTTTTTCTGATGAACGCTTGTTAGTTACCCACTGTAACTACTCTCCTGGCGACCCTCCAACGTACAGTCCTATGGGTGCTCCCCAGTGAGCCTCTTGCTTTATCTCTCGACAGCATTTGACTCCAGTCTGTTGTGTGCGCTTGTGGAGCTGACGCTGAGGCAGGAAAGTTCAGGGATGCTGGCTTTGAGAAGGTGACCAGGCAGTGACTGGAGGTTGAGGTCAGATTATCATTTCAGACCCACAGGCTAGTGAAGTTTGATCTTCTGGGAACGTTCTGGGATTCTTCCTTCTTAGGCCTTCAGCTGCCCCTTGACCTTGCTCACCATAGCTGAGTAAGTGGTCAGTGGGGAAGCCACGCTAAGATGTACCAGCCAGCACCGACCAGCTAGCAGTTCGGGAAGGGCTCAGCTGCCCTGGGCTGGGGAATGCAGAGGGGAGAGCAGCTGGCGGGGACCTGCACTGGGTGTTAGCAGGCCGGCCCTGTTCTGAGTGCTTTGCTGCGTAAACTCGCTGTGGCCTCACAGCAGCCCCGTGTGCTAAGCCCAGGACACCGCACACACAGAATGTCATTACCTGCCCAACACCACACAGCTAGGAAGAAGCAGTGCCAGGATTTGGTTTGAAACCCATGTTGCTGCCCACTCTGCCTCCCCAGCCCCTGCCCTCCAAGGGTCTGAGGAGGTTGGAAAGAAAGAACAGACTAGAAGGAACCGCCAGGGTGTAGGTCAGGAAGCACCCGAAAGCAGTGCAGCTCTGCTGATAGGGGCACCTGCTCCCATCTCTTGTTCTCTGGCCTTCTCACCTCTCCCCACAGGCAGGAGAACGCCCGGGCCTCGAATGCGATGGGTTCTCACGGAGGCCCTGCGTCGTGGCCTCTGTGCTGGGATGGGGAGCCCCTGCACAGAGGTTTCTACCCTGAGTACCCAAAATGGGCTTGTGCTTTCTCGACCAGTTGGGGTTTCTAACAACCCTGAGCTTGTCCTCTGTCCAGGGCAGGTCCCAGCTCGCGGGCCCTTCACAAAGGTTTGAAGAAGGGACTGACAGTGGGGTTTGGGGGCCCTAATTTCTCATTTTCTCTAGTTCTCACTCCCTTAAAATGCAAAGGGCCGGTGTTCCTGTTTCAGGGAGCGTGTAGGGCACGTGCCACTGGGCATCCTGGGAAGGAGCGTACCGACAGCCGCAGTGGGCAGAGAGAGGGCAGGAGGGCAGGTTTAAATCCTGGGGCTTGAGGCCAGGGGCCCCAGGGAGCTGTCCTGTCACAAATAGCCCTGGATGCCAGCCAGCTGGAGCCTGGACACCTTCTCCCAGGCAGAGGCAGGGAGGAGATGGGGAGACGCCAGTAGCAGCCCAACCCAGAGAGACCGAACCCAGAGTCCGGTTTGCAGCCGAGGACTAGGTCCACAATCCTCCCTGTGCCCGGGGTGGGTGGGAGGCTGAGGGCACAGTAGTCCCTGGATATCGCAAATCTGATATCCTGTCCTCAGGGTGCCCCTTGGCTTCTCCAAGGACACGCCCATCCCCTAACAACCGAGTCTCCCCTGGAGCCGGGATCCCGGTTCCTTTCTCCTCCTGGTGGTGCCGCCCTCATGCCCTCCCCATCCTGGTCCCGGAGAGCCGCCGTGCTCGCCGCTGTAAAGCTCTTTGTGGCTCTTTGTGTGATTTAAGTAATTCCCACTAAAGTAATTCATTCTTTTCTGAATGACCCATAGGCTTGATCCTTCCAGGGCACATTTGCATTTCAAGTAAAGAATTTGTACAAACAGATTTAAGCGTTAATTGGTAGAATGAGGAGGCAATTATTTTTTCTTTTGGGGGGGGGACTTTCCCAGGCCCTTCCCTGCCATCCTCTCCCCTCCCCAGTGCAGGGAGGGTGCGGCTGGGATGAGCCAGGGGAGGCGTCTGCGTCAGGAGGAAGGGAGGAGATCAGTGGTTCCAACTGAAAGTTTTTTACGGTGGGACCTAGACTCATCAACTTTTTATTTTCCCCAGGTTTGTTTTATTATCACTGATTTCCTAACGCTGTCATTTCACAGCACCAAAATACAAAGAAGGAGCGCATGTCAGTCTTCAGCTTTCTGAAAACGTGGTACATTATTCTTAGTTTTTTTTTCATTTTGCCCCAGACGGGTGAGAACCTCCTGGGGTGGGGGAGGGCTAGTGGTGAGAACCACCGACTGGGTGGCCCCTCGAAGCCCTCCAACTCTCAAACACCAAGGCTTTCACACACCGCAGTCACGCTGCATTAAAGATGCATTTTCAAATGTTAATAATTAATGTAGTGTTAATTTATCATAGTTTCACATAACATTCTATAATGGAAATGGCCCCAGGAGAGAGGGTGGTAAAGGAGATTGAGGACCAGAGTAGAAAAGAAGTGGGGATCAAGCGAGGGGGCCGGGTAGGTGCAGCAGCCGCTCTTCCAAGCTGTGTCCATCTTCCAGGACACTGGAGAAGAGTCTTGGGCTGCAGGAGACCGTTGTATAGTCTTCTCCCAGAGAGAGAGAGAGCAAGAGTGTGTGTGTGTGTGTGTGTGTGTGTGTGTGTGTGTGTGTGTGAGAGAGAGAGAGAGGGTGAGTGTGAGTGGGTGTGTGTGGGAGTGTCTGTGAGAGTGTGTGGGGGGGGAGTGGGGGGGAGTGTGTGAGTGTGGGGGTGTGTGTGGGTGTGGGGGGGAGTGTGTGGGTGTGTGTGACAGTGTGGGTGTGTGGGGAGTGAGTGTGTGTGGGAGTTTGGGTGTGTGTGGGGAGTATGTGTGTGTGTGACAGTGAGTGGGTATGGGTGTGTGACAGTGTGTGGGAGTGTGTGTGGGAGTGTGGGTGTGTGTGAGAGTGGGTGTGGGGGGTGTGGGAGTGTGGAAGTGTGTGTGACAGTGAGTGTGTGTGGGTGTGGGGGTGTGTGTGTGGGGGAGTGTGAGTGTCTGTGTGACAGTGAGTGGGTGTGTGGGAAGTATGTGAGTGTGTGTTACAGTGAGTGTGCGTGGGAGTGTGAGTGTGTGGGTGTGGGGGAGAGTGTGAGAGTGGGTGTGTGTGGTGTGAGTGTGGGGTGTGGGTGTGAGTGTGTGCGTGCGTGTGTGTACACACGTGTTCACACATGTGTGTGTTCTATGGCCTGGCTTCCTGAACAGGTGCTGGTCTGCTGGCACCTATGCCAGATTTCCAAGCAAAGACACCCAGCGGAAAAGGCAGACGTCTTAGAGTGGGGCTGGGGCTGGGGAAGCAGTGAGAAGGACCGAGGCCCTGGCGCTCTAAGGGAGGGACCCTTCTGTTTCCAGCCTGGGTCTGGTTTCTCACAAACGGCCCAACCTGGTCCCCTCGGCCTGACCAGGAGGCTTAGCTCCCCGGTGTTTCTCGTTGCCGTTGCAGGTGTATGTGGCTGCTGCGGTGCCCTGCGCCCCAGGTACAAAAGGCTGGTGGACAACATCTTCCCTGAGGATCCCGAGGTGGGTCTCGTCTCCTGCCGCCAGCATGTCTCTCACCACCTTACCCCATCCAGGGCCCTGGGGGCTGCTCCGAGGGAGGGCAGGCCCCGGGGCTCACTCAGACACACCAAAACCTCTGCCACAGCCCCATCGGTGACCAGAGGCAGCTGGGAGCCTGAAGAACGAGGAGCTTTGGGCCGCTCTGCGGGCAGCATCCGCAGAGGGCTCTGAAGTGTGTCTCGGTGCTCGGTGCTTCTGGCCACTGCTGAGCATTGTCTTCACTCATGTCTCTCTGGGTGATGGTTCCTTGAGCCGCTAACTCAGAATGCTACTATTTCGCTGTTGTCAGGTGTGAGCATTTCCCTTCTTGGGTTTTGGCTCTGGAGCTCATGTCCTCTCCACGCTCCCTCTGGTATCTGCCAGGTGTCAAGTTGGCACAGGGGACACCTGGCTTCTTGGTTTCCAAGCTGCCACTCTACAGTCAGGCTTCATTATGGGTTATGTGGTTTTGGAAAGGGTCTGATGTACTTGACTTCTTCTCTGGAAATCAATGACCTCTTCCTGATAGGCAGTGGAGGGTCACACTTCCAACATCCTCTGGACAATTCCCTGAAAGCTGCAGAGCTGCCTTCTTCCTGTTCACTTCTCGATGTTGGATATCCAATACGTTTTAATTCTGCATTGCTTTCATTGAAGACTTGTCATCCATTCATATACACACATATACACACACACATATATACCTCCATGTACATACACATATACATATGTAAATACATATAGTGTACACATGCACACACATATGTACATTTATATCACTGACTATTTTTGCTTATAGCTAGCACACTTTGGGTGAAGTTGGGAGTTCCTGGAGAGCAGAGTCTATGTTTTAATCATCTTTAGATCCCCAAAACCCACATGTGTGTGTCGCGTACATTACAGGCACTCTGGTAAGTGTTGATTAAGTTGAATGACCATTTACCTTTAGACTTGAAGTCTTCTAGCCATCGCATGGCCACAGTGAGGATGATCTGTCTTTTACAGGATGGCCTGGTGAAGACCAACATGGAGAAGCTGACCTTCTACGCCCTGTCAGCTCCAGAAAAGCTCGATCGCATTGGCGCCTACCTCTCTGAGAGGCTCATCCGTGATGTGGGTCGTCATCGATATGGGTAAGTAGTATGGGAGGGTGGAGAGAGATTTGCAGAAATTATATATTTTCAGGGCAAAACGTAGGGTCCTTTTATTTATTTATTTTTGGCTGCACTGGGTCTTCGTTGCTGTGCACGGGCTTTCTCTAGTTGCTGCGAGCAGGGGCTACTCTTTGTTGTGGTGCGTGAGCTTCTCATTGTGATGGCTTCTCTTGTTTCGGAACGCAGGCTCTAGGTGCATGGGCTTCAGTAGTTGTGGCACGGGGGCTCAGGAGCTGTGGCTCGCGGGCTCTAGAGCGCAGGCTCAGTAGTTGTGGCGCACGGGCTTAGTTGCTCTGCGGCACGTGGGATCTTCCCGGACCAGGGATGGAACCTGTGTCTCCTGCATTGGCAGGCGGGTTCTTAACCACTGCGCCACCAGGGAAGTCCCAGGGTCCTTTTAAGAAATGTTAATAGACTGGATTGTTGAACAGCCTGAGAAAATGGGGACTGGGAGTGAGGAGTGGGTTCCCTGTGCTTTTCCAAAGGTAAAATGTGATGCTCTTGCCAAGATTTGGGAAGAAGGGGGTGTTGGCTTCCTAGGAGCACCTCTGTTAGCCTCCATTTACCCCCGTGTCTCTATCCAGAAGCCCTCACACACCACTGAACCCAGAATGTGCCGTTACTCTCACCAAACCCACCCTGCCTCATTCAGCTTACTCTCTTAAAAAGCAAGGAGGGACTTCCCTGGTGGTCCAGTGGTTAAGACGCCACCCTACCACTGCAGGCGGCACGGATTCCATCCCTGGTGGGGGAACTAGTAGTTGTGGCATGTGGGCTCAGTAGTTGTGGCTTGCAAGCTCTAGAGCGCAGGCTCGTTGTAGCACATGGGCTTGTGGCGCACGGGCTTAGTTGCTCCACCAGACGTGGGACCTTCCCAGACCAGGGCTCAAACCCGTGTCGCCTGCATTGGCAGGCGGATTCTTAACCACTGTGCCACCAGGGAAGTCCCTGATCAATAGATTAAACAGCCAAATAGGTAGATTGAAATACTAAGCTACCACCTTCACTTATCAAATTGTTTTTTTAAAAAAGTATATATAATTTCCAGTGTTAACCCAGGGATGGCAAAATGAGAGGCATTTTCATACTTTTCTAGAATGAGTACAAATTGGTTGAAACTTTCTAGAAAGTAATTTTGAAATATATGTCAAGAGCTTCAAAAACACTTATGCCTTTTGATCCAGTAATTCCATTTCTATTCATCTATCCCACCATATCAATCTTATATATAATCTAACTTTACACACAGAGATGTTCATTACGGTAATTTTTATAATACTGAAAAGATGGAAGTAACTTAAATGCCCAACTGAAGGAGAATAGTAAATTATGGTGTTTATCGCTTCAGGAAATGTTACCTAGTCAATAAAAATGGTGTTTATAAACATACTTTCCATATAATATGGAAAATGCCATAAGTAAATGAAAAATAGAATACATACTTATATACACAGTATTTAAATCAAGTTAAAACAATAACAAATCTCAATGCCTGGAAAATACAGTAAAAATAAATATGCCAAAATATTGAGTACTCTTAATATTTTGTGAACAAGGTGGCTGGGGTTTTTGGTTTCTATCTACATTTTTGTGTTTCCTAAATATTCTCTATTGAGCGTGTATTACTTCCTGAAATGAAAAAAGTCAACGGCAGGACATACCATGTTTGCTACACTACCGTCATGCCACAATCTGGAGTGGGGCTGGATGTAAAGAGAGCTCTAAGATGTCCCTGGTGGCACGGCTGTTGGAGCAAAGGGAAGGGTAGATCTAGGGCAGTTGTTCCTAAGTCCCATTGGTTCTGTTCTCTATGAAGCCTTTTATGTCCATCCTCTACTTTCCTCTGCTCCTACCTTTCTCCTGAGGCAGGCTCCGGATTATGGCAGTGGCCTTGAAAATTGTCTCCCCTCTTCCCATCTTTCCTCTACTGGCCCTTCCAGATCAACACTATGATCTTCAAAACACAGACCAAGCTATACTTTCCTGGCTTCTTTAGCGTACAATCCAAGGTCTCAGCTTGATTTCTGGGCTCCTCCACTACCTGCCCCCAACTTGCCTTTAACCCAGACACACCTGCCACAGCTGCTCTAAACCCATTCCAGATGGACTAGCTGACGATCCCCCCCGGCTTTCTGGCCTCTGAGCCTTTGCAGTGATCTCTCCCCTGGACCCTCTTTCCCTGCCTACGACCATCCATCAGCCCCATCACCCTCCAAGGTCCCTTCCTCCTGGTGAGGAAGGTGGAGTGAGAACCAGAGTGTAAAGATCTGCATTGTGCTGACGGTGTATAGAGGTCCACACCTCCACGGGACCCACCAGCCACGCTTACATCGAGCTATCCCCGGTATAAAAGCAAGACCGGAAACGATTCATTTCTATGATCCCTTTCTATAATAAAATTAGGTTACACACTCAGTCAAAAGGGCATGAATATAATGAACGTGCTGATTATATAAATCGCCTTGACATATTATAAAGCAGGCTCAAGCAAGTAAAAATGACTTTATCCTAGACTGAACCTGAAACTAATATGCAAGCAGTACCATTAAACATTTAATACTAATTTTTCCTGCCCTCTCTGCAGTGATGGTTCTCTGAGTAAAAATGTCCTGTAGCCAGCAGAGCCACTCAGAAACATTCCACTGCCCTTAGAACTGCAACTCAAAATTGGTATCGTTCTGTTAAAAATAGCCATTGCAGCCTCTAAGTATTTAAAGCCTTGATGGCCTCTCTGGGGGCTCTAATCATAAACATTTGGAGAAGGAAAATCTGTTAGATCTGTACTCCTGTTCTCTCTCCTCTCCCTCCCTGTCTTTCCTTACCCAATGCCACATTCATCATCATTGTCCTAATCACTGGTGGCAGGTTTGGAAGAGTGAAATATTTACCTGCAGACAGTCTGAGGAGCTGTCTCCCTACCGCCGTGCAGGTGTCTGTGTTTATGGTTTGACCATGTGGACGTGAACCTTGGGTGTTGGACCCCGTGGCAGATCCACCCTCCTCTGCTCGTATGTGTTTAGCAACAAGGGTGATAACCAAACGTGGGCAGAGAGAGGATAAGATACAAATTTCAAGGCATTGCTACTCAGTGTGCGCCATAATGGGCAGTGATGTGCAGAGCAGCAAAAAGTGAGAATTCTTCATATTTTTCTTCTTCCAGTTCAGCCCAACTACTAGAACACCCCTAGAAACTGGAGATCAAGGGAGGTAACGGCAGTGCCGGGTGAGATTCAGGGTCAGCTGACAATGACCGTGGAGCAATGACCACGTTCAGAAGGCCACATTAGAATTTGTCAGGTTCCCCAGTGCCTGGAGGATGGAGACGCCCATGCCAAAGAGGGGTGGGCTACTCCCTGAGGAGCCTGACCCTGGAGCTGAGCTGGTGGGGCTCCCAAGAGATACACTGTCCCCAGAAGGACCCTGAACCTGGTTGGAGGACGGAGCTGACCCTTCAGACAGAGATGTCACAGATTCCTACTAGATGACGAGTTGATCCTTCCCTCCTTTGGCTGAGGTCAACCCCTACTTCTGGCTGCTAAAACCCAGAAGTTTCTGTCCAGCAGTGGGGACATGACTAAATACATTCAGACTGCCCAGAATAAGAGGTTCTTTGTCAAGGTTCTTTGAGTGATTCTTGGGCAATGGCTGGCCCTGCTAAAGCTGCCCCCTCTCTCTGTGTGCTGGTTCCCATCTCTGACCCTAGGTCTGCTTTCCTCTGCAACCAAGTCTGGTTCTCAGACTTTGACTGCCAGTTCCTCCTTTCCCGGAGGCTCCTAAGCCCACTCCTGACTGAGTGAAAGGTGTTCAAGCAGAAGCAGCTGCCTGCTCTGGAATTCAATTCAAGGTATTTCCTGCCTCACTCCTACGCACCAGGCCCCCCCTGTGTATTTTCCTCACTTGTTGTAACTCACCTTCTGCTGTGGTTGGCCCATGACTCTGAGTTCCTGTTGTTATAACCTGCTGAGTAGCCTCTCCTGACCTCACTTGCTGCCTGTGAACCCCAGTCCATCCCAGATTCCCTGAGTTCTGCCTTCTTCACCTACTGGGAAGCCCTACTAGTGGATCCAAGATCCTTGGTCATCACCTGCTGCTGTGGTCCATGCCCTACTCTTGCCTCTCCCTTGGGCCCCTGTGGTGGGCTGGTTCTCACCAGCTCCTTTCTTCCCCATCCTGTTCCAACTACCCAGTCAGGCCAGTTTCTCAGACCTATTACTACACTGGACTCCTTTCAGGATACCAAGCCCAGAGCAGATCTCTGCTGAGACTAACCTATTTGGCCCCAGTCCTGTTGAGTGGACATTACCCTGAGAAGCCCGTGCTCTTTGAAAGTATAGACTTAATGGATAAGATGTACCCAGGAAGGTTATGATAAGATAGGACCAATGCAGTGAGCAGGAGGTTCCAAAGCCCATTGACTTCTAATCTTCTAAGATACTTTGAAAAGTTCAAGTTCGCAATTATAATCCTTCCATCCTTAGTGTTGGGATCAAAGATGGGGATTGAAGGAGTGTGTATTCAGAGAACTAGGCCTTAAACTTTTTTACTTTTCTGTTTCACTTCTACCATCATTTTCACTTTCCATCAAAATTTCCTCTCTTGGTCAGTAGCCAATTTTTTTTTTTTTTTTCTGGCTAGCAAAGGATGGTTTTCCTTATCAGGATTTTCTGGGAATTTTTTTACAGGAAAGGGAAAAACAGCAATCTAAGCTCTGGGGTTTGGGAGGCCTTCTGGTTTCTTCTCTTGCCAAACCCCACCCCGCCCCTTCCTTTCCCTCATTTAAACTCTATAAAATAATGGTGAAACCCTTCATGCAGAAGGATGCTGGGATGATTCATAGAAGAAGAGAATTCCATGCTGCCTGCTCCCATTTCCCATCCGCCATGTTTGGTTGCCAGAGTGTGTCCAGGTTTCTCCGCAGGGAAAACCTGTCCCTTTGGAAGGGCCCCGGCCCAGGCTGCTTCCCCAACCCTGCAGGAATCAGTCTGCTTCACGGCCTATACAGTGGACCCGGAACATGCCAGGCCTGGGTCTGCAAGGCACGACAGGTATCCTGAACTGTGGCTGTGACATCCTGTGAAGGGCAAGGCTATCGAGGACTGGCGGGCCCTCCAGAGCAGGAGAAAACGTGGCTCCAGTTCACCAAACGAGCCCAAACACCCAATGCTGCCTTTGTATTTGAAAGACACTCTGTAGATAAGAGCATGACCGGATCCATTTGTGAATGTGCCCAGAGACAGCTATTTAATGATATTTAATAATATTAAACAATAATAATAGCTGACTCAGTTCATATAAATAAAAGAAATAAACATTTTACAAAAGTGAGAAGGAAAATTTCAGAGTAGAGAGGCTGTTTTACTTATGGTTGTTAGGTAAAGAAGTTAGGGCAAGGGTACTGAAGAAATGGTGACTGATGTCTTTAAAAAAGGACATTTAGAAAACGTCATGACTGCTGTTACTTTTATACACATGGATTTGCAAAGCTGGCTTATGTGTGAGGCAGTTCAGACGCACAATGTCTGAAACTGAGTGGCTGCCACGAGGGCTTTGTGGAGCTTTGTGTTGTGGTTTTGTAGTGTCTTCAGAAATCATCCTATAGTCATGCTTCCTGTGCATTCTTTTTATTTAACCGAACTCTGTTTTAAAACAAAGACTAGCTGATCGAGAGTTTTGTACTATCTGCCTAACCTTCAAAGAGATATGATTTGGATCAAAACATAAAGAAAAAATCTTTTAATTCATCCGCTATTATGTACACGGCATATAAACCTGACACTAGGCAGCTTCTTTTTTTTTTTTTTTAATTTGTATTTTTTCTTTTTGGCTGCTTCGGGTCTTAGTTGTGGCACATGGGATCTTCGTTGTGGCACACTGGGTCTTTTGTTGTGGCGCGTGGGCTCAGTAGTTGCAGTGTGAGGGCTTAGTTGCCTGCAGTACATGGGACCTTAGTTCCCCGACCAGGGATCAAACCAGTGTGCCCTGCATTGGAAGGCGGATTCTTAACCCCTGGACCACCAGGAAAGTCCCTCTCGGCCGCGTCTTAAAGAGAGGCCAAGTAGCAGAACTTGCTCTGACTTAGAGGCATCAGCCTGACTCCTTAGCGCCCAGGTAGGTTTGGAGTTCTCTTCTCACTCTACCTTGCCTGCATTTTGTTTGTATCAGGAAGTACTTCCTGTGTTCCACATGGCTCTATGAGTAGAGGGGTCACCACCCTGTAATGGGCACATGACCACACTCCGAGTACATGGAGTCTGCCTGATCTCCCCTCTTGCAGGATGGAGTCATGTTCAGCCCTCACTTCTCTTTCCTGTGAGGGCAGTCACTTGAGTTGCTTTGGATCGCTCAGGATTCCCTTTTATTTGTGCCCTCAGGTTTCTAAAGCACTCCTAAACCTGATTATCAGATACTTGTGTTATTTAGGGTATAAAGAGACTTGAAAATACAGTGGCTCCAGCAATATGGAAATATTTTTTCTCTCTCGTGCAATAGTCCAGTCTGGGTTGGTGGGCTCCGCCCATGAGGTCATCCGGGGCTTTCACCTCTGGCCATCTATTTGCTGCCACTCTGCAGCCAGCAGGAAGAGGGAAGAGAGGACCCGGAGGACAATCCTGTCTTTCAAGCAAGCAATGCTGACGTTGCTCGCATCACTCCCTCTCATTTTAATGGCAACATGTAAGTCACGTGGCCTCACCTAGCAGCAGGAGAGGCTGGGAAATGTTCCCAGTGGGCAGCCACAGCTCAGCTAAACTTCTAAATGACTAGTGAAAAGGGCAAAAATAGATTCCAGGGGAGACATTTAGCATTCTGTCCTAGACACCTAACTCCTTAATGAAAACTGTAAAGATTTTAACCAGAATAGTTTTGCAGAGTCTCCCTTATTAGAAGTTAAAAGATAACGTTTTTCTATGAATGTCTGCCTTGCTTTCTTTTTTTTTTTTTTTTTTTTTTTTTTGCAGTACGCGGGCCTCTCACTGTTGTGGCCTCTCCCGTTGCGGAGCACAGGCTCTGGACGCGCAGGCTCAGCGGCCACGGCTCACGGGCCCAGCCGCTTCGCGGCATGTGGGATCTTCCCGGACCGGGGCATGAACCCGTGTCCCCTGCATGGGCAGGCGGACTCTCAACCACTGCGCCACCAGGGGAGCCCTGCCTTGCTTTCTTTAGAATGCAAATGCTCGGTATGTAGGGGATGTATCTTTCATGATGTGCCTTACCTGACCAAATGCTCATTATGTCACTATCGTGGAACAAATGTTGGGTTTGAGCTTAGATGTGTATTCCTGATTCTCAGTAGGAATTTGATTTGTGACCTTTTTCTTGGGATTTAAGAGAGGCATTGAAGAAGACAGTAATTGGGGTTTGTCCTGCAAAGGCTAGTCTGGAAAGGACTGGGCATTTCAATTTTTTATTTTATTTTATTTTTCTGGCCGTGCTGCAAGGCTTGTGGGAGTCTTAGTTCCCCAACCAGGGATTGATCCCGGGCCATCAGCAGTGAAAGCGCAGAGTCCTAACCACTGGATCACCAGGGAATGCCCAGGATTGGGTATTTTTAGCATGGAGAAGAGAGGAACATAGTAAATGAGATTGTTGTTTCCATGTGGTTGAAGGGCTGGCAGGTAGGAGAAGGTTCAGCTCTCTTTTTTGCTGCTTCTAAAAGTAGAATTGTGAATAAAGGATAGCGGTTATTAGGGTTTGCTTGAAATATAAAGAGGAGCTCATTTGGTTGTCAAAAAATGGGATGGGCAGCTCTTCACCATCGGATGTCGTGCGTTCCTAGTTTGTGAAAGTATTCACTCGGGTTTTAGTCTTTAGAATAATTAAGTGGTTAGAGACTTAGAATTGACACAGAGCACCTGCTGCATAAGGAGAAAAGAATTTTCATTCTGTCTTATTCTCCATGAGGTAAAAATGCTCCCTGGGCAAGCTGAGTGTCATCCAAACATGGTAACACTGTCAACCGTATTGTTTGAGTAGGACTTCATTATAGAACTTCTGAGGTCTTCAACTACAAAAATTGCAATTTTATGTTCCTTAACATTTGCAGTTGGCTGGTCCTCAGGCCCATTTCAGATTCTTCCTAAACTTTCTTCATTAAGTTCTTTGCTTCCTCCCCACTAGAGCCTCTTTCCTTCTTTGGAACCCTCGTGGGATGTCATTTTTTTGGTAACATTTCTTATTTTCCCTTTAGAGGAGATATCTGTGTATTTATCTTATCCCTCCCACTCTAGGCTCTTTAAGTTAAAGGACTTCTTCATCCTTACACCCCTGCGCTGACGAGGACAGTGTCAACAAACACGTCTTGACTTGGATGAGTAATTCTCTGACCTCACTGGGTTTGAGTTCAGAAGCTGCTCTTCTGGGCATCAGTTCTTTCTGCTTGTATTTCCTCATGAAATGGTGTACCTTGTCTGTCCTCAAGTTCTTCATGTGTAAAATAAGGGGCTGGATGAATTCATCTCTAGGCTCCCTTCCAGCTCTGCCTCGTTCTGCTTCTCAGGGCTGGGCTGGAACAACTGTCCAGTCGTCGGCGACCCGGGGGAGAGCCGCATTAGCTGGATGTTGCCCAGGTGGCCACTGCACTGCCGTCTAGATTGCCCTGGCCACGCAGTGGGGGTGGAGCAGGCGCGAGGCTGAGTGATGGCAATGATGCTGCTTTCCCCAGGTACGTGTGCATCGCCATGGAGGCGCTGGACCAGCTGCTCATGGCCTGTCACTGCCAGAGCATCAACCTCTTCGTGGAGAGTTTCCTCAAGATGGTGGCCAAGCTGCTTGAGTCTGAGAAGCCCAACCTGCAGATCCTTGGCACCAACTCGGTAAGGGGGCCCAAGGGGCTTTGCGGGTGGGGATGGTGGGGAGGGGGTGTAGGACCTCTGGGTCAGCATGGTGAGGATCCATTCCTATTTGGTTTCTGACTTTTAAAAATGATTTTTCCCTTAAATAAGTTTAGGTGAGGCCCCAATAGATGTAAAAATAGAAAGGGAGGTATTTCTTTGAGAGTGGGGGGTGCCCAGTGCCCTTAGAGCTTGGCCCCTGACTCCATGGGGCATCCTTTGAAAGCTGTCCAGGTTGTGCTTCTTTCGAAGACGGAGTAAACGGATGTTCACAGGACAGAGGGATCAGATAAGTGGGAAGATCACAGGGAAGCAGGAAACAGCGCTTCTGGCTTAGTTCTGCCCTTTCCTAGCTGGGTAACCTCGAGCGGGTTATCTTTCATGAGCCTGGCTTCTCACTGATACCCTGAGTGGATTGAACTCAGTCCAAGCTTTGTAACGTAACTGGTCTCAGTACAAGTGGCGGCTATCATGAGGGCTTATAGTTTTGGGAGAGAAGAGCTATCAGATGTGTCAGGAACTCTCAGCTTTGCATGTATCTAACATACTTGAATATCCCGCTTGTTCTCTTCCATTTCTTGCTGTCTCTCTATTCCTTCCCCTTCAGGGAATACTTTCAGCTCCAGGTCTTCAAGCAGCTTGGTATTAAAAGCCCTGACATGCAACTATATTACAAATATCACCAGGAAAAAAAAAATAAGTTTAAGGTTTGCCTTCTTAGCCTTCCCAACCTGACTTTTCTGAGTGTTTATTGCACAGGTCACAGCTGCTTTTCTGTTCTACTTAAGTTGATTTAACCAGAAGATAGTCTTTCAACTCTTCTTTCAAAGACCAAAACTAACAACCTATTCCCCTCTTTCGTCTCTCTGTGAGCCAGCTGCCTTTGACAAATTACATATACAGTAGCTGAGGGTAAATTCTTTTGTCATGTTGCCCTGGCAACAGCTTCAGTTACTGTTTCACTTGCCCTGTTTAAGATAACTATAGTCTAGAAGAGAACATGTACATGGAAACTAAACCAGTCATCAATGCATCCAGAGGGTATCTCCCCAGGGGTCGGCGGGGGAGACATAGAAGCATGTGGCTGTCAGTGCTAGCGTTCCCTACAGCACATCCTGGCCCAGGGTAGGCATTTTGTTAGCTACAGGCTTGAAAATTCAGAATCCTGCCAATTCCTAGATTCCCCACCACAGTGAATCACAGTATTAGCAAGAAAGCAGTTGACTAATGATTACCGTACTGCAGACAATGGAGATTATGTAAGGAGAGGTGATTATAAGAAAGTTGAGTCAGATAATTGCAATAGATTCAGAGTTCAGCTTCAGAGGCAGGCTTTGCTGGCGGTGTCCCTCAACCAGATGCTCTTTCCAGCTCTCTAAGCCCGGGACCTCCTCTCTCTTTCTTTCTTCATCCTTAATGGGTCTTTATCCAGCTTGTACTTGACCACCCCAAGGATTGAAGCTACGGTAAAACCTGTCAGCAAAAAGTCTGGTTTTGCTAATACCATTCCTGCACATCATATGCAGTAAAGTATAATTTTTTAAATTGAAGTGTTGCTTTCAGGTCTTTAATGAGAATATCTGAACTTGGGATGACAGTGAGAGACCAGGAAAGTCAGGGGATGAGGGGGAGCCAGAGCCAGCTAAGCTCAATGATTTGCTTAGGGATTGGCTTCTGCATACCTGCCTTATTGCCTGAGAGGTCCAAATGTATGTCTCAGGGACAGGGCAATGACCATGTGCCCTGACTTTCTGAGGTCACTCTGTGAGGATAAGCCGAAAATATTAAATCTGAGAATACCGAGGTCCTTCACATAAACAATCTCATATATTAGCCTAGTGTAAATAATAAAATTATTAGGAAGGATCACGGATTTAAAGTTTGTACTTTCATCCCTCCCTCACAACATATATAAAAATGAACTCAAAGTAGATTGAAGACCTAAATGTAAGAGCTAAACCTATAGATTAGAAGAAATACAGGGGTGTATCTTTATGATCTTGAATCTGGCAATGAATTCTTAGATACGACAATAAAAACAAAAGGAGCAAAAGAAAATATAGATGATTTGACTTCTTCAAAATTAAAAACTCTTGTGCATCACAGGACACTGTCAGGAAAGTGAAAAGACAACCACCAAATGGGAGAAAATATTTACAAGTTGTATATCTGATAAGGGTCCAGTAACCAGAATATATGAAAAACTCTTACAGCTCAACAGCAAAAAGAAAACCCAATTAAAGTGGGCAAAGGACTTGAATAGACATTCAAGGAGAAGATACACAAATGGCCAACAAGCACATGAAATGATGCTCAGCGTCACTAATCGTTAAGGAAATGCAAGTCAAAAAAAACCCACAGTGAGATACCTCTTCACACCCACCAGGATGGCTATATTTTTAACAATCCTATAAAATGACATGTTGGTGAGGATGTGTAGAAATTGGAACCCTTGTACGTTGCTAGCGGAGATGTAAAATGGTATAGACACTGCGGAAAACGGTTTAGTGGTTCCTCCGAAAGTTAAACATATAGAATTACCATATGACTCAGCAGTTCTCTCTAGGTATATACCAAAAAGAACGGAAAATGCATACTCAAATAAATACTTGTACACCAACGTTCATAGCAGCACTGCTCACAATAGCCAAAAGGTGGAAACAACCCAGAAGGTCATACGTTATATTTCCATTTAGCTGAGATATCCAGCATAGGTGAGTCCATATAGACAGAAAGCAGATTAGTGTTTGCCAGGGTCTGGGAGAGAGAGGAACGGAAAGTGACCGATTAATGACCAAGAGGTGGGTTTCCTTTGGGGGTTTGCTTTAGTTGCAAAACATTGTGAATGTATTGAATGCCACTGAATTGTGCACTGTAAAAGCGTTCATTTTATGCTTTGTGAACTTTACCTGAGTTTTTAAAAATTGCTCTTTCGGGCTTCCCTGGTGGCGCAGTGGTTGAGAGTCCGCCTGCTGATGCGGGGGACGCGGGTTCGTGCCCTGGTCTGGGAGGATCCCACGTGCCGCGGAGCAGTTGGGCCCGTGAGCCATGGCCGCTGAGCCTGTGTGTCCAGAGCCTGTGCTCCGTGACGGGAGAGGCCACAACAGTGAGAGGCCCGCGTACCACCAAAAAAAAAAAAAAAAATTGGTCCAAATAAAAATTTCCCTAATAGTCCTCACACTGTCTTGTATGGCTGTCTTTCCCATCAGGATTCAGTAAAGATCATGTGTTTACTTTGTTTTCTGTGTCTCTTATGTCTCTTAACCAGTCCCAACCCCTCTCCTGCCCCTCTTTGTTTTTCATGATATTGCCCAGGTCACCACTTTGCAGAAAGCCCCACAGTCTGGGTTTGTCTGATTATTTCCTTGTGGTGTCCTTCGTTTTGCTCTCCTGTCTCTTATACTTCCTGCAGACTAGAATTAGACTTGAAGGTTTGACTGGCTGCGGTTAAATACTTTGAGGCATAACACTTCACGGGGAGTGCTGGGCCCTGCACTGAGCATCCCAAAAGGACCACAAGTGTCTGGTGCCCCACTTTTATGGATGCTAAGTGCCATCCCAGGTTAGGGTAGTGACAGCTGGCTCTCTCCATTGTCAAAGGACTTTTTTGTCTTTGCAGTTAGAAATCTGTGGAAACCACGCAAATAACCCATTCCTCACTCGTTTTTCAGCTGATGTTTCTATCTCTGGTGGCATTTCTCCCCGTTGATTGCACCTTCTTCACACTCCCTTGACCTCCTGGCCCTGTCATCCCAGCTCTTCCCACCTGGCCCACCCTTCTGCGTTTCTATGGTGGGCTAAATAATGGTCCCCCAAGTATGTCCACATCCTAATGCCTATAACCTGTGAATGTTACCTTACATGACCAAAGGGACTTTGAAGATATGATTAAGTTAAGGAGCTTGAGATAAGGAGATTATCCTGGGTTATCCAGGTGGACCCCATGTACTCACAAAGACCTTTATAAGAGGGAAGCGGGAGGATCAGAGTCAGACAGAAGATGAGAGACAGAGAGGAAGAGATTTGAAGATGCTCCTCTGATGGCCATGAAGATGGAGGAAGGGGGCCAGGAGCCAAAGGATGTAGGTGGCTTCTGGAAGCTAGAAAGGCCAAGGAAATAGATGCTTCTCTGGAAGCGTCCAGAAGGAATGCAACCCTGCAGACCCATTTTAGACTTCTGATCTCCAGAACTGCAAGGTAATACATTTGTGTTGTTTTAGGCCACTAAACTGTGGTGATTTATTACGGCAGCAATAGGAAACTAATAGAGTTTCCTTCATTGATTCTCTTTCTCCATGTCCCCGTGAAATGTCTGTGGTCTCCAAGGTTGCTGCTCTGTCCTCTTCCCACTCTATATGCTGCCTCTGGATGATTTTATCAACTCTCGTGGTTGCAACTTGTCATCTATAGACTAGAAATTCTCTCATCTTCCACACCACGACAGAAATCAGCACTGCTGGAGACCAGCAGCCTAGAAGTGGGTTCCATGAAGGGAGGTCAGGGCAGAACTGTGATGCCAGTGGAAGAGCTCAGGTCACGGGGGTCAGCGCCAGCAAACGATGGGGATCTTAGAGCAGAGGCAGCCAGTGCTTCCCTGGGTCCGCGCTTCCCAAGTGTAGGCCTTGGAGGCTGGCTAGCACGTGGGACTACTTGGGACCAGAGGGATCACCTTCTCGGGCAGCAAGACTGAGCTTTCCCAGGAGTTTTTAAAACCACAGTCAGTTTTGCGAAGAATCTTGAAGGAGGAAGGACGTAATATGGGTAGACAGGGGAGGATGTCCTAGGTCTAGGGAATCACTACGCCCAGGTTGGCAGGCGATTTGCAGGGCACGATCATGTCACAGTAGGACTGTTCCTCTGGCTTTAGTGAAAACTGCTTCCGGGAGTTGCTATAAACAAGAGCAGTTGGGAGAACAGGGTAGGGGGTGTTAAAGTCAAAACCATGTGGTTTACAAGGTCTTTTCCAGCTAGGGTTCATCTTAGTGCAACAGAACAACCGTTCCCATTTTTCCTTATGTAGGTTAACACAGCAAAAGGCCTGCAGTCCTACCATGAAAGAGTTAGGGTTCTCTCTATGCCCAGTATTTTATTTTTTGGCCGTGCTGAGCGGCACGTGGGATCTTAGTTCCCCAACCAGGTATCGAACCCGTGGCCCCTGCAGTGGCAGCGTGGAGTCTTAACCACTGGACCACCAGGGAATCCCTATGCCCAGTATTTTACAGTGTGGTTCTATTGTTGATGACAGGGAGTTGGGTTCAGAATGCCCATCTACAGAAGAGAGAAAGGCTGACTTCTGCTTGGAGAGACTTGGCTAGCGCTGAAGTGAGGCCGACCAGCTCAGCTTCTTCTCCAGACCCAGGAAGAGCTGGTTTTGCAATGTCAATATTTGGAGGTTGCTTTCTCTCTATTGACCCAGCCCCTTAGTAACTCTCAGTTTTCACACAACTGTGTCTCCTTCCTGCTTGTGCCAGAGGGTTGGGAATCTCCTCCAGCAAACTTGGCACCCTTTGTTGTATATGAAGAACTGAAACTTTGGTCTTGGAAGGGTGGCCCTAGTGGTGCCCTTGGCCTTTGAAGTGTCACATCTTCACAGTCTCCAGTTTGTTGCTATGGAGACCTTCCTCATCATTGCAATATCTTAAAAAAATAAAACCAAAAAACCCCAACTTTATTGTTTCACAGTCTTGTGCATTAGGCAAGTAGCATTGTAACAAAAGCCATTTGTAAGGTAGGACCTAACAATGGTAGGGGTGAAGTAGCCAGGAAGTTCCTGCTGTATCAAGTGTTTAAAACATTAGTGAGTCACACAGGTAAATGGGCCCAGTGGAAACGTATGGAGTGTTGGCAGCAAGCCAACTGGGGGGAAAATGAGGTGATAACTGTTAACTCTGATGGGCTGGTCATACCAAGCCTATGAGGCAGCTGCTCTTGCTGGCCCCATTGTACAGATGGGGTGACCGAAGCATGGGGAGCTTAAGAAACGTGCCTCCTATCAGCCTCCTACTAAGTGGGAGGTGGGATTCAGAAATGCATTCTGGTTCCAAACCCCTTCTCATAATCATAACACTGTTCTGCCTCTAATAGGAGGGATGAAGGCTCTATTTTATTTTATTTTATTTTATTTTATTGCGGTACGCGGGCCTCTCACTGTTGTGGCCTCTCCCATTGTGGAGCACAGGCTCCGGACGCGCAGGCCCAGCGGCCATGGCTCACGGGCCCAGCCGCTCCGCGGCATGTGGGATCTTCCCAGACCAGGGCCCGAACCTGTGTCCCCTGCATCGGCAGGCGGACTCTCAACCACTGCGCCACCAGGGAAGCCCCAAAGGCTCTATTTTAAACCCTAGAGTCTCAACCCCATCTCAGCCAGGTTTGGGCATGTTTCCCAAGTGGACTCCTACAGTGGGTGTGGTCCCATGACCAGGTCCCCCAGATTTGAACCTCTGAACCACAATTACCAAAGTTTCCATTTTGGCCTCCTCCCGTCAGCCCTGGAGGACTCAGGAGCAGCTTGAGGTGGGCTCCCTCGGAGCTGCCCCCATGGGGATACTGCAGGCCAACGTTCCCTGACCAGGTCATCTGGGCAGGTCATCTGTGCTGTCGTAGTTTCAGACTCAGGGAAGGGAAGCTCCTCCCGACAAGCTATCAAACCAAGGGTTCCCAAGGATGCTCAGAGCTCCTGGTACCAAATGTTGCCTCTTTTATTAGCCCTGGTGCCACCCGTAATGTAATAAACGGGGTTCAGTCCCTCTGGATGGCATCGAGTGCAGCCTCATCACCAGATCTCGTAACAGAGCAAGAGTCCTGGAGAGCGAGGCAATGGCCTGGCTGGTCGACAGCCTGAGCCTGGAGGCTGCAGCCTCCCGGGCCTCAGAGATGGACCCCTTGGTTCAACCCCAGGCCACCCCAGTTCAAAGGAGGTGGCCATCTCTCCAGCCTTGACTGGCCTCCGTTACCAAGGACAGGAGGAGGCCAAAATATATTGCTTAAGCTTTCTTCCTCCTAGCCTGCCTCGGATCATTTCCACAGCTACTGGTCCAGCTTTCCAGTAAAAGAACAAAGGACGTGGGGTCTGTAGATGCCCTGCCCCAGAATCTCCAGGGTAGGAGTTGGTGGGGCAGGGGGGGGTTGTTCCGAATGCAGATGCCTAGGTCCTACCCACAGAGAGTCTTGTTCAACAGGCCTGGGGTGGCTCAAAAGTCTACATTGTCAGCAAGCTCCCCAGGTCATTCTGATACACAGTAAAATTTAAAAACCACTGGTGGAGGGCAGAGAGCATCAAAGTATCAGAATTCCCAAATTGGAGCCCCAGCTCCACTTGTCACGGGCGGGCTGACCTGAAATAATTCAGTCGCTCCCTTAGAGCTCCAGTTTCCTCATCTTCACAGTGGGAGCAATATCGCTCCTATTAAACTCGCTGGTTTGCCAAAAATTACGTCAGGTAATGGATGTTTCAGTAGGCTGGAAAATGGTCCCCCAAAAGATGTCCACGTGCCAATCCCTGGAACCTGCGAATGTCACCTGATACGGAAACAGGGTCTCTGCGGATGTGACCAAGTTAAGGATCTTGGGATGGAGAGATTATCCTGGATTATCTGGGTCGGCCCTAAATGCAATCACAAGGGTCTTAGAAGAGAGAAGCAGGGGGAGGTTGGACACAAAGGAGGAAACAATGTGCAGACGGAAGCAGAGACTGGAGGCATGCAGCCCCGGGAAACTAACATGATGCCTGAGCTGCAGGTGCCTTAGAAACATTTAACGTTGTCATTTCTCGGCATATAGGCGTCAACTCCTTCTTTCCCGGAGTGCTGCCATCCACACGTGGCGTTAGAGATGGGGCACGGGGCCTGGTGTGGGTCCTCCGGACACAAACTCCCGTGTCTATAAATAGCTTCTTCAAGGAATATTTTGAAGGCGCCCAACGGAACAAAGTATGAGTCAAAACAAAGCAAACATGCTTCACAATAACCATATTCGAAATTGTTTTTCTGGTGGAGCGGAGCGGCAGGCGCGTGGAGAGTGGCGTGCTGTCTGCGAAGCAGTATCTTGAATGTATGCGGTGCTGAATCCTGCCGGACCGTAAAAAGTTTAAGCCTCTTAGAACTAGGAACCTCACTTACAGTAAGCCTTGAATTCACTCAGTTCCTGTTATCCCAGGAACTCAGGGAGCTTTTCTTAATTATCTCCACCTCATTCACATTCCTAGGACGTGATCTATGCATTTTAAAGAGATGAAAACAAATGCTCGGCCGCATCTTCCCGGTTTTGCTGTGCCGGCCGCCCAGAGCTCCCACCGAGCCCCACCTCCTTGTCTCTCGGTGCTGGGCTCTGTCCCATCCTATTGCACTAACTGACCTTCGGTTCCTGAAGGGTGCTTCAGGGGGCTTGGCCCTCATCTTCCAACTTCCCTGCCTTCTGCCACCGTCCTCAACTCCCACCCTCGGGCACCAGTTCATTGGGGTGGCTGTTAACTCATTTCCTTCTTTCCATATTCACACCTGCCCCCGGCATCCTGCATGGTCACCTGCATGGTTCACGCTGCCCATCTGGGCTCCTCCTCTGTGAATGCCTGGCTGGAAAGGACAAGGGTCACACTGCACCAGAGCCGAGGACCGGAGTTGATGAGCAGACCATGAAAGGCCCCTATCACCATGCTCACTGCAGCGCAGAGCCCTGAGCATTCCTCCGGGCAGGCTCTGCATACATCCCTCGTTTAACCCTGGTGACACCCCGTGGCATAGGCCCCATCACCCCCATTTTTCAGATGAGGAAACAGTGGCTCAGAAGTTAAACGATGTCCACAGGCACACAGGTGACAAGAAGCAGAGTGAGGACACGGCTGTCTGACTGTGGGCCCGGCAGATGTAGGCGAGTATAGTCCACTTAAATAGAGCACCATCATGTTAAAATCGAAAATGGAGAAGGAGACTCAAAACTAAGTTTCCAGGGAAGAAGACTCTAGAAGAGTAAAAATCTGGGGATGCAGAGAGTCACGAGAGAAAAGAGTGAGGGAATTTTCCAGTGAGCTTAGCAGCTGTGGCTGGCCCAGCTGGGGGAGATTCAGGAGTGACTGCTGGGCCGGCCTAGAAAAAAGCCTCTGTAGTTCTAGGAAAGGAATCCCCATGCGTGTTTTCTACCCTGCGTTACCTCTGTGGCTATCACAGAATGTTCCATTTTTAAAAAATTGGGGCTTCCCTGGTGGTGCAGTGGTTCATGGGTTCAAGCCCTGGTCCGGGAAGATCCCACATGCCGCAGAGCAACTAAGCCCGGGTGCCACAACTACTGAGCCTGCGCTCTAGAGCCTGCGAGCCACAACTACTGAGCCCGTGTGCCGCAACTACTGAAGCCTGCGTGCTGCAACTACTGAAGCCCACATGCCACAACTACTGAGCCTGCGCTCGAGAGCCCGCGAGCCACAACTACTGAGCCTGTGTGCTGCAACTACTGAAGCCCCCGCACCTAGAGCCCGTGCTCCGCAACAAGAGGAGCCACTGCAATGAGAAGCCCACGTACTACAACTAACTACAACGCTCACCTCAGCTAGAGAAAGCCTGCACGCAGCAACGAAGACCCAATGCAGCCAATATAAATAAATAAAATTAATTAATTAAAAGAAATTGATTGTAATCTCCACTTTAACCTTGCAGCCAGGGCGTCGTAGTCGAAATCTTCAGCAGCCTGTACGGTGTGGAAAACAGTCAGAGCAGACTGGGCGTGAACAGGGCTCCGGCCAGGCCACCTGACGCGCCACCAGTCCTTGAGGTTCCACGGCACTGGAGGAAGGGGAAAGTCAAGGTTGAAAGTGAAGAGGCTTGGGAATTCCCTGGCGGGCCAGTGGTTAGGACTCCGTGCTTTCACTGCCGAGGATGGGGGTTGATCGCTGCTCAGGGAAGTAGGATCCTGCAAGCCACGTGGCACAGCCAAAACAAAAAAAAAAGTGAAGAGACTTGATGTCACGTCCACAGAGATCAGGAATCGTTTCGTGAAGTATCAGCGTGGGGAGGGGGGCCAGAGGGAAGGGAGGCCGCCAGGTTGCCTGTCAGGAATCCTGCTGCGTTTCTCAAGCGTGAGCCTCAGACCATCTAACAGATGAATCTCCTCCAGTGCTGACTCAGCACGTCTGGGGCTTGTGGCAGATATCTCCATGGTCACGGAGACCCCTCGACTCTGTTGTACCGCAGTGCTTGGAAACCAGTGGCCTCACTCCTGCAGCCCTCTTAAAAATGCCAGACTAAGGTCCCCTCTGGCGGCTTCTTCATCCTCTGTTTGTTCTCCCTGACAATATCCATCACCCTCGCCTCCCCAGAGCAACTCTCCTGGGTCATTTGGCCTGAGGCGCTAGAGGAAGCCAGGAGCAGGAACAGAGCTGGAGGTTTTCTGGGCAGAGCTCTGTTGGAGAGGCTCGTGCTTGAGACCTGGGTTTCTCCTGCAGGACCCTGGGCAATTATGTAACATCTGTGGGTCTCAGTCTCTCTGTAAAATGAGAATAATAATATTTCTCTAACTTAGAGTCATTTTAAGAAACAACAGAGCTGATGTATGTCAAATGCTTAGGGCAGTACCTGATACACATATGTTCTAAACATCGTTGCTATTAGCCCATAAACTCCTACACCAGTGACCATGAAGTCTGATTATTCATGCTCCTGACATACATTTGGGTTTACACAGTCACTATATTGGGGACAAAGTCTTTGACTGTTTCTCCTTTATTACTGGCCTCTTTTCTTTTTCAGTCTTGTTTTGATTATTCTGAAATGCATGCACTCTCGCATACACATAGTCTTATCTTAAGCTGCCTCATCATATTTGAAGTAGATATAGCATCGATAAAAAAATAAAGAAATGTAGTGAACGAAGACTGGCCTGCTTATTTCACACATGGGAACACCAAGACAGAAGTCAAATGTCCCACTCAAAGGTCACCCACCAGTTAGAGGTAGATCTGCGGTTAGAACCGCATAGCTGCATGACCCTCTCAGTGGATGGACCAAGCCAGGCTTTGGCCGTGGGGAGTGCAGCCTGGGAACATCCTGTTGGTGGTTAAGAGCAGCAGTGCACCCAAATTTAGTTTCAGCCTCGGTATCAGCCTAAGTCTGTGTTCTAGCCCGTGGGGCTTAGGAAGATCACGTAGCCAAAGGCCAGCTCTACCGTTCTTTCTGGAACTCCTGAACTTGGGTCTAATCAATGATCTTGTGATCACATGGATTACCACTATGCCTCTTCTGCATAACCCCATCAATGATGCAAGCAATGTCATTTGGGTTTATTGCTAATATCAGAATACTTCCACATATATGTGTGCATTTTAGATGTAACTTAGAAGGGAAGATTTCCTTATCTGCTTTGCATGTTGAGGTTTTATGATTCAGCAGAAAATAAATGCATATTTATTATTGCAAGAACAAAACACTGTAATAACAAGGATGTTTGTGGAAGTTGCTAATTTTCATCCCCCCAAAATTTATTCACAACTTTTAAGTAGTTAAATGGGGAAACAGGTTGACAGTTGATACTGAATATTATGAGTGTGCTGATGAGATAATTTTAGGAATAACAGTATGTCCTCTTTGAACCAACGAAGGTTTGTAAAAATTATATAATAATACAAGGCAGAATAGTGGAGGATGTAGTCTAAGTTTAGTCCGTTTAGAATTGTTTGTGGTATTAAATTCATAACGTTAAACAAAATAACCTATAAAAATTATATTTAACTTTTAGTCATTTAACTCCACTCAGTCTGTGATTCTTGCTTCTCTGAGAGACTCATTTGAAATCAAGTCCCTATTTAGAGCTGCAAGTGTGCGGCCTGGTGATGACAGAAGGAATCTAGCGGCTGAGAATGCTGAGCAAGGCTTAATGAACCGAAATTGCAAACGTTAAACGTGTACTCAAAATTTTAACAATAAAACGTAATTACAGTTTTAAATCAAATTTCAGCGCTGTCCTGGTTTCCCAGAATGCATTCCTGGGTGGTGCTCTGTGCTGTGGCCTTGGCTTTTGCTCAGTTTCCAGCGTTATTCCTCACAGCCTTTCAGCCTGTATGTTTGGGGCAGCTCTGGATGTACATGGGAGGAGGAACTTAAGTGACTGAGCCCCCTTCTCTTTCTCTTCTCTTCCATCCTCTGCTCACCCAGCAGGGGAGGGCTGAGAAGGGCCAGGGGTTCTGCTCTGTTGTGTAGAAAGGAAAGGAGAACTCAGAAACTCAGATTTCCCGAGTGTGCTCTGGGAGGTGGACTATAGCCAGATCCTGAGATGCATGGTTCCTAAGATGTGTTTTCTTGTGGCTTTACTATGGCAAAGGGCCTGGGGGATGCCAGGTCCCCGAGCCCAAAGGCGAGGAGCATGGCGGGTCACCTCACGATGCATTTCCCCTCTCCCCCCACACAGTTTGTGAAGTTTGCCAACATAGAGGAGGACACCCCATCCTACCATCGGAGCTACGATTTCTTCGTGTCTCGCTTCAGTGAAATGTGCCACTCTGGCCATGAAGACTTGGAGATCAAGACTAAGTGAGTATAAGGGAAGTGGAGGAGGCTGTGCCTCTAATGGCAGAGGCATTGATGGTCCTGCAGAGCTCCCAGCCCGGATTGCGTGTCTGATTTCACTGGCGTTTACCGAGGCTCTGATGTTGCTGGTGGGGAAGGGGCACCTGGCGGGACTTAGGTGGATGCGTGGGCAGAGCTAGGCTCCCAGCACATGCTTTCTAAAGGAACAGCCTCTGGGGACAGAAAACAGGGTGGGACGTAAGGTGACGGTCCTCTGAGCCCAATTTGAGAGCCAGTGACACACACATGTACACACCTGTGCTCTCTTTTGTTCATAAGTACATGCCTTTATACACCCTAGAAACACTCCCACTCACCACTCTCCATCAAAATATACACCCACAAATAAAAAGCCGAGGTCCTCACACTGGCTGATCCCTGCTGTCCTCCTGAGTTTATCTCCTCCACTCTTCCCCTCCTCATTCCCCTTCGGCCACCCAGGCCTCCGTGCTGCCTTGGAAACACACCAGGGACATTCCTGCCACAGGGCCTTTGCACGGTCTGTTCCTCTGCCTGGGAGGCTTCCTCTGTGGAGCTGTACAGCTCACTCCTTCACCTCCTTCAAGGCTTTGCTCAAGTGTCCCCTTGTCAACAACGCCTTCCCCTGACGCTCGCCTTCTCCCTCACCCTGCTCTGTTTTTATTTCCCCATAGCACTCATCCCCTTCAAACATGTTCCATAATGTACATATGTTTCTCATTCATTGTCTGTCTCTCCCCACTAGAATGTAAGCTCTGTGTGGACGGGAGTCATTGTTTTGTTCTCTGACGCATCCCAAGTGCTAAGACAGTGCCTGGAGAGCAGCAGGCACTCACGACATACTTGTTGAGTAAGTGAATGAAGGAATGCTTTTCAGATCAACATCTTGAATTACAGAACACACTTTTACACACACATACTCACACTCACAAAAATACTTAACTTACAGAAATACATTCCTCGACATAGAAATTAAACCCCTCAATGAAATCACAAAGAAATTCACACAAATATATGCTGATACCGATAGATAAAGGATGAGAAGTAAACCACTGCCTACAAAGAGTGCTTATCAACCTGGGGAGGCGAAATGAAACACAGGAAAAGGAGGAGGAAGGAGGGAAAAGGGCTGAGCTGTCCTTACCAGGCAAAGCTGCAGGAGGCGGAGAAGGAAGGGGCTGGGGGCTGAGGCTGGGTGGCCAACATGCCCACGGGAGACTGGGTCTCCATGGCTTTGTTCCAGAGCTCAGCCCATGGCTTCTTCCTGCATCACGTCAGCACTGCAGCGGGCCCGAGTGCACATGATACACAATGGCACGGTCCAGGAGCCCTGTGTGCCCCGAAACTACAGCTTCCTCACTATGGCTGCTGGTCTGGGTTGGAGAAACAGGACGTGAACCCCTCCATCCCCCAGGCTGCCTGTTCCCAAAGCTCCCAAGCTGTGGAACGGCTCCAGGGCAGGACCCTGTGTGACTGATGGCAGTGTCCCTGCTCCCCAGTCTCGCCTGGACCAGCCAGGGGCTCCCTGGGGCTGTGCTGCTGCAGTGCCTCAGTGGGGCCAGTGGGGGTCACGGGAGGAAGGAACCCCTGTCTCCCCAGCGCTGGTTCCCTCAGCAGCTACCTCGCTCCAGAACGGCTGTGAAGAGGCAGAAGGGGCTGGAGCAGGTGGGGTGTGTCCAGAAGCAGGTGATGGGGAAGGGGGGGACTGTGACCAGGTGTGGCTGGAACAGGTGCTGACCGCAGGTAGAGCCAAGCTCCAGGAGGGGAGGGGACACTCCATGCTGCTCTACACACACTCATACACGTACAACCGCACACACACACTCCACAGCAGGGGAGGAGGCACAGAAGCAGACATGGTCGCACCGTGTCCTGATGGTGTGGGGAGCGACTGGAGGTCAGGAGAAGGGTGCTGAGGTTTGCTTCTGGCCACCGGGCAGTGCCATCAGCACCCACAGCCTGGCACCTGCCGCCCATGGAAGCAAGGCTGCCGGGTGAGGGGAGTTTCTCCCTTTGTGTTGTCTCCCATCCCTAACCTCCCTGCACCCCTTCTCCCTGAGCTCTCCCCCTGGTCCTTCGCAGCCTTTGCAGAGCTCAGAGCTCCTTTCCAAGAACTACCCTTGGGTCTCATGAATAGGGGTGTGTGTGTGTGTGTGTGTGTGTGTGTGTGTGTGTGTGTAGTCCCCTTGGGTTCAGAGACTTCTCAGTCCCTTGCACGTGGGCAGGCCTCCACTGAGCCCATTATAAGGAACAGTAAGAGGCTGCTTCTCCCCCAGGCCTGATCAGTCAGCTCTGGGCATCATGGAATGAAATGTGTACCTATGTGGAAGGGATTCTGGGGAGATTGAAAGAGTGAAGAAAAATTAATTGAGTCACACATAAGGAAGCCCTGGGTAGAAAAATTTCCATCCCCTGGGCCTGGTTTCCTGCCAGCCAGGCTCTCCTGAGTGGGACATGAGTCCAGCATGTCTGGGATTTATTTCTGTAGTGCACTAGGGAGCACCTTTAACCTGGAGCCAGGAATAGTTAGCAGAATTGTATTACAGTTACTTCGTCCTCGAGTCCGGACAACCTCAGCTCAGGGTGCTGACCTGGCTCAGGATTAGAGGAGCTAAGTGTTTGCCCGGGAAATCCTTGTCCATTGCCAGCAGCCCTAATGGTCCTGGGCCAGGGGATGACGGTGCATTAGGCATCTCTCACCACCCAGTTATGGTCTCCGCGTAAAGCTCAGGGTAGCGCCGTGGTAACAGCACTTAAAACTGAAGCTGAAATGACAAATGGCAACTAAATATTTAGAAAAACTGCTCAACTCCAATAATCATCAAAAGGATACGAAGTGAAATCGCTACAAGATATGAGGATTTTTCTGAGCCACAAAATTAGAGCAGATGTTTAGAATGAGATCCCTAGTGCTGAGGCAGGCACAGTGAGGATGGTATTCTCCTGCAGCTTGTGCAGTGGGCGTGGGGGGAATCTGGCAGAACTGGGAGCCTTTCATTCCTTACCTTTCGATTCAGTCATTCTACTCATGGCAATGATTTGGAAGGTAGTAAAGTACTTTGTACAGCGATGTCCATTGTAGCATTATTACAGAAGAAGATTTAGAAACAACTTAAATGACCAATAGGCGACTAGTTCAGAAAGTTCTGATAACAGTGTAGCACATAACCATTCAGCATGTTTGTGAGTTAATGATGTAGGGAAATGCTTGTGATAGAATGCTATAGGTGAAAAAAGCCAATACGAATTACATACGCAGCAGGTTCTTGATCCTCTTATATATTATACACAGAAGAAAGGAAAGACACCAAAATGCCAAGATAATTATCTTTGAGTGGCGATGGCATGGGAAATCATCTTTACACTTTTCTATAATTAGCATGTATTATGTTATAATCAGGAAAAAAAAAAAAGGTTTGGTTAAAAAAAGGAACTTCAGGTTGAAATAAATGGCCAGTAAAGAGGGCCGCCTCCTGCAGGGCTGTGCTGATCCCTGAGTCAGCAGAGTGGGAACTGGGGATGTGCAAAAGGGGTCCCCTCTGTGCTGTTACTCATTTCCCCTCTGCTTTCTCAGCCAGCTTAGTCCCAGCCAAGACCTCTTTGTGCCTGAGAGTCTGACAGCTCTGTGCCTCCCCCTCCAGATGCCCTCCCCCTCCAGATGCCCTCCCCCTCCAGATCCCCTCCCCCTCCAGATCCCCTCCCCCTCCAGATGCCCTCTCCCTCCAGATCCCCTCCCCCTCCAGATGCCCTCCCTCTCCAGATCCCCTCCCCCTCCAGATGCCCTCCCCCTCCAGATGCCCTCCCCTCCAGATGCCCTCCCCCTCCAGATGCCCTCTCCCTCCAGATCCCCTCCCCCTCCAGATCCCCCCTCCAGATCCCCTCCCCCTCCAGATCCCCTCCCCCTCCAGATGCCCTCTCCCTCCAGATCCCCTCCCCCTCCAGATGCCCTCCCCTCCAGATGCCCTCCCCCTCCAGATGCCCTCCCCCTCCAGATGCCCTCCCCCTCCAGATCCCCTCCCCCTCCAGATCCCCCCTCCAGATCCCCTCCCCCTCCAGATCCCCTCCCCCTCCAGATGCCCTCTCCCTCCAGATCCCCTCCCCCTCCAGATGCCCTCTCCCTCCAGATCCCCTCCCCCTCCAGATGCCCTCCCCCTCCAGATGCCCTCCCCCTCCAGATGCCCTCCCCTCCAGATGCCCTCCCCCTCCAGATCCCCTCCCCCTCCAGATCCCCTCCCCCTCCAGATCCCCCCTCCAGATCCCCTCCCCCTCCAGATCCCTCCCCCTCCAGATCCCTCCCCCTCCAGATCCCCTCCCCCTGTAAGTTGCTCACAGCCCTGGTTTCTGCCTCGTCCGTTCTTGGCAGCACTTTGAGCTCTTATATCTTGGGCTCAAACTGGAGAAAACCCAGCTAGGTACTAAAGAGCCTGGAGAAGCTGGGCACCCTAGGGATGAAGCCCGGGTGGTACGGGGCAAGGGCTGTCTGGGAATCTCCAAGACAAGCCAGAAGACGTGGCCTTCATGCTCACATCCACCAGCACAAGAAGGCGGCCAGCCAGGAGGCCAAGTCACATGAAGAGTAGAAGGTGGGCTCTGTTCTGCCTTTTAAGGGACGAGTGCATCCCTAATCCCCTCGCTGTGCTCCTCTCCTTGTCACAGAAGCTGGACTTGTCAGGGCTTGCAGACTTCATGGCGCCATGTCTCCCTTTTCCTTACAGAATCCGAATGTCAGGTATCAAAGGTCTACAAGGGGTGGTGAGGAAGACCGTGAATGATGAACTGCAGGCCAATATCTGGGACCCACAGCACATGGACAAGATCGTCCCATCCCTGCTTTTCAATCTGCAACACGTGGAGGAGGCGGAGAGGTGAGCAGGAGACGGGGGAGCTTGCACGCGGCCCTGCAGCCCTCCCAGGGCACTTGGCAACCACACGGCTGGGTTGGTTGGTAAAACCCAGCCCCAAAGTCAGGGCTCTTGGCTTTTGTGGCTTGTTCTGCAGTGAGTCCAAAGCTGCTTCCCTAGGAGCCTTGGCTCTGGCCTTCTACCAGCCTGCTGTACCCCTTAAGGTCTGCATTCCTGAAGGAGAAACAGTAATGGTGCTGGGCTCCCTGGGGTAAGTGTGTACTGAACACAAAGAACCAAGAGTCGGGTTCCCTTGGTCTTTCTAGAAGCAGCAGGCCAAGGAGGTTTTTAAATGCCTTTCATGGTTCCAGGTGCTGAGGAGGACCTTTCTTCTCTCTCACTTCCTAGTGGTGTTCCAGTCCCTTAGAAATGCCCACTTGACCAGCCAGCAGCCACTTGACACGAGTTACAGATACTGAGTTTTAATCTGGGAACCCCTGGAAAGGATTCATCCTGTCCCTGCCCCTCACTCTTCCCCTCTGTGAAGTGGGATGGAGGGAGAGTTTCACGGTGCTGTCCACGTTGCCTGGGCATGACGCCGATTGAAGATATCGTGGGTTCCCCACTTTCTGTCAGTTGAGCCTGCGCTGCTAGAGCCGGTTGGGAAATTTAGTGTGCCCTCTGGTGGTTGTTCCTGGAATAGCATCTCACTGACAAGCTCCCTGGTGGTCTCAGGTGGAGGTGGGTGGGTACCACTGAGTCGCACCTAACTAAGCCAACGCCCGTGCCTTTCCTTTTTCCCCTCCTTCCTCTCTCCCCTTCTCTTCTGCTTTCTCCAACTCTGTCGGCCTCCCTCTCTTCTTATCTCATCTGTCGTTCCTTCCAAAGCCTTGGGGGCATGGAGACACTCGTGGTCTGCGCCTCCCCAGGCCCATGGTGCTCAGGGCATCTATCCTTCCCGCAGAGGCACATCAGGCCTATCCCTAGGATGTCCAGAAAAAGAACTTTATCCCTCCTCCCACAATCTTCCTCCACTGTGGGCTTCCTTACCCCCATTTAACTTCTGACAGCCTCAACACCTCCCCTGTGACCTAGTGCAGCCCACGTCAAATTCCTGCTTGTCCTACTGGGACCATTTGCGTGAGGGAAGCACAGAAGGCCTGCACAAAGCGACGCCCAGCTGTGCATTCCATCCCTCACCCGTGGGCTGTGTGTTTCCACAGCCGGTCCCCCTCCCCCCTCCAAGCACCAGAGAAGGAGAAGGAGAACCCTGCAGAGCTGGCTGAGAGGTGCCTTCGGGAACTGCTGGGCCGGGCTGCCTTTGGCAACATCAAAAACGCCATCAAGCCTGTTCTCGTGTGAGTGTTCCCCTTCCCCACCCACCCGCCTTCAGCTTTGAACAGTTTCAGGTCCGGCATCTCCTTGCTGACTCGGGAGGAGGGAAGGAGGTGTTATAGTTGTGGTGCTTCGGCCAAGTGGGTCCCTTCTCTGTGCCCATGTTCCCCACACTGTGGCATCAAAAGCTACCACATGGTGGGCTTCCCTGGTGGCGCAGTGGTTGAGGGTCCGCCTGCCAATGCAGCGGACACGGGTTCGTGCCCCGGTGCGGGAAGATCCCACATGCCGCGGAGCAACTAGGCCCGTGAGCCATGGCCGCTGAGCCTGCGCGTCCGGAGCCTGTGCTCCGCAACGGGAGAGGCCACAACAGTGACAGGCCCGCGTACCGCAAAAAAAAAAAAAAAAAAGCTACCACATGGTGAGCGAGCACAGTTTTGAGGAGAGGAGTTGGGAGGAGGAAGGTGCCCGGCTTCATTCCTGAGCCCACAGCTATGGAACCCTGTTCGTTGACTTCTCGTACTTCCCTTCTCTCACCTACACCTGAAAGCCCTTGCTACTTACCTGGGAGCTTCGAGAGGGGCTGGGTCTCTGGGGGGGTGACTTTCTCCCACCAAGCTTCTCCCTCCTAACATCACTTGCGTTTCATAGTTACTCTCCATATTTTCTCCCTCACAGCCATCTGGATAACCATTCTCTTTGGGAACCCAAGGTGTTCGCCATCCGTTGCTTTAAAATCATCATGTACTCAATTCAGGTACGGCGGCTCCCCTGGTCCAGCCTGTCCCTCTGGCCAAGGTGGCGCCTCTCGGAGCGGAACGGTGTACACCTGGAGAAAACCAGCTGTCCTCTGTGACTTCTCCTAAGCCCCTAGTTGTCTAAACCCGCGCTGCTTAATCTAGTCGTGGAGAAGGACTAGTTTAATTTCCAATATGTCACAGACCCATACTTTATAAAACACAAAAAGAATTGTTAGAAAAAACAAACGACAACCTCATGCAAAATACAGGCCCACAGACCATAATTGGCTGCCATGGCTTCTGTCAAGTTGCTTACTCAACACTTACTCTCAATTTCCATACTTAGCTCAATGTACATGGGCATCAGACAGATCTTGACCTGGCACCAGACCACAGGCCACACTTTGAGCACCACTGGACTAAACCACCGGGCCTCTTGTGGCCCTAATAAGACCTGGGATCTGGGGAAACCGAAAAGGAAGACAGTATCTTAAAATTGACTTTTGACCCATTTGAAGTGAAAGGGCCCAGGGAAAATGTGGAAATCCAGGTCTTCATTGGGATTTGACTCAGCTCCTTGTTGGACCGAGGAGGGGGAGGGGCTCAGGAAAAGGACTGGGGTATCCGGGTGCCACCTCTAGTGCCTGCTAGCCTTGGGACCTCCCTTTTGTCCACCCAGCTTTGGGTCCTCGTCGAGGGCTGCCCTGGCTCAGAGGCCATATGGGGGCTGCTATCTGGGGACCAGCACCTCTCCCTCCCCCCCAGCCGCAGCACTCCCACCTGGTTATCCAGCAGCTCCTGAGCCACCTGGATGCCAACAGCCGCAGCGCGGCCACGGTGCGGGCGGGCATCGTGGAGGTCCTGTCGGAAGCTGCTGTCATCGCCGCCACGGGCTCTGTGGGTAAGGGGGATCCCGAGTGGAGTGGAGCCTGGGGACCCCCCCAAGGACAAGGAACTGCCCTTAACCGTAGGCTGCCTCCCCTTCCAGAAGAGGGCAAGGCACGATAGGGAGGTGTCAGAGCCGGCTTTCCTCAGGAGGAGAAATCAGCTGGGGAAGGTAGTGGGCAGAGGAAGCCCCTGGCTGGAAGGGGGCCTGGGCTTGCCCGATAATGCAGGGCAGGGGAGAATAAGGGAGGAGTGCCAGCCCCGGATTTCAGGTCTCCCACCCCGCTGCGCTCAGGGCCCACGGTGCTGGAGATGTTCAACACTCTGCTGAGGCAGCTGCGGCTCAGCATCGACTACGCTTTGACCGGGAGCTACGATGGGGCCATAAGCCTTGGCACCAAGATCATCAAGGAGCACGAAGAGCGCATGTTCCAGGAGGCGGTCATCAAGACCATAGGTGGGCCCGGGGAGGGGCGGGGCCCGGGGCCGGAACTGCGGTGGGAGGGGCAGGCAGGTGGGCAGGCTCCAGGCAGGCGGGCGGGAAGGCGGGGCCCCTTCCGCGAGGATGTTAGTCCAGGGGAGTGTAAGATTGTCATCCACTTAAATCGTGTTATTCACGGACACTGGGGGAAATGGAGTCAGCCCATGGCGCACACAGCTCACAGAGTGGCCTGGGCCAGGCCCGAGTTAGATCACAGCACAATCTCCCTGGGTTTCTCAGCCTGAAGTTCAGATCAGAGGCTGAGACAGGCGAACTCTTCCCGCACCCCAGTCCCCATTAGGGCCGCCTGCTGCTTCCACGTTTGAGCGATTGGAGGGGAGGTGGGAGAAAGAAAGAGAAAAGGAAGGAAAGAGGACAGGGAGAAGGCCATGGATATGCACGTGGATGTGGAAGGGGAGAACCATAAAGCCACCATGTGCGTGTAAGGGCTCATCACTTTCAGAGCCCTCTGGTCCTAGCGCCACTGGAGCTTCGCCATCCCGGAGACCTTAACCGCAGCCTCCGGAATAACACGTGAAGGAACGGGAGCCTGGAAGAGTCCTCTGCCGTCATCTAGGTGTCTCCCTCTGGGTCTTAATCGTCTCCCTAGAGAAGCAGCCCGCACTCTTCACAGTAGTTTGTTCAGCTGAAAGTTTGAGCGGAGACTCCAGCAGCTGCCGGCCTCAAACCCTCTCTTCTGTCTTTTTCCTGAAGGCTCCTTTGCCAGCACGTTGCCTACTTACCAGCGCTCCGAGGTGATCCTCTTCATCATGAGCAAGGTTCCACTGCCTTCCCTGCATCACCCCATGGAGATGGGGAGGACCGGGTGAGTCTGCCATGCCTTCCTCCCCCTTCCTCTCCCAGCCTAAATTCCACCTGACTCCCCGTCCCACGTTTTTGGGCTCTCTCCCTTCTCCACCTCAACTTTCCTGGTTCTGTCCTTACTTGTCTTCTCTCATTCTACTCTCAAATCCCTCAGCAGCCTTTAGTGGGCCTTTGGATCCTACAGTTCCTCAGGCTGTCCCACCAATAACAACCTCCCACCTTGGGGGGAGCCATTAGTTCCCTGGTCTGGAAATCACTGTCCTGGGTAACCCAACAAGATAAGCCTCATGGAGAATCTAATCAGGAGAAAGAACTGGGCAGGCAAGTGTGGGGTCTTTGCCTGTATCACCATCTTGGTGATCATCTGTGTCTCTGGTCTATAGGGAGAACAGGAACCGACTGACCCAGATTATGCTGCTGAAATCCCTCCTTCAGGTGAGCCTCTCCTGTCCCCATTCCTGCTCTGCCTCTGTAGGAGGCAGCTCCTTCCAAGGAAACAAGAGAAGGCTACTACATACAGTTGTGCAGGTTGCACACTGCACAAACATGCCCAGCCAAAGGGGTGAGTAGGGGGCTGAAATCCAACCTGTGTTCCACTCATTAGCCAGGCTGGGTACCCACAGGGCTGGGTCTTCCAGAGCAGGCAGGATGCCTGTTTCTAACTTTCACAAAGGTACCTTCTCAGCTACTGATGGCCTTGTCACTCAAACATTATCTCTGTATTGAGGTGGACTCTATTGGTTCCTGCCCTTTTTCCCTCCAAGTGTCTCCCCAGGTCCCTTCCACCTGTTTCTCCCTTGGTACTTATGACCACCTCAGTCCCCTAGCCACTGTCTTTCCCTTTATCCATTTAAAAAAAAATAATAGCCATAATTCTTTTATCTAACTTAATTTTTAATTTTTTTAAAAAATATTTTTGGCCAGGCCACGCAGCTTGCAGGATCTTATTTCCCTGACTAGGGATCGAACCCAGGCCCCGGCAGTGAAAGTGCTGAGCCCTAACCACTGGACCGCCAGGGAATTCCCCGCTTTATCAATTTTTTTACATTTGTCTTCTTTCCTTCTTTGCAGCCATCACTGGAGGCTAGATTTATTGTTCTCAAATGCTGTTCCTATGACCAACTTGTTTAACGTATAGATTCCCTAGAGATTTTGAGCCATTAGTCTGAGGTCCTGGAATCTGTATTTGTAACAAGCTTCCCAAGGCACAACCCCGGCCTAAACTCTGGACATCTCAGAACTAGATTATTCTATAGTTGCTCCCTCCTCCTCACCTATCATAAATACAACCAGGAAGAATTTTCTAGAAATGTTGTTCTTCACGTGTTGCTCCTTGTTAAAGAGTACATCTCAGTTTCTAATTGATGTGCATCCAGATTTCAAACTTCTCAGACTGAAATTGGAAGGTCCTCAGTCCCCTTTCCCTCCGTAGACCCCCCATGTGACCCCTCGACCCGTCTCTGTTCTAACCTGCCGCTCTGCACAGCCGCCTCACTCCCGCTCACGCCCTCCCTCCCCTCTCTCCAGCCCACACCTTTCATGTCACACTATTTTTATAAAGGTTTTTTGTGCTGACACTGCCCACATCTGGTACCTCCGTTGTCTGTGTACTCCTGCCATTTCTTTGCTGAGCTTACCGTCATTAATTTGTACCCTGCGTCTTACCAAGGTGACAGTTTGGGGCACACTCAAATACATCCCCCTTCAGTGAACATTGACGTTTACTACCGATGCCACCAGGCTTTACCAGAGCCTCAAGGGCCTGCTGAATCATCAAAGGCATTGTTTTGCAATATGGACTTAACAGTAAATCTGGTTTGCTGCTTTTAACTACTTTGACACCATCATGGGTGAGGTGTCTCTACGCCTGCTGGCTTTAATCAGAAGACCCTCATTATGGCCGTGCTAGAAGAGATGTAAGCAAATGCTGTGTGTGCTCTCGGCTGTTGCCATGTCCGTGGGTTCTAATTCCTCAGCCCAGCTGTAAGTTCTTCCACTGTCTCTCCTTCTTTGTGACTGTTCGTCTTCTAATGAAGCGTGTTCATGGTGAATGTTCGCCATTTGTGCCCTAATGGGCTGAAACATTAGGTTCAGAGGCTCCCTGGCTTTTGCTCTCTTCTAGGGCTCATCCTTTGCTTGCTTTTAGTAACTTAATGTCCCTGCATACTGTCCCCATCCACTTAGCTAAGCTGAGCTGGGCGGGTTGCCTAGGTAGATGTTGGAGGGTTCCCAAAAGCTGCCTAAGGTGGAGGACAGGGAAACTGGGCTGGGAGATGTTTAGAGAGGATGGATGCTTCAGACCCAAATTCTGCCGACTGCCCCTCAGTCTCCTCACTGCTGCCAGGAGGGCCGGCGTTCGTAAGCACGTGATCCCGGGCTCCCTTGCAGGTATCCACCGGCTTCCAGTGCAACAACATGATGTCAGCTCTGCCCAGCAACTTCCTTGACCGCCTTCTCTCCACCGCCCTCATGGAGGACGCAGAGATCCGTCTCTTCGTTCTAGAGATTCTCATCAGTTTCATTGATCGTCATGGCAACCGTCACAAGTTCTCCACCATCAGGTGAACTTGGGGTCTCCCCTCTATTTGGTGTGTGATGGGGGAGGAGACTCCCATTAGGACCTCGCACTCAGGTGGGAAGACGATTCAGATCTTCAGTGGGAACCCCCCAGGGAGCTAATCATGGACATGGACCCTGGGGTCCTACAAGGGAAGGAGAGACTGAAGGGCCATTTGTGCCTGGTGGAGCAAGGGAGGGAGATTTGGGAGGTAAAGAGCAGGTACCCACGGGAGCTCTCAGGTGGGGAGGAAAGAAGGGGATGCAGGGTTATCAGTTGAGACTAGGGGGCTGAAAGGGAGGAAGGAAAGGGAGGAAGAGGGTAATCTGGATCAGTATTTAAGAAAAAAGAGACAGGAGCTTGAGAACTTGGGAGAAAGTGGAGATCAGGCTAAGAACCAGGGCAGGAGGACACAGGGAGGCATTGGTACAACTAACAACACTGGGATAGAGCCCAGTGATACCATGTGAGCTCTGCTGGCCTCGCGCAAGGGCTGACTGAGGTGGCCCCTCACGTCCCCTCCCAGTACCCTCAGCGACATCTCTGTCCTGAAGCTGAAAGTGGACAAGTGCTCCCGGCAGGACACCATCTTCATGAAGAAGGTTAGCAAGCGTGACCTCAAGACACAGTGAACCCCGGGTGGGTCAGGCCCTGCGGACCCCAGTCTTCCAGCCCCCAAGTCGCCACTGGCCATGCCCCTAGAACCCACTTCCTCCTCTTTGACTATGCTTAGTCCGGATGACCAGCCGACCCCTCTAGGGGATCAAGCCCCCAGGTCATACTTATCACCGAGCCAGAGTGAGGAGCATCCCTTGACTATGTTCTAAAAC
The DNA here is from genome assembly GCF_964374135.1 of Grampus griseus. NCBI lineage: Eukaryota > Metazoa > Chordata > Mammalia > Artiodactyla > Delphinidae > Grampus > Grampus griseus. Next base: position 19,049,953 of record NC_139009.1, read on the forward strand.
TGGATTTGGGCAGCAGCTTTTGTTGCTGGTTTCACTGGGCCCACCTTCCCTAAGCACATACTCCCGCACTGCCCGATTCCACTGGGGTCTGCTTTAAAGGCATCCTGTCCCTGAGGGCGGAGGTGGGGTACACACAGCTGCATCGCCCCCTTCAGACTGCTCTTCCCATTCTCCTTGCCCCTCCTGTCCCCACCCTGCCCGCCGTGGCCTTGCCTCCACCCTTGTCCCCGTCTCCAGCACTCCCAGCAGCTCTACAGACACATCTACCTGAGCTGTAAGGAGGAAACGAACATACAGAAGCACTACGAGGCGCTCTACGGCCTGCTGGCGCTCATCAGCATTGAGCTGGCCAACGAGGAGGTGGTGGTAGACCTCATCCGCCTGGTGCTGGCTGTCCAGGTGGGGCCCCCTGTGGGCGGGACATAGGGGTTGGGATCGGGGGAAGGCACCTGTTTTGGCCAAGCACTAGTGAGAGAGCCAAGTAGCCACTGCTTAACACCTGTTCTGGAGCCCAGGAGTATTGCACCCTTGGTTGGCCATTCCTCCATGAAGACCACAAACCGTGGTCCTATTTGGGGACCACCAAACGATGCTGAATTCATGGCTTTGGCCCATCCTCAGAGTAAAGGAGACCCGGGAAACAGGGTCTTTCAAAAATATCCCTTCACCCTAGTATTCTGGGTCTCTTGCAAGGTCTGAATGAGACTCCAAGGATTGCCAAGAGGGTACCCATAAGCCCGGAGTGATCTCCATACAAACTCATTTGTCTAAAGATTACCTAGTTCCCAAACCTAGCTGTGCTTCAGAATTGCCTTAAGCACTTATTAAAAATATATAGGGCTTCCCTGGTGGTGCAGTGGTTGAGAGTCCGCCTGCCGACGCAGGGGACATGGGTTCGTGTCCCGGTCCGGGAAGATCCCACATGCCGCGGAGCGGCTAGGCCCATGAGCCACGGCCGCTGAGCCTGCACGTCCGGAGCCTGTGCTCCGCAACAGGAGAGGCCACAGCAGTGAGGGGCCCGCGTACCGCAAAACATAAAAATAAAAATAAATAAATAAATAAAAATATATAATCCCAGTTCTGTCCCCAAGCTTGGGGATCTGGAGATTCAACAAGCTCCCCTCATGACTCTCAGGCAGCCAGCGTGGCACTAGATAGGGCTTTAGACTTTCATGGTCTGCCTGGGTGGAAGTCCACTGCTCAGGATGCTGGGAATTGGGGCAGGTCCTTCAGACCTCAAAGGCCAGGGTCAGCAGGGCCCCGAGGCTAGGTGGGCATCGTATCCTGAATGGTGGCGACCCTGGAATTGTGTGGTGGAGACTCTTCAGCCACCTGCTTGATGGCGCTAAGTCCTGCAAGGCCAACCCAGATGCTCCGATCGTCCTCATCCTAGAATCTGAGATTCCTTTGTGTCCCGATCCCTTAGTGACTCACACAGCTTTGTCGGTTTAACATGTGAACCCAGCTTAGCAAGCCAATCCAGTCCTCCAGGAATCATCCAGGGTCTGTGGTGAAGGTGACGGCCTCCTGGAGGTGGGACTCATGAGGGTTTGGACAGTCCAGCTCCCTACAGCGGGAACTGCAGAGCGGGGCCCTGAGGGCATCGCCTCTCCACTCAAGGATACGAGCCTCCAGCTCATGGATTGTTCTAAGGACCATTTGCTTCAGCTTTAATGAGGGCGACCCCTGTTCCCCAGGGAGTTACGGGGAAAATGCTAGAAAAGGCTTTGCCTTGAGTAGTGGGCCACGTCTAAAGGAGGTTGGTAGAGGGTGGCTGGAGGGTGGGGCACCAGCATAGTTTGTTCCCTCTGTGTTGCCACAGGACGTGGCCCAGGTCAATGAAGAGAACTTGCCTGTTTACAACCGCTGTGCCCTCTACGCGCTGGGTGCCGCCTACCTGAACCTCATCAGCCAACTCACGACAGTGCCTGCCTTCTGCCAGCACATCCGTGAGGTTGGTGTCCTCATGACCCTGAGAGCTCAGGAGGCCCTTGACTTGGGGTTTCCCCAGAACAACTTTTGCTTAATTGCATGAGCCCTGTGCTTAGTCTAGGCATGAGAACTAACGATGAGAGATTCTCAGCGGTAGTGACTCCTCCTGTACGACATGACATAGCAGGGCAGGGTCAGGCACAGGCAGTATCCTGTACCCCTTCCCAACCTGCTACCTGCCCTCCTCTACTTCCGGCCCCTCTATGCTCCCCCCACTCCCGGAAGCGCACATACCCACATCTCTCAGGTCATCTGGGACTAAAGCTACTTTAAGGAAAGTTTTTGTTATGAAAATTTTCAAATATCACAAAAGCAATATAAGTAGGGCAGTGAACATCTGCACAGCTGTCACATGAACTAAACAGTTATAACGATTCGTCCACATTTGCTTCATCTGTCTCCTTTTCTTTTTCTTTGCTGAAATGTGTTCAGACAAACCTTGACTATCATGTCGTTTCACCTCTGCATATATCAGTGTGTGTCCAAAAAATTATGGACACCTTTCTACCTGATTGCTATGCTATTTACATGCCTAATTAAATTATCGGTTATGCCTTGGTATTACCTTATACCCGGTCTATAATCAAATGTTCTCAGTTGTTGCAAAAAGGCATTTTAAGACATACTGAACTATGTATAGGTAGAATGATATAATACGTAGGATTAACTTTAAAATACACTAGCAAAACAAAATAAAACTAAACAAGAAAGCTCAGGTCTCAGCTGGCCTGGGCTGGCTGTGGGCATGGAGGAAGGTGCTGTATTGCTGTGCCAGAGACCACCCTGAATGAGGCAGGATCTTCCCAGCCTTGGGCTGATCCAGGAGGGCAGGAAAGGCAATGCCCCCACATCCTCTTCAGTAAAAATAGTAGCATCGTGGCTTCCTCACCTCCTGCACATACTTTCATGCCAAGCGTCCTCCCACTTCTCAGCATCTTAATAACTGTCAGCTTTCTTGTCAAAAATTTGCAAAGGATGCTGAGGGAAACTCACCACGTCACTCTCCATCAGGGTGTTTTTGCAGTGCACCTGGGTTTGGGGAACAGTGGGACCTATGCTCCCTTTTTTGCATTTAAACAGAAAACAGGAATAGGACACAGGAGCGAGAAACTGAACTCTCTTGGGAGCTAAGTCCCCTGCCTTTGGAGGACACTTAATGCATGTGTGTCACTGGAGACAGCCTGAGCAGTCCTCCTGGGCTTCACAGGCTGCCCTGAGGTCCCTGTTGGTCTGAGTTTCTCCCTCAGAAGCCCAGCCATGGGTGCTCTTCCAGGGGGTTCGTGGGAGGGAGGAAGTGCTCAGGGGAGTGGGAACTCTTTCACTGGCCTGTTTGGATTTCCCTCTCCCTGCTGAACCCAGCTTTTCTCACGATTCCTCCCAAACCTCAGGTGATAGAGAGCAGGAAGAAAGAGGCTCCGTACATGCTCCCTGAGGACGTGTTTGTGGAGAGGCCCAGGTGAGAACACTGAGGACGTGCTCAAGGACAACCCAAGCAGCTGAGCAAGGAAGTGGATGGTCTGAGGCCAGGGACTTGGGCTTCTATGGGCTCAAGGGCAGAAAGTGGACCTTATGCCTATGACCCAGAAGTCCTGGGTCAAGTGTGATCCCCTCACCTGACCATAATTCATGCCTTGAGCCATCTCAGCGTGTTGTACCGTAGAATACGGGCTGCATGCAGCCTCTGGGAACTTTGACCAAGCCCATGGGAACAAATCCTGGAGGAGTCCTTCCTGACAAGACAGTGCCGCCAATCCAAGTGGCCTTCTCAGCCTGCAGTGTGGGCCAACATCACCTCAGCATCAGAGGGACTCAAGGGAAAGATACTCTGAAAAAACCAAAATATCCCACGATAGAGGATGGCTTTATAAATGGTGGCCCATCCACACCCTAGACAACTGGTAGCCCATCCAAAGTGTTTTTAAAGAATAGTTCATGTGAGATATTCACTGTACAATAGGTGAATAAAATAGATCCTAGAACAGGGCAGTGGGGGCCATGGGGATGTCTGTGTGTGTGCAAAAATGTGTGTGACTGAGGGACTCTGCACAAAATCTGAATGTGGAACGTGGGACTGTAGGTGGCTTGTTTTCCTTTTGCTCCTCTGTCACTTTTGTATAATGAGTGTTACTTTTTTTTTTCCAGCCTTGCCGCGTGGCTTGAGGGATCTCAGTTCCCCGACCAGGGATTGAGCCCAGGCCACGGCAGTAAAAGCCGGGAATCCTAACCACTAGGCCACCGGGGAACTGCCTTGAGGATTACTTTTAAAATTAAGGAAGGTCGGGCTTTCCTGATGGTGCAGTGGTTGAGAGTCCGCCTGCCGATGCAGGGGACACGGGTTCGTGCCCCGGTCCGGGAAGATCCCACATGCCGCGGAGCGGCTGGGCCCGTGAGCCGTGGCCGCTGAGCCTGCGCGTCCGGAGCCTGTGCTCCGCAACGGGAGAGGCCGCAACAGTGAGAGGCCCGCGTACCGCAAAAAAAAAAAAAAAAAAAAAAAAAACATAAGGAAGGTCATCAGGAAATCATTCTAGTCCCCCATGGTTCTCATCTGCCTCTTCCCTCCTTTGTCTCCCAGGCTGTCTCAAAACGTCGATGGAGTGGTGATTGAGCTTCTCTTCCGCCAGAGCAACATCAGTGAGGTCCTGGGGGGCAGTGGTTACAATGCAGACAGGCTCTGCCTGCCCTACATCCCTCAGCTGACAGGTAGGAGCCCTGCTTGAGGACTTCCGAGCCTGCCTCTGGCTTTTCTTGGCCAGGGCCTGAAAGGAAGGGACTTGTGGGTCCTTCGGTCACCTTCCATGGCACCTTAGATGTCACACAAGAGCTGAAAGACACAGTGGAAATCCATGGTGAGATCCTTGATTTTCCCACCTCTCCTCTTCAGTGCAGGGTCCTTGGGAGTAACTGGCCCACGGGATAGCCTGGCCTGTGCGTGGGAGAGACCCCACGGTGCCGGAAAGAGCACACATGGGCTGTGGAGTCTGAGACCCAGTTCTCTGTAGCTTACTTCCTGAAGAATCTTAGACGAGTCCCTTGGCATCCCTGAGTCTCAGTTGCCTTGACTGTAAAATAGGGATATTAGCAATACCTGCCTTAGAGGGTAGAGGCAGATGCCCGTAGTAGGAAATGCTACGCAAATGACAGCTGCTGGTGCTGTTAGCAGATGACCCTTGTGAAAGTTGAGATACGCTTTCTGGTCATAAGCGGCTTCTTTGTGCTCATCAGTAATTTCAAAATCTTAGCCCTAAAAAGCAAAACTCACCACCCTAAGATGGGCGGTGAAGGCCCGCAGCCCTCCATAAACTCCAGCTGTAGCCCCAGCGTATAAACTCCCTCTGAGCCCTCCGAGGACTGTGGACCAGGCAAAGGCAGGGGGGTTGGGAGATGGTGCTGGAGGCATGATCCTGGCTTGCTCTGCAGGGGCTGGGGACTCCAGCTTCTCTATCCTCCTTTCCCAGATGAGGATCGCTTATCCAAGAGGAAGAGCATTGGAGAAACCATTTCCCTGCAGGTGGAGGTAGAATCGAGGAACAGCCCAGAGAAGGAGGAGGTGAGCGTCTCATTCTTGATCCACTGTCCTGGTGAAGCTCAGCGTCCTCCCGGGAGGGGACTCTTCCTACCTCCTAGGTGGTCAGACACTCCACGATCTAGACTCCCTTAGCCACCCCACACATTTAAAGTTGCACAGAAAGTAAATTTCTCAAGTAAGTCCTGTTTTCTTACGGACTCTCATCATATGTATCCTAGACATTTCCATCTGGAAAAAATTACCGAATCCCCCCCACCCCGTACACTCCCATGAGCATGTTATAAAAGTCAGTCTTGAAAGCCTCGCTGGTAGTCATTCCCTGTTCATGATGGAGGCGGACGTGCTCCATGTTGGAAATTGGAAGGCCTCACAGAAAAGAGGAGGGCAAGAATAGCTTTTACAATGTTTCTTCCAGATATGTCAAGAAAAATGCTTTTTTTTTTTTGCGCGGTAGTGCTTCTACCTCAGAAAATAAAGAAGGTGTACCCACAAGTAAGGGGGAATAGAGAATTTTAGTGGAAATACCAAATTTACTCACTAAAATGAAAAAGAAATGTGGGCGGGGCAGTGAGGAGGGAGAAAGGCATCCCGAGGGAACTGAAGCCTCAGGATGCGGTACCCTTGTTTTAAATGGTAACTGCCAATTAAGGGAGTTAATGGAGACAGAGACCCAGGGGAACCTTAGCAAGAAGCAGGGAGGATGCACATCTGGGTGGGACTGGGACAAGGAGACTTGTGAGATCCCTGGGCATGGACAGCCTGGAGTAGCTGTGCAGGACAGCCTGGACACCCAGCCTTTCCCCAGATGGGCCTGGAGCAAGGAGAAGTCAGTGGGGTAAAGGTCAAGCCTCCCCCTAACTGTGTCCTCAGCCATTCCAACAGCTCCTCGGTTACTAGGGCAGACCTCCAGGGCAGGGCTTTCCCAAGCTTGTCTGGAACCTTCCCATGGAAGGAAGGAAGCTCTGACTCAGGCTAATTGGAGAAGCAACATGAGGTTGAGCCAGGGGTCCTCCAAGGCCCTTCCAGCTCTGCAGGGATGGGAACCTCACGTGTTAGGAGCACAGCGTGAGTTGACTGCTATCCCCTCAATAGTTGTAATTCTTCCTTCCCGAGAGTTGAGAGACCCTCAGGAATTGATAAGTAAAGTGAAGCAGAAGAAGGAAGAGAAATGCTCACCTGGGTACACAGCTGCCTGCTCCCTCATGGCCCCTCTCGGTCAGCATCATGGGTTCCTCCCCCTCAGAGAGTCAGCTTAGCCTGGGGATGGCTTGGTATCGAAAGCAGGGGTGTGGGAGCCTCCACCCTTCTGCCGTGCTGTACTTCTTTCCACTTCCAGCCCACCTTGCCCCCCCCACCCCTCCAGAATCTCTCGGTAACTCCCTGTAGCCTCAAATGCCAGCCTCATAACAGGTGATCAATAAATGCTGGTTTGGTTAAATTCCAAGCCCAGTGCCTGGCATTCAGAGCCATTTGTAGTCAGGGATGCCCTCCCATTTCATTTCATCTCCCCTCCTCTCTGGCTGGTCTGCTCTCAGTCTCCCCCATGCTATCTCATTCACCTCCATGTCTTTGCTAGTGTGAAATCCCATGTCGGAATCACCCTTCCTCTCCACCTCTACGTTCTTGAATCGCCCATTCATCAACATCCAGCCTGTGGTCCATCTCCTCCATCAGCTCCTCTCTGCCTGCCTTTACCCAGTGACCTGTCTTCCTTTTTCTCCCACCACCACATGGTTTCCTGTCACTTTACCCGTGAATATCTGATGTTGGTCAGTGCTGACAGTGGATGGGTGGATGGATGGACGGATGGATGGATGGGTGGATAGACAGACCTACAGAGGATGAACCTTCACAGTGAATGAATCTTCAGAGTGAATGATAGCGTTCTCTTGCGTGCCATTCCTATAGTAATACATTTTGCAATTTCAACTAAGTGACTAGCCAAGAATCCTACACATAATTGGTGCTCACTTAATATTTGTTGGATGACTTTATCCCAGACCTACAACTCTGTCCATTCCTACTCGAACAAGCATTTATGGAATTCCAAGCTCAGTGCATTGTCTGAGTATATAAAGTGGATATACGGATGCACTCACACCCAGATCAGGGACTAAAATGCTGTCCTCCAGGAGCCCTGCCTCTGCACCCCCTCCCCAGAGGGAGCCACTAGCCCAGCTTATGTCACTTCTTGGGCTTTATATCAATGAAATCATTCTCTCCTGTGTCTGCCTCGTTCATGTAATATTACATTTAACTAATAGAATATGAAGAAATCATGGGTCTTGCCTCAAGGAGCTCACAGTCTAGGGGGGAATTCCTGGAATTTAGTCCAACCTCCTTCACAATTTTCAGCATCTGACCTAAGGCCACACATCCATAGAACACCCTGCTTTGGGTTTTATTATTTTCCACCTCCTTTTATGGGTTCCCAGGACACTGAGATCCTGTGACCCAGGTCCTTGGACCAACCTCAGTATGCCTTACCTTTACTGAATACTCACATCACCTTGGTGGATAATTTAATATCAGGAGTCTTCAAAAATGTTAGTCAGGGGCTTCCCTGGTGGCGCAGTGGTTAGGAGTCCGCCTGCCGATGCAGGCAGGGGACACGGGTTCGTGCCCTGGTCCAGGAAGATCCCACATGCCGCGGAGTTGCTGGGCCCGTGAGCCATGGCCGCTAAGCCTGCGCGTCCGGAGCCTGTGCTCCGCAACGGGAGAGGCCACAACAGTGAGAGGCCCGCGTGCCGCAAAAAAAAAAAAATGTTCTTGAAATTTTCATATGAGATTATATTTGCTAACTGCCTTCTCTTGTTTCGAATATTTTCTGTTAAGTCCTCTGAAGATTTGTTTGAATTACAGTGTTTTCTTCCCAGGGAGCTTAACAGGACCCGCTGGGGGGCGAGGGGGGGAGGGGCCAGTGAGTTCTTTCAGGCCAGACTTGTGACTGATGAGGCAGTAGCCTCCCCTCCTCTCTCTCTCCCTGCTCTCCTTCAGTTGGAGGCTCTGTGCCTGCTCAGGCAGCTCCCAGTGACCCTAGTGAGAATGTGGGTGTCCTCAGGGAGTTTCTCCCTTCAGGACATTCTTCTGAGAAGTGAAGTGGCTGCCAGGTAACTGAGGAAGCCAAGGCTGCCTCCCCACCCCCCGCTCCCCCCTCCCCCTTTCTGAGCACTTCTGTTCCCTCTCCCTCAGCGCGTGCCTGCCGAGGAGATCACCTATGAGACGCTGAAGAAGGCCATTGGTAAGTGGGAGCCCCCCAGGGAGGGGATCACAGGGCTGGGTCCTGGAGAGGTGTGTGGGTGTGTGCAGCTGTCTGCTGCCCTCGCAAGTGTGATTCACACAGGTGTGAGGGGAGAGGCTGGTGGCTTCCTCTAAACTCTTCACAACTACTGAAGCTGCAATTAAAAGTCCCCCTCTCTTAACGGGTTGGGGGGGTGTCCATGTCCTATGCCAGGAACCCTTTTTCTACTGACTGCTGCCATTAAAAGTGGTCAGTTGAGGGTTACAGCCAATCAGACAAGTAAAAAGCAATTTTATTTTTTATTTTTTTAACATCTTTATTGGAGTATCATTGCTTTACAATGGTGTGTTAGTTTCTGGTTATAACAAAGTGAATCAGTTATACATATGTTCCCACGTCTCTTCCCTTTTGCGTCTCCCTCCCTCCCACCTGCAATTTTAATGTGTATAAATACCTTGACAATTTTTTGGTGGAGTGTGATACAAAAGAAAAAGTTGAAAAAGTTCTTAGTGAAAGCCATTAAGAACAAATCCTATTAATATTTATTTAATAATGGCAATAGATTTTAAAATGCAGTATTACCTCGTCTAGATTATTGGGCAATGAAGTATCCCGAATTAGAGAATTTTTCCGATAACTGATAACAAGTCTTTATCTTTGTTGTCATTGATGGTACACTTTCTAAATGTTCCCACTGCTCTGCCTTCTTAAACTGGGCATGATGAACATATTTCATACCCTTCCTTTTTTTTTTTTTCATTTCGGCTACCAAGAGGAGTACGCAGAAGCCTTAAACTTAATGGCCTCCGACTGCTCTGCCGTAGGGGTTCTTCGCTGTTTTTGTGGCTTTTCCACTGTTGATGTCCCTTTTCATATTCCCCCAGAGTACTTCCTGTTCCAGGAACTTCCGTCTAAGAGTCCCAGTGTCAATGCAGCTACATGGGGCTTTAGCCCCACTTAAGGGTCCACTCAACTAGTTTTCAAACTCTTAGGCAAGGAAGGGGGCTGAGCCCCCAGGCAGAATCAGAAAAGGGTCTAGCCCTCCCAGGGCTGAGTGATGGCATCGCACCCTCCACGCTACCCTGCCCCTCATCAGCAGAGTGGAGATCTGGGGGGAAATCTCAGACTGCATCACTGGGGTAGGACCTGAGGGCTGACCTGGCTCTCTGTGGCGCAGTGGACAGCGTGGCCGTCGAGGAGCAGGAACGTGAACGGCGGCGACAGGTGGTGGAGAAGTTCCAGAAGGCGCCCTTTGAGGAGATTGCAGCGCATTGCGGGGCCCGGGTAAGTGAGACGTAACGGTGCCCCTCCCGGGATCAAACGGACCCTGGATGGGGGCCCAGGGCAGGACTGAGTTTCTAGGAGATCGTGGTTCTGTTGTCATCCAGAAATTAGGGTTTAGATCCCAACAGTGCCTTGGCACTACATTGTTTTCCCATGAACCTAAGGCTATTAGTCATACACCCCTCCAGAGGTCACAGTTTTCATATAAGGGAGAAACCTTGACCTCAGGATCTCCTGTACCAAATAGATAGATGATGATAATTATAATCATCAGAGCAGGAACGGAAATAGCACTTGCTGTTCATCAGAGCATCTTATATTTATCAGCTTATCTCCTTCTCATGACAACTCTGCCAGTTTGTTGCCATTAGGGTCGTCACATTATGGAGTGATGGGGGAAGGGGCCAGGGCACAGGAAAGATGGCCAGCGTTTGCTAGAGGGCCCGCTTCCAACTGGGGGACCCCGGCAGGTGGAATGGAACGGCCTGGCCTTGGAAAAGAAATCTGAATGAGAGGGTGCCAGACGAGTAGATGGCTAAGGGAAGAGCACAAACATTCCCTGAAAATGATATTCCAGGATTTGTTAGCCCCAGTGTCCATCTTCGTAACAATGAAACATAATTGTAAACATCCAAAGTCTACAAATAACTTACATTTTATTGTACTTTTTCCTCTCAATAAAAACACGTGTAATTTTCTATTATATATATTTCAAATATATATACATAAACTTCTCATATATTATAATAATTATATATAGTAATATATAAAAAATACATAAATTATATATAAAAATACATGTAAGTATAATATAGATTTTTCTGGGCCTATATTATGCTGACCTCTAGTTCCATCCTGAGAGGTAGAGGCTGCTCATTTCGTGAGCTCAGAGTTGAGCACAATCTCACTCTCTGTGTACGTGGACTTAGGTGGAGCCGGAAGGGACCAGAGAGAACATCTTCCCTAATGCACCAACTTTGTACAACTGCTCCTTGGGAGCTAAGGAAAGAGCTGGAACCAGCTCTGAGCCTCCTGACTCTGCCCAGCAGGCCCTATTGCCCCACTTGGAGGAGCTAAGGGCTCTTCCAGAACTTTGGCTGAAGTCCTTCCTGGGGTTCCTGGCCTCTGTGCTGTCCCCGACAGGCCTTTGCTGGGCGGCTCTTTCTGATCTGAACCCACCGCCAGGGTCCACAGATAAGTGCTGGAAACAAGCTCACACCGGTTTCTTTCCTAAGGCCGCAACTGCCCAGCACTTTCAGTGCATGGTGGGCAGGGGGGCTTGGGAGTCAACCCCTGGCTCACTTTCCCTCTGTTTGTGTCTAGGCATCACTGCTGCAGAGCAAACTCAATCAGATCTTTGAAATCACCATCCGGTAAGTGGCAGCCCTGGGCAGGGGATCCCCACTTCTGTGGCCCAGTGTAGGTACCCCTCCCCCCAAGTCCTCCTCTTGCACCTGTCTTCAGCCCTCCCTGCCCCCAGCCTCTGTCTCCAGGGCTGGAGTCGGCCACCAAGTCTCCCCAGATAAGGAAACAGAGACTGAAGGGAGAAAGAGACAGCTCAGTGAACCCTGGAAAAGAGCCGGGGGTCCTAGTGTCACAAGCTGGTACTTTCTAGAGCAACAGAGTCGCTGTAGAGCCTGCAATAAAGCTTGACTTCAAGCTGAAGATTCTAGAACAACTTGAAACCTGGGAACCACGGAGTGACATAATCTCTGGTCCCTATTCAAAGAGAAACCTCAATCAGCTGCTCTGCTGCACGGGGCGGGATCCCAGAACTGTCCTCATGCCTTTCCCCTCCTTGTGTTTCTGTCCCAGGCCCCCACCAAGCCCATCAGGGACCATCACTGCAGCCTATGGCCAGCCTCAGAGCCACTCCATCCCCGTCTATGAGATGAAGTTTCCCGATCTGTGCGTATACTGAATTCCAAGACACAGCTTCTCGGAGGGGTGGGGCCTGAGGGAGGGGCTCGCCTTCACGCCCACCCCGACACCATGGAGATCTAACTGGGATCTCAGAGAAAAAGCACCTTGGACAGCTAAGCAAGGTGGAGCCCTGGGCCCCCCTGCCCCCCTCTCGGCCTCCCTGCTTCCTCTTTGTCTTCCCTGAGGGAGATCTGGCCACGCTGGGGCTAATAAGCATCCTACCTGTGCCCTTTGTCTCCTCTTCTGTGTCATCCTGGGGTCAGGAGTCGTTGGGGGTCTCCAGAGAGAGGCTGAGGTCCCAGGAAACTCCTGCTTAGTGTAGTAAGTGAAGGGCTTTCACGGGGGTGGGTGTGCAGCTGCCATTCCCCCGGGAGGGAACTAGAGAGAGACACAGTTGGTCAAAGGAAGCCGTAGACTGCAATCAGGAGGAGGCAAGGCCAGCTCCTCCCGTAAAGCAGTGGCCTGTGAGAGCTGGAAGATGGGACGCTGATCTCCTCCAGAGTGTCCCCTCCTCCTTCCCCATTTGAGGGTCCAAAGGCCTTCAAGTCTCTGGTGTCTTTTCCACTCCCCTGCTCACCCTGCCAATTGCCTCTTCGTGAATTGTTTCTATTGTTAATTAATACTGAGCTTGTATAACGGAAGCTGGGGTAGAGACACCGTGGGGGGCAGCAGGCCGCTGACAGAGGGAGCCCGTGTCCCCAGGCTGGCCGGCTGGGCCAGGGAGCAGAAGCACGGGCCAGCCTCCTGTCCAGGAGCAGCTGGCAGAACCTCACCTGGGCCTCTTCCTGAGGCAGCTCCCTCTGGCCAAGAAGAGCCCTTTCCTTCTTCTTTTCCAGTCTAACTTCCCATAACTTTTCTGAGCTGATATGACTCACAGGAAGGTGAGAATAGTCACATGATTCCTTCCTGGAGAATTTGCTCTTGAAAAGAGGGAGGGTGAGTAGATTTCTTGACCCAAAGGAACCCCTTTTGAGGGTACCATTTTCGGCAGCGTGGGGTGGGGTCAGAAGCGGGCTGATTCTGCTAAGGGGAGGGCAGTCTTCTCAGGACACCCTCGGGTCACACCTCTGTGCGTGGCCCTGCACAGATGCACTGTGAGAGCCTGATTATCAGGGCTGATAGGTGTATTTGTCCAAATTAGGAGAATCTTAACACATGGAACTCTCCTGTTGCGTGTGCAATAATCTTGTTGGGTGTGGGGGCTACCTGACCCTCGTTCCTATAGTTTCCCCCCTTGGTTGCTGCCTCTGTGCTGTGGGCCTGTGGCTTCCAGAGGGTCTACATGACTACAGGGCCGAGGGGGCCCGGCTCCCGCCCCTCCACCACAGCCTTTGGCTCTGCTCTATGGCTTTTGGCTAATACTCAACCCAACTTTACAGGCATGAACCGAGATTTCTCTTTACTTTAATATCTCTTTATTAAGAAACCAAATTTAAAATAACTAGAAACAGGGCTTCCCTGGTGGCGCAGCGGTTGAGAGTCCGCCTGCCGATGCAGGGGACACGGGTTCGTGCCCCGGTCCGGGAAGATCCCACATGCCGCGGAGCGGCTGGGCCCGTGAGCCATGGACGCTGAGCCTGCGCGTCCGGAGCCTGCGCTCCACAATGGGAGAGGCCACAACAGTGAGAGGCCCGCGTACTGAAAAAAATAAATAAATAAATAAAATAAAATAACTAGAAACAAACTTGAAGACAAATGACCTTTGGAAGGAGCTTCAGAGAAAATGTAAATCTTGAGCCACAAACATGTCTTTTCCTCACTGGATCTTCCCATCTTTCTTCCCTGCTCAGCTTTGACGCGAAGCCCTGTTTCTCTCTAGTGCTTCTCTGACTGTAGGGTCCACCCCCATAGCAACTGCACCCTGAGCACTGCCCTGGGGCCCTGGTTCTGGGACTTGGCAGTCATTCCCTGGAGCCTCTTTCTAGAACCAGCACTAGAACCAGAGACCTACATGTCCATCAGCTGTCTCTCCCTCATCCCCACCCTGGGAACAGATCGAAGAAACAAGGTGCAGGATTCCCATTCTTCATATACTTCACTGCTGTTTCCTCTGTCTGAAGCAGCTTTTTCTTTGTGTCACCGCTACATAGCAAAGATGTGCTTCCTTTGGAGACATGGCCACATTTTGAGTGCCCTCCTTCTCGGTTTCAATTTAAACTTACACTCAGTAGAGTATTAACTTGCCTGCTGACATGGAGTAGAATACGGATTCTGGCCAAAGATGCCTCAGAATCAGAAAGTTCATGATGAACATTAACTGGAACAATTACCTGGTAAATTAAGCAGCCTCCTTCACCCCACCCCTGCCCTCCCGAGCCCTGGGAGAGAAGGCAAGCAGAGTTTGGTGGGTGCCCCAGCCTTCAGCCTAGCACCACTCTTCCTGCCTTCCAAGCCCGCTGGCGTCACCGTGTCAAGCAACCAGCCCTTTTTGCTTTCCCCCCTCTGTTGTGAATTTCAGTTAGCAAGGCCACCCAAGCCAGTCACTCCCCAAAACTGCTGAAGACTCTTCCTCGTGGGCAAGGGGTAGGGTCGGTTAGCACTCTGCTGACAGAACCCAGTAGCATGGATATATTTGGAATTTCAGTGAACTTGGTTGCGTCACATAAATGCATAAGAAGCAGATGAGAGGAGAGCCCCAGTGTGACCCTGGAGGCTCCTTACGGTTTTCCTTGCAAAGTGGTCCCCCATGGCCTGTGCCTGTTCCCATTTTCCTCTTTTTGAAAAGTAGAAATAAGTGATTTCTTGGCTGCTACACATCTCCTCCCCAGAGAAGTAGCCTGAGTGGGTCAGAAGAAGAAGGAGAGAAGTCCTCAGACATTCCCCTCTGTCCAGCCCTCCGCCTCAAGCATAAGCATAGATGGATGAGAAGTGAAAAGGTGGGGCTGGGACCATGTGAAGTGCTTGAAGTGCAGGGGTCCCAGGTGCACTGTCCTTTGCCCTGGGTGTTCTCAGTCCCAGAGGATATGTTTCAACTGGCCTAAGAATCAGAACAGCCTTGCAGTTGTTTAGACTCCTCAAAGGCCAGACCTCCTGGCTTCACTAGGGGCCCTTGGGTCATGACACCTTCCAGTTGCTATTCCATTGTCCCTGGGGCTTCTCACCTGGGTACAGAGAGTCTCACTGAGAAGTGAGACTTTCTCCCAGTTCCTCTTTATGACCATGAAATGGCAGCTGGCCTGCTGGGGCCTGTGGGAAAAGACTAGACCTGAGCTGTCAGGCTGAATAGTAAGTTTGATGGTAGACAGGGAAGTGGGCACCTCTGAGCAGGCCACGCCCACTTCTCCAGACCCAAAGACCCTGGCAGGCAGTTGTGCTGAAACGAGGCACCTTCCTTATGTCTGGGGAGAAGGCTTAGGGCAGTGTATTGCCTCTTCATCTCGCTAAGCCTAGAAATCTTCTAGTTAAAATACCCCGTATCCCAAATCCAGCCTAGGGCTGAAGCCTGCCGAAGGATGGTCTTGGTGGGGCCTGCCAGCTGGGGAAGTAGGGAGGGGACACAGGCCTGTGGGAGGGGGCTCTGCGGCCTGTTTTCCGTGCTCTCCTTTAGCACCAACCAGGTTGACCAGGTCTTTTCTCCTTCAGGAGCCCTTGGGACCCCAGCCCATCACTTTCCCCTTTTGAGCTCTTCCTCCATGGCTGTTGATTCTGGCCTGTGGAGAGCAGAGCTGTAAATCCACAAATGCTGCAGCATTACACATACATTGTGACATGTCTGTGTCCATTTAGACGTTCATGACCTGGCTGAGTGTGTGTGTGCCCGTGCGCGTGCAAGTGTGTATAGTGTAGTTCATAGTTGACAGTGTATGTATATAATAGCTGACGTATTTATATGTGAGTGCAGAATTAGTGCCTGTGGCGGTTTTCTGTATTTTGAACTCATTGAATCAAATTAGTTTAAGGGATAGGAAGGAGGATGGGGGGGGCGGGGGTGGAACGTAGGAAGAAAGACTCTTAGCAAGATTATTCTTTAGGACTATTAGTCGTGATTTCCCAATGAGCCTTCATGATGCCCTTTTCAAATAAATGTTAATGTTGTCACCACACGGTTGTCTATTTGATTTCTTTAAAGTAAATGGTTTTTTGAGATGCAAACAGGATCTGAAAATGCCACCAGTATTAATCACTGACATTTAGCCACCCCCGCCTAGCATTATTTACTTGCCTCAAAAGGAAGGAGGGTAAGGGAAAGGATGCTACCAAGATGTAAACACAAGGCCCAGGATTCCCAGCATAGGAGCATCCTCAGATGGGAAGGCCTGGGCCATTTCTTCATTACAGTGACTAGAATCTAGCCCCATTTCATATAACCCTCATTGAGGGAGACTTTATCTTAAAAGTCTGGCTTTCTGATTCCATCAGGACTTCCCAGGTGCATTCCAGTTTTCTTTAATTGTGAACTTCTAAGATCATCAAAATATGGGAGTAGGGCTTCCCTGGTGGCGCAGTGGTTGAGAGTCCGCCTGCCGATGCAGGGGACGTGGGTTCGTGCCCCGGTCTGCGAAGATCCCACATGCCGCGGAGCGGCTGGGCCCGTGGGCCATGGCCGCTGAGCCTGTGCGTCCAGAGCCTGTGCTCTGCAACGGGAGAGGCCACAACAGTGAGAGGCCCACGTACCAAAAATATATATATATATATATATATATATGGGAGTAAATATGGAAGTGCCACACAGAAGCGTTCCCCAGCTGGCTTTGATCTGCATCATCCCCTGGTATGTCTGATGCAATTGATGTGGAGATGTGCATCTCTGTGCATCAGTGTCTGTGAGTCTCTTGTGGATTGTAAATGTGTGTGACTGCAAACCAGGGGCCCCAACATCGTGAAAACATCATGGGGACGTACAAGAGAAGCCCAACCCCTGGCCTCTGCCCTTGTGGAGCTTAGAGTTTCCCTGAGAGAAAAGCACAAGACATGTGCAGCAAGAAACTTGCCATCTGAGCTGGTCTGCATGCCCCCCCCCCCCAATGCAGAGGGGCTGACTGCAGAAACCCTGAAAATGAGCAGGTTCAGCTGCAAGAGATCCCAACTTTCCCAGTGGAAGTGGAATTCAGCCTGGGCTCATGTTGAAAAAAGGGTAACATTCAAAATGGAGGGGGAAGGTGGGGAATTCCAGGCAGAGGGTGGAGGAGGATGGTAGAAGAGTGAGAAGACCAGGGGAAGTGGGGTTTGGTAAGGAGAGTGAAACTGATGGACAAGGGCCCTTGTGTGTGCCGTGCCCAGTAGTTTGGAATTGATGGAAGAGTGGGGGTGGGGCGATTGTTTTGTGTCCAGTTAGGGAATATGGAGAAAGCAAGATTTTGTATACATTAATATGAAGAATGTGTACGATGGGTTGGGGAAGAAGGCAACTGGAGACAAGGGCACCAGTTGGTTAGGAAGCTGTTAGGATAGTTAAGGCCTGAGCCACGAGCGCTGAGAATGAAGAGAAGGCTGCAGCTGGACATGAGGAGAGAGCTTGGGCATGACAAGGGGGAAAAGATAGTCACACCTCAAGGCTTGAGCCCTAGGGACTGGAAGAAGCATCTGTGCATTTTGTGTTGTATTTAGACAGATGTGTCTCCATGGGTGTGTGTTTATGTGGGTGAGACCCTGTGTTTGAGAATATCTGCGAGTAGTCTGATAAGGCAGTCAAATCTGAACTGATACCAACCCTCAGCTCTCACATTTAGCCTCTCAGTGATAACATGATCCCATCCATTTTCTCATTAACCCTCACAGTAGCAAGGAAGAAAGGAGTAGATGAGAGAACTAAATCTTGGAGAAGTTCAGAAACTTGCCCAAGGTCCCAGATGGCTAGATTCACGGAGGCATTACCACAGCTTGCCACCTGAGCCCAGAGCGTCCTCCCAGTTTTGGTTGGGCTTCATCGGCTTCCCGCTGGCCCATGGAGTTGGATGGGAAGCAGGGTCACTTGGAGGAATCCTGCCTCTTGACACATCAGCCAGCTGAGCAGTCCTTCCCCATCCAATGGAGAGTGGGAAATGTAGCCATACTGAGCCATCACCCAAACTATTTGACCCCTTGAAGCCCCATTTGTCACGGGTGGGAAATATTTTCTTTTCATTCCCACTATATCCTATGAAACATACTACCACTTGGTCACATGGAAACCACTATCGCTCTTTCAATATGTGTTGCTCTTTATTTGATGGCTATGCATTTTTATTTTACTCGCCCAGTCACTATTCAAAGTCAGAGTCGGATGCGAAACTTGAAAGGTTTTATTTCCTAACTACAGACAGCTTTAAAAGGTGGAATGCCTGGCGCCATCACCGCCTGGGCGAGGCCTCACCCAGGCCGCGAGGCGGCAGGAGGGCAGGAGGTGGGGCTTTGGGGTCGACTTCCCAGGGAGAGAAGCCCTGCCCACTGCGCCCTCACTGGCCCTTCTTGTGGGCGTTCTTGATGATGGTGTTTTTGAACAGCGTGACCAGGGGCGTCTGGCTCTTCTCGGAGGTCATGAAACCGCCGTAGCGCTTGTCCTTGGGCGGGCTGCCCCAGCGGAAGTGCTCCATCTTATACGGCCCCTCGTCCTTCTTCTCGGCCGCCTCGGCCTCCGCCACCAGGCCGTACTCCAGCTCGGCCCGGGCGGCTGCGCCCTCGGCCGGGGCCTCGGGGCCGCGCACCGGCTCGGGCCGCTCCCCGGCCAGCTCCCTTTTGAACTCAAGGGGGAAGGCCTCGGCCGACTCGTCCTCGGCGCCATTGGGGTACACCTTCACGGGGCGCCGCTTCTTGCCCACCGGCTTGCCCCAGCGGAAGTGCTCCATGGAGTAGGAGCGCTTGTCCTCGCGCGGGCCCGGCTCGGCGCCATCGCCGCGGGGTCCCGGGCCTTCGCCCCCTGGCACCCCCTCCTCCTCGCGCTTCTGGGCCGCGCCGCCGCCGCTGCTGCTGCTGTTCCGGCGGCCAAAGCGATCCCAGCGGAAGTGGCTCATGACGTACTTCCGGGGGTTCTCGGTCAGCGGCTGCTCGTCGCCGTTGCCGGGGAACACGGGCGTCTCGGCCGAGAGGTCTGGCTTGCAGGCCCGGATGCACGCCTGCTGGAGAGCGGCGAGCGCGTCAGGACCCCGCTCCCCGCGGCCCCCATCCCCCGTCGCGGCGCCCTCACCACCGACAAGCCGCACCTGCGCCTCTGCTCCCTCCGCACGTGCGGGCCGCACAAGCGGCCCCAGTGCCCTGTGGATTCCTTGCCGAGGACGTCTGCCCACCCCCGCCTCTGGGCACCCACGGACATCTGAGACTCAGCTCGGGCAGCGCCTCGTTTGTCCCCTGGTACCCCTGCCTGGCAGCTACAACAAAATCCTGTCCCACTCGGTGGTTTACTTGTCCCCTAGCTTTGTGGGCAGGGTCAACGTCTTAAACCTTATAAGCCAGATATATAGGAATTCATCAGTAAACGGCAGGTGGGTGGTAGTTGTTGGCACTTAGTGAATCCTGAATAAATGAACATGGTTCAGTTTGGTCTGGGAAGGGCATCGGGTTGAAATTTGGGAGAGAATCTCCCAACGTGGGAAAAGAAGTCCAGGCTTCTAGGGCCTGTATTTTCCATAATGCCTCCACCTTACCCCAGTGGTCTGCAAACCTACCTCATACCCTCCCCTAGCCATCTCCCTCCAAACTTTCCCACACCCATCTGGCACGCACTTTCAAGTCTTCTGAGCTGATCCTATACTTTCCTCAATCAGTGAGCTTTGGGAAGAGGTGTCTCACTTCCCTGTCACCTTCTGACTGGAGGGAAGGGTAGAAAGTCAGGATTATTTCCATTGCAGGGGTCATGGAGCCTGTATCTCCTCTCCCTGTAACTGGACAACTGTGGCACACATTTGCTTAGGAAAATGACCTTGGGGCTGCAGCCTTGAGTTTTTAGTTACTGGGAACAACAAAGGAGGGAACAGAATGATCGCACCCACTCTGTTGAGTTGGGGATTTCATACTCCAGGGATTTAGAATTATAACACTGCAGAATATTAACAGTGGAAAACAAAAATTATCTCATACTCCTCTCCCCTGGACACATAATGACACCCAATTTCTCAGAGAGGAGAAGGGAACTTGGCAAGGTTCCACAGCCCATTGGTGACAGAGCTGGGACTAGAACCCATGGGCCTGACCACGGCCAGAGCTCGTTCCCTGGTGAGCTCTCAATGGAAGAGGCTGTGCAATGGGTGTCAAGAGTCTCTTGGGTCTCTGAACTAGAGCTCACAGGATTCCCTAGGCTCTTTATTTCTATTTTATATTCCACGTGCAACCTGCTCTGTTTTTGAGAAAGTCTCTCTCCTCACCTAAACTCAGCTTCTCTACTGACAAAATACACAGAATGTAGTGATGTGCATTGCACCCTCACCAGGCAGCTACAGGCAGAAGGATGGAACTCAGTCACAGACACTAGCAGTGTGTCTTTTGCCTTGACTTGGTATTGTTTCTCATGTATGCCTCCCAATACAAATACACACACACACGCACACACACACACATAAACACACACACACATATAAACACACACACACATAAACACACACACACACACACACAAACACACACTGTGGTGACCTAGAGGGAGTTCCAGCCTGGCAAAAAGGGCCTTTATATGCTTCTGGAAAGGCTGCTGAAGGGTTTTTTCCTTCTCCCTCTAGAGATGGTTTATAGTACTACCTTCCTGGCTTTGTAACTTGTAGTAGATAGAAAGGGAAGAAAAATGGAATGGAAATGTCAAGTGACATGAGGTTATTTAAAAAGGAATAATTTGAGGCTTCCCTGATGGTGCAGTGGTTGAGAGTCCGCCTGCCGATGCAAGGGACGCGGGTTCGTGTCCCGGTCCGGGAAGATCCCACATGCCGCGGAGCGGCTGGGCCCGTGAGCCATGGCCGCTGAGCCTGCGCGTCCGGAGCCTGTGCTCCACAACGGGAGAGGCCGCAGCAGTGAGAGGCCCGCGTACCGCAAAAAAAATAAAATAAAAAGGAATAATTTGGGGGCTAAAAGATTGAAAGTATAGGATCAGTTGAGGGAGCAATTATTGTTATCATCATTGTTAGTATTGTTTGCTTTAATGGCACTGTCTCTAAATAGCTTAAATGAAGTGGGTCTCTATACAAGAAGACAGGACAGGAAGTAAAGATAATCAAAACTTGGAGACCAGACCCATCTCCCTGAAGCTGCTTCCTCCCTTCCTTGGCCCAATTCTGACTTCACTCTGGAGGTCTATTCCTGCCCTTGGATGACTTACCCATATCTCTGGGAATGAATTTCCCCTTCCCCATACCCCTTTCTTTGTGCTGTCCCAGCCCCAGTCCCATCTGATACCCAAACCAAGATGGCGACCACAGCCCACATACCAGCAGGTTAGTTTCCGTGGTGAGGTCCTGACACTGGCTGCTCTCCAGGCACCAACCACGCACCTCCATGGAGGCCTGAAGCAGCAAGGTCAGCAGCAGGACGCCCGAACAAGTGCTGCACAATCTCGGCATCTTCCAGGCAGGCTGAGGCTCTGCAGAGGCAAACAAGATTAATGGGACCCCTGCAAGGAGCAGAACAATGTTGGCCACTCATCAGAAAGGACCGTGAGCCAACATTAACAATATACTCATCTGTGGAGCTCAAGGCCTTTCGAGGACAAGCTCAAGGAGCAGGCGGTGTGCAGGGTGGTCGTGTGAGTTGGGATAGAGAGGAGGGCAGTGGGACCTGGGGAAACTATGTACAATTTCTCCTTTATCTCCTATTAAAAATCAGACCCCAAAGGACGTTAGAGCTGGAAGGTATTTTAGGGATCATTTGGTCTGGCCCCTTATTTGAGAGATGAGGAAACTAAGGCCCAGGGAGAGACAGTGACTCAGATGCTCATGACAAGGTAAGGCTAAGTCCTCCTGATCCAGCACAGAGCTTTTCTATTTTACCATCTTCAGGAAACTATAGTTCTAACACTCCAGATCGAAGGAGTAACTTGGGAAAGGCAAAGCACTCTGAAACTCCTGCTTGAGATGGTCTACTCCTCTCCACCAGGATTCTATCATTCCTCAGAAACCCTGTTTCCTATGAATAGTAGGTTTAAATAAAGGCAAATAAAATCTCTGTCCAGTTAAGCCAAAACCTCAGCCGACCCAATCTGATGTCCTGTACACACATCACTCAGGGGATCACTATTTCTCAGGCCCCTGTAACTTTGAAGAGATTTTTTTTTTTTTTTTTTTCGATACGCGGGCCTCTCACTGTTGTGGCCTCTCCCGTTGCGGAGCACAGGCTCCGGACGCGCAGGCTCAGCGGCCATGGCTCACGGGCCCAGCCGCTCCGCGGCATGTGGGATCCTCCCGGACCGGGGCACGAACCCGCGTCCCCTGCATCGGCAGGCGGACTCTCAACCACTGCGCCACCAGGGAAGCCCGAGATTTATGTTTAAATCAGACCCATTCTTTTAAAACTGGCTCATCTCCTGAACACATTACACGTCAGACCTCCTCTTGTTCTATGAGTCTCTCAAATGTAGTCTGAAATAGCTGGACTTGAAGATGCTGTAGGTGTGGAAGGGAAGGAGATGGTCACACAGGGCAGAAGGGAATTACCTCCTATTGTGAACACCTACCAAAGACTCTTTCTCAGAGAAGTCAGGAAGTACCTCTGGTCAGATGCTGAGTTCAAGGGGTCAGGATGCAGTAAAGGGAAGAATCAAGGCTGCATTTTGCCCCATGTATCTGACTCTTTCCCCAGCTTTCTAGCTTTCACACTGCCCTGTCCCCTGTCATGAAGGTCAGCCCTCTGAAATGACCCTGAGTTCTGTCATCAGCTCACCAACAGCTCCACAACCATTTTAGATTTCAGAAGATCTTTTCAACCAGCTGTTAGGAAGAAACCTAATTAGATAAGAAAAGTAATTCACATTAAGGTGTGGATGACTAATTTTCTCTCGTAATTTAAAAATATCTGCCTAAAGAAATCTCCTGTTTGTGGAGGCATAGGCCAAATCTTTTTTATAGGGAAGGCTCTGGAAGTGAAAGTTCCCCCTGGCTCTCATTGTCTACTTCAGGAAGCCACTTCCTTCTCTCTGTCCCACCCCACTCCTTCCCCCAAAAGCTGAGCCAAAAGGGCTCCCTTCTGAGTGGTTGCCAAGCACAGCCTGAGTGTTTTCAGAGCAGCCATTAGGTGGTGCTGGCAGCCAGTGGCCTAGCCTATCAGCGTCTCAGGGCAACTGGGAGAACATTGGTCAACCTTGGTGTCCAGTTGAGACCTGGGACAGGCTGCTCCTGTTGTAGACTTTTGGTGCTCCAGTTCAAGTACAAAGCCTGAATTTGGTGGACAAGGCAATTTATGTTAAAGCTCTGAGACCACACAACGCATTTTGGTCAGAAAAAAACGCCTAGGTTTACAAGAGAAGCAGAAAAATGACAGTTTTATATCACTATGGGCAACTGTAAAATAACATATTAGTAAAGAAGGAAGTAAAATCATGCAGGTCTGACAGTACCCTCAACTATATTTCAGTTCTCAAAGTTGGCCATTCGGGAATGATTTCATTTTCTTTTTTTTTTTTTTTTTTTTTGCGGTACGCGGGCCTCACTGTTGTGGCCTCTCCCGTTGCGGAGCACAGGCTCCGGACGCGCAGGCTCAGCGGCCATGGCTCACGGGCCCAGCCGCTCCGCGGCATGTGGGATCCTCCCGGACCGGGGCACGAACCCGTGTCCCCTGCATCGGCAGGCGGACTCTCAACCACTGCGCCACCAGGGAAGCCCTGGAATGATTTCATTTTCTAAAAACTTACCTCATGATTTCAGACCTTCCTGAAAAGCCTCAGAGAGCATTTCCTCTCCTGCTCCATTGGCTATGTGTACAACAGGGTGACATTCTCACTCCCCACCCTCTCAGAGCTGCAATCTCCTGCTAAAAAGTTAGATAGCTCCCTGAAAGCAACTTGTCTTCTTTCTGCTTCTGTATATTTTCTATTTTTCAACAAAAAACAAATATTACATTGTGTTATTTTTTAAAGCAATAAAGTAAGAGGGAGCTGTCAAGTGTGCTTTCTGTAAGTAGAGAGTGTCCAATAATTGTGTTATTTTTTAAAGCAGTAAAGTAAGGAGGAGATGTCAAGTGTGCTTTCTGTAAGTAGGGAGTGTCCAATAATTGTGTTATTTTTTAAAGCAATAAAGTAAGGGGGAACTGTCAAGGGGGAACTGTCAAGTGCTTTCTGTAAGTAGGGAGTGTCCAATAATTGAAAGCTTGGAAAAATAAGTAGAAATTTGGAATTTGCTAATCTTGACATTAACTTTATAATAGAACTACACTTATTAGAAATTCATTTGTGTAGGTGAATTCTCTATGAGCTAAACAAAACTTTTTTTGTTTTTTTAAATTTTATTTTATTTTTAAAGTATTCTTTTTCATTATGGTTTATCACAGGATACTGAACATCGTTCCCTGTGCTCTACAGTAGGACCTTGTTGTTTAGCCATCCTGTATATACTAGTTTACATCTGCTAACCCCAAACTCCCAGTCCCTCCCTCCCGCACCACCCAAAACATTTTGTTTGTTAGTATAAAATTGCACACTGGCCATGCCCTCTGTAAAGATTAGAGGACCAGAGGCGCAGAGCTTTGTCCTTGCACCATGATACACACGTATCAAGTCCTAAAACAGAATGTCAAAGGAACATTAAGTCATTACATAAGCCATAGTCTGTAGATATCTCAACAATGGACAGAACAAATGCACACTTTTACTTTCCTTGGCTCCTTCCAGCCATTCTGTGGGAACCACCACATCACCATTTATTCAGGAAGAATTTGGGGAATCCAAATGCCCTGCAGACTCTCTCTCCCTCCTGGGAACCCACCTCGCCTGAGCCTCCATCTTGCCTGGGCTTCCATCGGCTCCTACGGCCGCTTCTGCCCTGCAACCTAGGGTTTGCGAGATAGAAGGTCCACTCTGAGGTCCTATTGAGGGAAGAGACGGGATGGTTCAGGACCGTGGACAGTTCCCGTCCGGGCCACCTCTTTTTAACACCAGCTGCTTTTCGTAGGGGAGGCCATGTCTGTATCAGAGCGCGGCCCCGTCGGGTGCGCTGAGGCGGACAGGGAAACGAGGATTCAGAAATTTGAATCCAAAAAAGTCTGGAATGCAGGGAGTTTATTGTGACTTTTAGCCTCGTCTCTTCTGCCCCCATTTCCAACATCGTATGGTATCTTTTAAGAAGTGACACCTACCCAGAAAAGCAGAAGAAAACCCGAAAGACTGGGTGTCCCGAGATCTCCCCAGAACGCGGTAGGAGCCTCAGGGACCCTAGCAGCCCCCCTCCCCGGGGGAGATGTGGCTGCCAGCTCGAGGAAGGCGCCACTTTCAGCCGTCGCAGCCGCTCTCCCACCGTCCAGAGGCTGGGCTTCGCCGCCCCGCTGCCGGCGGATTCCCACGCTGCACCCAGTACAGAAAGTTTTCAAAGAACTCAGGACCGCGGCAAGTCAAAGATACCTCTGAGATCGGAGCTGGGCGAGAGCATCCCGAGACCCCAGGGGCAAGGGGTCCGGGAATAAGAGCGAGGTTCCGCGGCGTGGCGCCCCTACCTGTCGCGGGGAGGCTGCTCTCGGGCGACTCCCGCTGCTCCGGGGCGAGGATGCTCGGCGGCCTCTCGGTCACTTTTCTTCCCCTCTTTCTCTTCCTTCGCGCCGCCTTGTCCCGCTCGCTCTCCGCGGTCCTTATATACTTGCGGGGCTCGCCTGGGTGGGCGCTGGACGTGAGTGAACTTCCCGGCAGCGGCAGCGTAACAGGCAACTCCCCCGTCCACAGGAAGGGGGGCCGTGGGGCGCAGGAGGGGGTTTCCAGGTAGGGGCTGAGCGCGAGAGCAGACGTGCCCGGAAAGGGGGCTGGATCCCTGCCCCCGGAGGCTGGAATTAACACTGTCCTGCTGAAGGGCACACCTGGCAGCGGGCAGGTAAGAACTTAATTAAGGATGGTTTTGGGTCTGTAGTTAGGACGAGCGGGAGGCTTAGCACCCTGGTGTGGGGCAGGTCTAGCGCGCCCGCTGAGGTCGTTGAGGAGAGGGTGAAGTTACCTGTGTACGTGCTTGGCCTGGCATCTGCCTCCTTCGCATTTGGAGGTAAATACCACCGCCCAGGGAGTACGTCTGTGATGCCTCAGATTTCCCCAGCATTTGGAAACTGTGATGTGAAAATGTCACAAGCAGTCACAATCCCTCTGTTACAGGTTGGAGAGACCAGGGGCAGAGAAGGTCAGGAGTCCCTCACCTGAGACCCAGGACACGTTGCCTTCTTGGGGGTGTGAAGGTGTGTTGCACTGTCCCACTGGGGCCTCCTCTGCGAAGCCTAGTCCCTGGCAGGCTCCCTCCTGTGCCCTAAACCCCAAGGAAAAAGTGCTGTTAACCTTAGCCTATTAATGGAGGGAGGAGAGAGTCCTCTGTGAAGAGCGGCTGAAGTACTTTCCCTGTGCCAATGAGCTAACAGAGTGGTCTGGGGATTCTCAGTCTTCCCCAAACCCGGTCTTGGAGGTCTGGCTTGGTGCTAGTCTCACACGTCAGGCCAGGGAGGAGAGGTCAGCGCTCAAACGTGCAAGGGAAGAGTCTCTACCTTAACCTGGAGTAAAGAAGCAGAAGCAAATTGTGAGGAGCGGCAGGGGTGAGCAGGAGTGTTGGGACTAAACAACTTCAAGGTGCTTGTTTCACCTGTCATTTGCAGGAACTTTCTTTATTCCCAATCAGACGCCCTTTTAGACTCCAGGACTCCCTTGAGAATTTCTGGCTGGTGACATTGGCTTTATATTCAGCAATCCTTTTCTTTTGGGCCACAGGAGAGATTCACTCTCCTTAATAGTAAATAAGGTACTTTACTACCTGGGCTTGGCCTCCTTCCAGGGTCATCTCCAACCTCTCCATTTTGTGTCCTGGCACATCAACCATCCACAACATTCCCATTCCCATAACCACTATTTTCTCAAAACCCCATCTCTTTGTCCATGCTATTCCCTCAACTAAAACACCCTTTCTCCTTCCAGCCACCTGGGAAAATTAGACTCTTGCATTAAGATTTAGCTCATCCCTCATCACCTGTTCCCTGAAGCCCTCCTTGGTCACTTGTCCGACCAGGGCATGAAACACGGCAATCTCTGTTTTCCAGAGAAGCCCATTCCCATCTCACCTGTACACGTAGCTTTCACAGCTGGAACAAATTCCACTCGGTCTTCCATCTTCCCTCTTCCACCCGCTACTGCCCCTACCACTGCCAGGCTTACGAGCCCTCTCAGATTGTGATTTTTAATCTCATTTTTCTCCGTATTATTTTTATAACTTTAAGAGGCAGCTGATGGTAGCAGAAAAGCCAGACCAGGAAAAGTTCAGATTGACCCAGCCTCTGTCCTCCTCTGTCAGTCGAGTTCTTAATTACATGCAGCAAAACCGACTTTGGCCCATGTGAATTGAAGCTCCATTGAACCACATTTAGAATCACTGGGAAGGTTGGACAACCAGGATCCAAAAATGGGCAGAGACAAAAGGTGGCTGGAATCATGGTCACTGATTGGATCCAATGAGAAAGAAAACCAGACCACTCTTGGGACCAAGAGGCCACAAGCTGTACTGTCAACACCACAGGCATTGGACATAGATGTCACTTCTATAACCAGGTTGGGAGGTTGTCATTCCCACTTTGGCTGATATTACCAGAAAGGACTGACCACTGCCCTTGCTTCATTATATCACGAGCTCCTCTTTGAAAGCCTGGAGCAGGCGCCCCTGATTGAGATGATAATATGATTTTCCCCTTTATTCTGATAATGTGGTGAATTACATTGTTGATTTTCCTACCATGCATTCCTGGATTGAGCTCAGTTTGATTATGATGTGCTACCATTATATAGCATTGGGTTAAATTTGCTAATATTTTATCTAATAGTTTTGCTTCCATGTTTATGAGACCAGCCTGTAATTTCCCTTTCTTGTAGAATTCCTATTAGGTTTTGGTATCAAAATTATGCTGCCTTCATAAAACAAGTTGGAAATCCCTCCACCCACCCCCATTTTTTCTAATTTAGTAGAAGAATTTGTGTACAATGGTGTTTATCTCTTCCTTATATGTTTGGGATGATTTGTTAGCGATGCTATCTAGGTTTTTAAGGTTTTTTGTTTGTTGAATGGTTTTAAATTACAGATTCAATTACTTAAATAGCACTATTCCAATTGTCTCTTTCTTCTTGTGTCAGTTTTAGTAAGATGTGTATTTCTAGGTATTTGTCCATTTCACCTAAATTTTTAAAGTTTATTGGCTTAAATTTTTTATTATATCTTCTTATCTTTTTGGCACCTATGGAGTCTGTACTTATGGTCCTCTTTTATCGCTGATATTGGTAATTTATGTCCTCTCTCTTTTTTTTTGACTGATTTTCTTAGGGGTTTACCAACTTAATTAATTAATTTGTTTGTTTGTTTATTTATTTTTGGCTGCATTGGGTCTTCGTTGCTGCACGCGGGCTTTCTCTAGTTGCAGCGAGTGGGGGCTACTCTTCATTGCGGTGCGCAGGCTTCTCACTGCGGTGGCTTCTCTTGTTGCAGAGCACGAGCTCTAGGCGCACGGGCTTCAGTAGTTGTGGCACGCAGGCTCAGTAGTCGTGGCTCATGGGCTCTAGAGCGCAGGCTCAGCAGTTGTGGTGCGCGGGCTTAGCTGCTCCGTAGCATGTGGAATCTTCCCGGACCAGGGCTCGAACCCGTGTCCCCTGCATTAGAAGGCAGATTCTTAACCACTGTGCCACCAGGGAAGTCCTATTAGTATTTTTAAAGAATGAATTTTGATGTTGTTGATTTTCTCTATTGCATGTACATTTTTTCTATTTCCAGAATTTCTACTTGTATTATTATTTCTTGCCTTCTAATTTCTTTCTTTTTTTTTTTTTTTTTTTTTGCGTTATGTGGGCCTCTCACTGTCGTGGCCTCTCTCGTTGCGGAGCACAGGCTCCGGACATGCTGGCTCAGCGGCCATGGCTTATGGGCCTAGCCGCTCTGCGGCATGTGGGATCTTCCTGGACCAGGGCACGAACCCGTGTCCCCTGCATCGGCAGGTGGATTCTCAACCACTGCGCCACCAGGGAAGCCCTAATTTCTAATTAGCTATTCTTTTTCTATTCTCTTGAGTTGGATAGTAAATAAATGCTTTTACTTATATAATTGATATTCAACCTTTATTCTTTTTGACATGTGTATTTATGGCTATAAATTTCTTTCTAAGTATGGCTCTAGT
Organism: Grampus griseus; assembly: GCF_964374135.1. Taxonomy (NCBI): domain Eukaryota; kingdom Metazoa; phylum Chordata; class Mammalia; order Artiodactyla; family Delphinidae; genus Grampus; species Grampus griseus. Next base: position 19,079,130 of record NC_139009.1, read on the forward strand.
TGCATCTCACAAGTTTTGATATGTCATATTTTTATTACCATTGAGTTTAAAACACTTTATTTTTATTTTTATTTATTTTTTATTTTTATTTTTTTTTGCGGTACGCGGGCCTCTCACTGCCGTGGCCTCTCCCGCTGCGGAGCACAGGCTCCAGACGCGCAAGCTCAGCGGCCATGGCCCACGGGCCCAGCCGCTCCGCGGCACGTGGGATCCTCCCGGACCGGGGCACAAACCCGTGTCCCCTGCATCGGCAGGCGGACTCTCAACCCCTGCGCCACCAGGGAAGCCCTCTAGTTCTGTTTTGAAAGTAAATTTTAGCATAACTGTTCTGTGGTCAAAGAACATACTTTGATTTTAGTCCTTTGAAATTTTGCGGGACTGCTTAATGGTTGCACATATGGTCCATTTTGATTAATGCTTCCTGTAAACTAAAAAGAATATGTATTCTATGATTGCTCAAATATTCTATATCCTTTCTATACCCTTATCCTTTCTGATTATTTGTCATTTTAATCCATTAGTTACTAATAGATGTATGTTTTTTTTTTTTTTTTTTTTTTTTTGATGTATGTTTTTTAAATCTCCCCGTTCATTTCGTAAATTTAGCTACTTCTCCCTTTGGTCCTGGCATAAAAACAACTCCTTCTAGAAATCTAATGGTGAATGTGGGGCAGTGGTGGAGGGTAATATAGAATCAAGGATGAAGACGGCAGAAAGCTACTAGAGCATGGTTGCATGCTGATGGAAATAATCCAGTGGAGAAGGGGAAATTGAAACCAAATGATCCAAGTCTTAAGTAGAGGTGAGGTGGGGTCCAGAGGAAGAACCTGGCCTCCAAACAGTGGAAAGCTTTCCTCTTCCAAGAAAGAAGGGGGTATAGACACAGGATAAGCCATGGGAAGATGAGTGACTTCTGTCTGTACCAAAGCCTTTACCTTTTGATCCAGAATTTCCTGAGGAAATATCTAACAGTTACCCTAAATAATGTTCAAGACTATTCATACAACATAGTTTATGGTAGCTGTAAAATGAAATAAACTAAACATCTTGAGTGTAATTATAAAAACAGTAAAATATACTCATAAAAATTATGGTAAAGCTATGCAACGGAATATTTTGCAGCCATTCAAAATAAAATAGAGGTTTATTTCTAGACATAAAAAATGACCACTGATAAAATATAGATATACAGTTGACCCTTGAACTACACAGGTCCACTTACACTCAGATGTTTTTCAGTAAATACATACTGCTGTCCTACATGATCATGGTTAGACCACGGACGTGGGACTGTGGCTAGAGAGGGCCAACTGTGGGACTTGAGCGTCTGTGGATTTTGGTATCCAAGGTGGGTCCTGGAACCAATCTCTCGTGAGTATGGAGGGATACTGTAAATACAGAAAGAGATAGAAATAGAGAAAAAGATTAAGAGATACCAAAGTGTTAATAATGGTTGTTCTGGTTATCTAATATTAGATCACAAACTACCCCCAAAACTTGATGGTTTTAAGCATTTACGTTGCTCATGAATCTGCAGTATGGCCAAGGTTTGGCCAACACGTCCAAGTATGGCCAACACGTCCCTCCTCTACTTGGCAGCGGCTCGGGCAGCTCAGAGGCCGACATCTATAAATCATCTGAAGCCACTCACTCACACGACTGGCTCCTGGTTGGGAAGACTCAGCGGGGGGCAAGGAGAGCTGGGGCTCCTCAGACACTTCTGTCTATCTCCATGCAGCCTGGCCACGTGACGTCTTCAGCATGCAGCCTCAGGGGAGCTAGACTTCTTACACATAGGCACAGGTCTATGTATGCATCTGGAGGCGACTTACTCTTCCAGGTCGAGGGGGTGGGTAGTGAGCAAGGGCTTCCCAGAGAAGGGGATGCTGAGTTGGGCTGAGTCTTGATACAATAGGTCACCAGGATGAAGAGAGGAAAGTAATTCCAGGCAGAAGGAACAGCATGTGCAAAGGATTCAAGGCAGGAAAAACCTTATGTTCACGGAATGCTGGTACAGGTGGTAGAGGGAGAGAGAGAAGACTGGAAACAGTCAGAGGTCAGAGGGAAGGAGGTGGGGACCATTCAGGGACTGAGTCAGAGGGGCCGTAGGACCAGCGTTCTGCAGCAGTGAGGAGAATGATCAGAGGGGAGGGAGCCTGGAGCCAGCACGGGGTGACCCAAAGCCCGATGCTCTCCTCCAGGGCCTGGAGGCCAGTCCAGCCAACAGTGGGAGCAATGAGGCAAGAGAGGAGGCAGAGGCAGGTTCATGAACTACTAAAGAGGTGGCATGAATGTGGGGGAAGGTGTCGTGAACACTTCCCCATCTGAGGTTACCGTGGCTGCGTGGATGGTACAGTGTGATGTCATGGTTAAGAGCACAGCTCTGAGCCAGACAGCTGGTCTTCATCCTGCTCAACCACTGCCTAGCTGTGTGGTTCTGAGCAAATTCCCAACTTCTCTGTGTTAGTTGTCCCATCTGTGAAATGAGGGAAATGACTGCGGCTGCCATATGGACGCAATGAGGTAATACATGTAAAGATGGGAGAGCAGGGCCTGGCCTTAGTTATGGTTGCCCTTGTTCTTCTTATCATGGAAGTGCTGGTCCCAGGAGAGCCCACCTGGCGTGGAAGGAAGGAGGGAAGGAGAGGGGCGGGGTGGGGGGAAGGGAAGGAGGGAAAGGAGGAAGGAGACAGGAGCAGACATGACTCTGGCAGGGAGCTGATGTGCTCATCTGAGGGCCTGGGGCCGGGGTGAGGCATCCACACCTGGCTGCGGGCCAGGGCCACGGCTGCTCTCGTCACCCCAGCTTTTCACCTTTGAGGGTTTAATTGGAAAAGCAATGTCACCAGGGTGTGAATGCACTACAAAGACAGGTGTGGAGGCAGACTCCTGGGGGAGAGGAAGTGCTGGGCAGGCCGGGTGGCTGAGAGCTTTCACGGGAGGGGACACGGGCAGGGTAGACTAGCCCTCAGCTTCCAGGCCCTGGGGCCGGGCAACAGGGGACATTTCACTGGGGAAAGAGAAGACTTAGGGATGAGGCTGCCCTTTGCCTGTGTTCCGCAGACTCTGGGACAAGCCAACACTCAAGCCTTGAGGGTTGGAGTGAGGGGTGGAGGTGGGGTGCGAGGGAATCCGAGCCTTCCATCTTGGCCGCTCCAAGTCTCAGGGGACAAGCCAGGGAGGCTGCCAGCCCTGCCTCAGGTCAGAACAACTGTCCCTTCTCAGGGCTCCTCGGGCCCAGCCAGGGCCTCTGCCCGAGGGAGTGCTTCACTCCTGCTATTGTCTGGGTCGCACGGGCCTCAGGCCTGCTCCGCTGGTGCCCCTTGCCGGCAAGGGGACAGCTCCCAAGTCAGTGTATGAGAAGAACGGGTACTCAAGAGGCTCTGCAGAGAGAGGGTTGGAGGGAGTGACTGCGGAAGGGAGACCCTCTGAAGATTGCATTTGCAGAAGCTCATGCATGAGCCTCTAAAACTCTCTCCAAACCTCCTCTGCACGATATATGAACCTAAAACTGACAGGTGATCTCCCTGCACACAATGTGTCTGGATTAGAAATAGCCCAGCACCCGCCCCTTTATGTGTGTGCCTGCTGGGGACGGCGGGGAACGCTCACCGCTCCCCGGCTGCAGCAGCCCAGGGACTACGGGCAGCTTTGGGGTGGCTCTGGCCCCCCATGACCCCGACCTAAGTCACTGCAGGCTTCTCACCTTCCAGGCATCTCCGCTTTCAGAGACAAGAAGAGAGGACACCAGTGTCCTTCTACAGGGGAGCCTCCTGCCTGGTGCATTATGGGTGCCGGGGAGAGGGGCTTCCCGGTGAGAGAGTAAAGCAGATGTGGGGCCTGGAGTGGGCGAGGAGGGCGGGAAGCAGGACCCGGGGCCGCCCTGCGCTGCAGAGAGGAGGTCCGTGGGAGGCACACAGAAGGGTGGGAAGGTGAGCATGCTTCGGGCAGGGCCTCTCTGCCCCAGCGGTGCAGGAGGGAAGGGAGGGCAAGCTAGGGAGAGAGCCTGGAGAGGAAAGGACAAGCGGAGGGACCCTGGGAGGGAGCGGCAGAAAAGGGCCACGGCCAGGCCTTGGGGTCTGACTTGATGCCGGGGAGAGGGGGTGAGAGAAGGAAGTCAGGCAGGATTTAGGCATTTAGGCGTGGGGCTGGGGGAGCAGAGGGCAGGGCTAGAAAGCCGTGTGGGGTCGGGTGCAGAATCGCTAAGACACAGTGACTTTGAAGCAGCTGCTCTTCAATGCGCCCTTTGCCCAGCGCCAGTCCCCCAGTGGGTGCTCACACAGGGCTTACTGGGAGGTGGGAAAAGTGCCGGCTTGGAGGGCCCAGGTTTTGTTCCGTCACTCATTCACTCGACGGATGTTTATTGACCCCTACATGTACCGGGACAGATCTGGTCTGTGCTCCCAAGAGGACTTCAGCTCTAGGGAAACCTATAACAAGGTAGTCCACGAGTCATTACTCGCTGTGATAAATACAATTAAGGAAACAGAGTGGGAGAGGGGAGGGGAAAGGCTTCTTAGCAGAAGGAAGAGGATGCAAAGGCCCTGGGGCAGAGAAGAGGTTCTCAGCACTGCTGGAGTGGCAGCAGGGGAGGGGAGCAATCCTTGGGAGGAGGGACAGGAGGCGCCAGGCCTTGGAGGCTATGAAGGTCGTCAGATGACGACTTAGATTTTATGCCAAGTGCAGAGGGAAACCATTGCTGGGTTTTAAGCAACAGAATGGCAGGATCCAGTGGAATTTCTTGAAAAGATGGCTCTGGCTAATGTCTGGAGAACGAATCAGACAGCAAGCAACGAACAGCCTCTTTTGGGGGGTCAGAACCAATAGGACTTGGAGCAGACGTGCAAGTGAGGCAAAGGGGAGGGGGTTAAACATGGTTCCAGATTTCTGGCTGCTGGATGAGGGGTGGTACCATTCAGTGATCTGGGGAAGACTGAGGGGTAGCTAGGTTTGGAGGTGGAAACAATGAGCTCTGTGACCTTGAGCAAGTAACTTAACCTCTCTGAGTTTCTCTGGGCACCTCCAAAGCCCCAGCTCACAGTGCTTAAGACTCATGAGCAGGTGCAAGAAATCCTAACTACCATTAGATTCTTGTCAATAGAAAAGCTAACTACAAATTCCCCCGAGGGGAGCCCGATGGGGTTTGGGGGGCAGAGGTAGGCCTAGTCTCCAAAAAAGGACCCTGAAGCCTGGAGCACAGCGGAGGAGAAGGTCTCTGGCGCCCCAGATGGCCCAGGGAATGGGGGAGGGTCCCACTGGCCCCATTTATCCCCTGCAACACACACTCCTATCTGCAACCCCTTTCACTGCACACCCCATTCAGCACTGTGGCCAGGCCACTTCAACGGCTTTCGGTTTGACCCCAAGGGCAAAGAGGAATCAATTTGTGCAGAGAATTGGAATGGAAGAGATTTCAATTGACCTTTGAATGGGGTTTTAATTTGCTTTGTTACAGCCGGAGGGGCCTCATGAAGAGACCCTTGAGACTGCTTTTATCTGCTAATGTGTGCACCAGTGCAAAGCCTGGGCCTCCGTCTGCATGCCCTGGATGTGGGGTGGGGGGGGGCAGCAGGGTGCAAGGCCAGAGGGGCAGGGAACCAGAGTCCATGCCCCTCCCAGGAGCTGGTCCACAGCCCCCTGAGGGCCCAAAACAGTCAAGAGTGCAGGCAGAGGCAGTGGGAGGGCAGACAAGCCGGGTTCCAGCCCCAGCTCTGCTGCCGAGGGGCACCTCCCCCCGGGCTTCAGTCTCCGTATCTGAACGGTGGCCTGGAGGCAGGGTGTGGACGAGATGGCCCCTCAGGTCCTTCCAGGTCTGGTGTTTTATGGTTTTGTTAGGGGAACCACTGACCGAAACCGCCTGCCCTGGCCAGGCAAGATAGTAGCTACCTGCATGCGTCGTCTTAGAACAGGAGGTCCTGGTAAGGAACGAGGAACTAACAAGCTACCACCAATGGGAAGAATTCGGGAAAGGTCAAAAGGAGAGAGGAGACACCAGTCCGTATGTCCTACCAACCTCCCAGAATCCTTCTCGCTGGAATCCATCTTGGCTGAGTGATGCAAGCACCACCAGGAAGGACCCTGAGTCAGAGTGATTGGCCAGAGACAACCCAGAAACTAATCCCATCACCATAAAACCTGAGACTGCGAGCCACGTGGCAGAGCAATCCTCCTGGGTTCCCTTACCCTGCTGCTCTCCGCCCGGGTGCCCCTTCCCAATAAAGTCTCTTGTTTTGTCATCACGTGTGTCCCCTGGAAGGGGTCCCCCTCCTGCAACAGTTTTAAGCTCAGATCTAGAGTCAAACTCTGTAGTAGAGAATAACTAGTCTTAGAGAATGTGGCCTAGAGTGGAGAGAGCAGAGCCCGCTGGGCCAAGGAGCTAAGCCCTCTCTGTCCGTCGGTCTCTTGGGCCTCCCTCATGCCCTATTTTTCTCTAAATTTCTACTTGAGTCCCCTCACATGAGTCAACCAGTTCTCTGTTCTCTCCACTACAAATTCCAAAGGAAGCCAGTGGGGTCACTTGACCGATAACCTTCTCTTCTACTGGGCAGAGCCCTGAAGGCAGCTACGTCGGGGGTCCAGGGAACCTGCAGGTGGCCAGCCCCAGGCAAAGAGCCCCCTGTGATTGCTTCTCTACACAGTGCAACACCCCAGGACTGTGAGTTTGTGTTTACAGTCCTGTGTTAGAAATGTCAAGCTCTCCTCCCCTGCGCTCTATACACGGGTGTATCGCCACGTGGAACCACGTGAGTGTTCTTCCAGAGCTACTCCGTTATCCTGATCCCTTTTTTTCAAACGGAGGGTTTGTTCCTGTGCAATCAGGGCAGACTTCTTGGAGGTGGAGTCTTGCTGAAGACATCGTGGACATTAAGAACACAGCAGACTCTCCAGAGCCCAGGCACCAGCAGCCACCCTCTGATGCTGCGGTGGTCATAATGGTCCTTTTGTGGGGAAATGCCTTTGTGAGGGCTGCCAGCATGACAGCCACTTTTCCAGAAGGATGCAGAATTCTTCAGCCAAGGGTGGAGGTAGGGAGAGTGACTCGTGGCCAGGAGGGACGCTGATAATGTACATCCATTAGTGCAGCGAGGGAGAGGCATTCAGCAGCCCCAGACTGTCCTTCCTCCAGAGCCAACAATGGCTGCGTGGAGGGGGCTGAAGTGGCCTTTTTACAAGCACTCAGCTCAGGGCCATCTCTGAGCCCCGCCTGCTGGGTGCCTGACTTCCATTTCCATGCCCTCCTCAAAGCAACCAGGACAGCAAACTCAAGCAGCCGGCCTGAGGTCCAGAGAGCCCACACCACACCCTCATGCCCCATTGCCCTGGGAGAGTGACGCCAGGCCCGGGCAGAGCTGGTGCACAGTGACCTGTTGTGCAGCAGCTCCAAAGCCCATGACTCTGCATCTGTACCTGAACACGCGTGTGCATGTGATGTGAGCTGTGCAAGGATATCTGGAAGGTAGTTTGGTTTTTAACAAAATGGCCAACACCTTTATGTCAGACGAAAGTGACTTCCTTCAAAACATCCCCTGGGCAGGTGTCTTTAATGCCAGAGATGGGCCTGGGGCTCAAGCCATTGGTGGACCCTCTGGGGAGGCACCTCCAGGACCAGTTTCTAAGTCACCAGAGAAGACCAGTCTTCTGAGTCCTGGGTCACATTTTTTTTTAATGTATCAATTACGTTCCTTTTTTTTTTTGCAGTACGCGGGCCTCTCACTGCTGTGGCCTCTCCTGTTGCGGAGCACAGGCTCCGGATGCGCAGGCTCAGCGGCCATGGCTCATGGGCCCAGCCGCTCTGCGGCATGTGGGATCTTCCAGGACCGGGGCATGAACCTGTATCCCCTGCATCGGCAGGTGGACTCTCAACCATTGTGCCACCAGGGAAGCCCCAATTATGTTCCTTTTATTTCTCCTTTTTATTATAGTTAGGTCTTTATCTTGAAACATTTTCTATTTATGATGGACGTGGGAAGGTCATCTTATACATAAATTTCATTTCAATATATTAAATTAGACCTTACAGAATATTTGCTTTTAAAAGGAAGTTTTGTGGCTGGTTGGAATGTAAAATAATGTAGCGCTTTGGAAAATAGTTTGCAGTTCTTCCCAAAGTTAAACATTGTTAAAAACAAGACAACAGGGACTTCCCTGGTGGTCCAGTGGTTAAGACTCCATGCTCCCAATGCAGGGGGCCCAGGTTCTATCCTTGGTCAGGGAACTAGATCCCGTGTGCTGCAACTAAGAGCCGGCACAGCCAGATAGATAGATAACTAAATAACTAAATAACTAAATAAATAAATAAAACAAGACAACAGGCCCGAAATGGAGTTTCTTATGCTAAGCCCCACATCACCAGACCAAGACTTAATCTCCCGGAAATGGGATCTCAAACCAATCAGGAATTCAGGAATCACCTGACCCGCACTAGTTAGGTCATCTGCCTGATAGACCCCTGCCGTCCCCTAAAGGAAAGTAACTTTGCAATAACCAACCTGCTTTTTGCTAGTGTAATCTCCTTGTTCCCAATCCCTTCTGCCTATAAAAGTCTTTTATTTTGCACAGCTCCTCAGAGCTCCTCTCTATCTGCTAGATTGGATGCTGCCCAATCCAATCAGTTTTTGCTCAGGTAAGCTCTTAAAGATTTTAATATGCCTCGGCTTATCTATTATCAACATAGAGTCACCATATGACCCAGCAAGTCCACCCCTAGGTATATACCCCAAAACTTATACATGAATGTCCGTAGCAGCGTTATTCATAGTATCCAAAAGTGGAAACAACTCGAATGTCCATCCACTGATGAATAAATAAGCAAAATGTGGTATATCCATACAATGGAATATTATTCAGCAATTAAAAGAAATGGAGTATGGATAGATGTTACAACATGGATGAATATTAAAAACACTATGCTTAAAAAAATAAAAATAAAAAATAAATAAATAAATAAATAAATAAAACACTATGCTAATTGGAAGAAGCCAGACATGAAAACCTACATATTGTCTGATCCAATTTATATGAAATGCCCAGAAGAGGCAAATCCATAGAGACAGGAAGTAGATTTGTGGTTGCCAGGGGCTGGGCGTGTTGGGAAGAATAGGAGCGATTGCTAATGGGTACGAGGTTTCTTTTTAAAGTGATGAAGATGTTCTAAAATTGATTGTGGTGATGGTTGCACAGCTCTGAATATTATAAGTGTCATTTTATTGTACACTTTAAGTGGATGAATTGTATAGGAAGTGAATAATATCTCAATATAACTGTTATTTAAAAAGGGGGTGACTTTTTGAGAGACAGAAAAGTGACTACTTCTCTGAGAAAGCCATGCATTGTCTTTCAACATAGCAGAAGAGGAGGGAATCCTCCAGATACAAAGATGTGACATTTTACCCCTTTGTGCAAGAAAAATCACCCACTTTTCCCCTCCTCTTTCTTTCCTGTGTGTTTCCTTTTATTACTCACACTGAACACTTCACTTCTGACACTTCTGGTCACCGAATATGTGGGGGGATTTTCCCCACATCAAGCAATTCTCTACAACACCAGCCTGGCATCCTACAATTTCACTCAATTCTGATACTCTCTACCTGGAGATAGTGTCAGATCCCACAGGTTAAGGGCTCAGTCCCACAAGACTGCTGCCACCCCACTTCAGATGCCAATCGCAAGTAGTGGGTCCCCAGGTTTCCCACAACTTCCGTCCAATTTGGCTAAAAAACGGGGGTTCCTGTGACCTCCTCCTCAGGTTTAATTCGCTGGAGCCGCTCACAGAACTCAGGGAAACATTTACATTCACCAGTTTATTAAAAGATATGATAAGGTACACAGATGAACAGCCAGATGAAGGGATACACAGGGCGAGGTCTGGAAGGGCTCCAGGCGCAGGAGCTCCTGTCCCCACGGAACTGGAGTGCAGTCGCCTCCCAGTGTGGATGTGTTCACCCACCTGGAAGCTTCCAGAACACTGCACTATTGGGATTTTACGGAGGCTTCTTCACGTAGGCAGGTAACTCCATTTCCAGCCCCTCTCCCTTCTCTCAGGGATGAAATTTCCAAGCTTCTGATCATGGCTTGGTCTTTCTGGTGACCAGTCCCCATCCAGGAATCATCCAGAAGCCCAGCCAGGGTCGCCTCAGTAGAACAAGAGATGCTGTTAGTGCTCTTATCACTAAGGAAGATACAAGCGTTTTAGGAGCTCTGGCCAGGTACTGGGGGGCAGAGGCCAGTATATATATATATATATTTTTTTTTTTTTTTTCTTTCTATTATCTCACGCCCTTCCATGGGAACCTCCTATAGTAGCCTAAGAAAACCCATCCCATCTAAACGGGCAAAAGGAGAATTCCCTTGCGGTCCAGTGGTTAGGACTCTTCTCTCTCACTGCTGAGGGCCCAGGTTCAATCCCTGGTCAGGGAACTCAGATCCCACAAGCCGAGAGGTGTGGCCAAAAAATAAATAAATAAATAAATAAACAGGCAAAAGAAAATGAGGATATGGTCTAATAACTTGAATTAACGAGTTATTTCAAGGGGGTGGAGCAGTAAGGACAGAAAGATGTGAAAGAATTCTTATTGAATTTAAAAATGTATTAGGAAAAAAATGATGTTTCAGAGATAAAGATTAAGCTAGAAGAAATACACGAAAAAATAAACACAACCATAAGAGAAAATAAACATGATTAAAAGCACAGAAAAGGAATAAAGTATTAAAAGACATAATTAAAAGAAAAGTCATATAGAAAAAAGAGAAATAAGAGGGTTCTAGAGAAAATGATACATAAAGCAGCTAGACAAGGGAGATCTGAGCCACATTTTATTGGAACCCCCAGAAAAGAACAAACTAACATTTAAAATGATAATTCAAGGGAGTCCCCTGGTGGCCTAGAGGTTAGGATTCTGGGCTTTCACTGCCAGGGCCCGGGTTCAATCCCTGGTCCAGGAAGTGAGATCCCAAAAGCCGTGCAGCATGGCCTAAATAACTAACTAAATAAATAAATAAAATTCAAGGAAACATTGCTATACTAAAAGATTAAAAAATATAGACATACATATATTGTAATGCTTATATTAAAAGGGCATTTCATAACTTGAAAAGTTGACTCAAAATGTTCAACACTGACAAAATTTCAATACAATCATTGGGCTTGAGTATTAAGGAAAATATTCTCTGATCATAATGCAAAAAATCCAAATCCAGTACGAATCAAAGAAAAGCAAAAGAAAATCAGACTGGCTTCGGACTTCTTGGCAGTAACATTTCAATGGAAACAGCATTCTCACTGAAAAGTGTGAACCGAGGATTTAATATTAAGTTAAACTACTCTTCAAGTATAAAGGCCACAAACAACCAGGTATGAACATGCAGGAACCTACCACAGACCAAATTTAAGGAAACTGTGAAATTGTTCTGAAGCTTCAGCCTAACTCTTGGTCAGGTGGGGTGGGGTGATGTTAAATGTAACTGAAGAACTGAAACTAAAAGAGACGAAGCTACAGGTAAGTGTCAGATGCTCTGACACTGCAGGAATAATTCAACTGACTGAAAATGGGAGAACCAGAAAGGCGATGAGTACAAGCCAGAATAAGGCTTCTGACTGCCCCTGGTTACTAGGGGAGAATAGAACAATGTCCTTTGAAACTGAAAATATCGAATGATACTTATTTCAGATTACAGAGATAAAACCCTGAGCAACAAATTAGTTGACAAAGGAGAGAGAGAGAAGTAATGCATAACTAATGTCACTAGGGATCATTAGGAAATCAAGAGACAATATCTAAATATCTAAATAAAGAGATAACTGGGACTTCCCTGGTGGCACAGCGGCACAGACTCCACGTTCCCAAAGCAAGTGGCCTGGGTTTGATCCCTGGACTAAGATCCCACAAGCCGTGTGACACGGCCAAGAAGAAAAGAAGAGAAATACACATCAAAAAAGAAAAAAAAAAGAGGGGGTGATTTGGGAGGGAAACGGATGAAAACTTGTGGTGTATTCATAAGGAACAAACTACTGGTGAACGCAACAACGTGGGTGACTCTCAGAAACATGAGATCGAGTGAAAGAAGTCAGAAGAGTTTACACGGTGTGTGTGGGTCCATTTATACCTTGTCCTCGGACAGGCAAAGTTCATCTCAGGTGAGAGAAGTTGGATGAGTGGTTGCCCCTGGCGGGGAGGGCTGGGGGTGGTGGTGAGGGGTTGACTGAGAAGACATATGAGAGAACTTTCGGGGGTCAGGAAAATGCTCTATATTTTGATGGGTGTGGGTCACACAGGTGTATCAAAAGAGAACAAAAGTTATAGTCACCATGTGCACAGTTCTCTCTAGGTAAATTATACCCCAGTTTAAAAGAGAAGAGAATGGTGGCTATGCTTGCCCTCAAAGAGTCTCTGAATTCTTCACCAGCCCTGGCAGAACAGGGCAGCTTTCCCTGCACATCCAGTCACGTATCCCCCACTTCCCATCTGTGGTGACTGCGCCCCAGGGCTGCTGGTGGCCTGGCCTTGAGACCACTGGCCCGGGGACTGTCATTGAGGGGAAACAAATGTGGTCAAGGGGCCCTGGCTTTTCAGCTGAAGCCCCTGGGAGAGAGAGTGTCCCCCAGGCCCTGTCTTCCCCTAACAAAGTCGTGGCATCTCGTTGGGCAGCCGCTTGCTTGCTGCCTCCATTGCACAGGCCTAGATGGGGAGTGGGGAGGGAGCAGGGAGACAAAAACAGTAGTCGAGTCTCATCTTCTCCTTCTGCTTTTAAAAAGCTCAGGAGCTGAGAGCAGAAGTGGTTTGCTGGGCACTGAGTTGAAGAGGTCGATTTCCCAGATGGAGCTGGAAAGGGATGAGCTCGGGGAGGGGAGAGGAGCTTGGGGAAGGCAGAGGCTTTCAGGGGAGCCCGAGGGGCTGCATCAGCACCGGCAGGGGAGCCATTTGCCATTGTTTCTGCGGCCTTCAGCCCACTGTACTCCACTCAAGTGGGTGGATGACAAAGGCCCCAGAGCCCAGTGACTCTCGGCCCCCCAAATGTTTTAGACGCTAATGATGGTCAGACCAGGGTAATGGGATGTGAAGAGCAGGCGGGTGGGGGCAGGGGTGGAGGAAGGGAGGCGGGAGGCTGGGGTGCAGGGGCCTCTCAGAAGTTCTCAGGCTCCCTGAGGTCTCTGCTCCGCAGCCCACCTCCCTTGCTGCCTACTCGGGGGTCTGCTTGGCCATCTGAAACAACAGACTTAAAACCTCAAGGCTTATACTCGGGAGGGGAGGGAAAAGGATGCGCACCGTCCCCCTGTCCTGGACTGGCCATAGCATGGGGCCCAGAGGGGTCGGGGGGCACGAGGGCCCAGAGCGAGGGTCTCCTCTGTACCACCCCCAGAGGGCAAGGCAGGGCCAGCGTCCCACGTGGGTGAGAAGGTTGCTGCCGACCTGAGCACCCAGAAGTCTCTCCCACAGTAGAAAAATGTGTAATCCCGTGGAAAGACATTCCTGCTGTTATTAAGTGGTAAACAGCAAGTGGCAAATCAATATCTGTGGTGTGATCCCATTTTTGCTGTTTTAACAGAGTACACAGAAGAGAACTAGATCCTCCGGAAAACGTGCCCCACATGCTAACAGTGCTAATCCAGGGATTACTGGGGCGTTTTGTGTTCTTCTTTTCATTTGTCTCTAAATTTTCCAAATTCTCTAAAATAAACATATAGCCCTTTTGTAAGAAAGCATTTTTATTAATAATAAATTTTAAATGAACAACACGAAAATAAATATAAAGCTCTCTTTCACATTCACACAGCCGCAGTATCTGATACCCCCAGATCCCATAATAATCCTTCAGGTCAAGGTCTTGCCTTAAGGAGTAAGGGACGCGGCCTTGAGGAAAATGTGTCGGAGCAGTTGAGTCCCATTTCATCATACTTTGGGACTTTGAGGTGTGGCTTCTCCACCAAAGGTGACTCAGTGAAGATGTGTCACCATCTGGGGGGGAGTGTGTGGTCACAGACAGGACCCTGGCATGACAGCAAGAAGGGCTTGGCCTCCATGGTCGGGCTCCAGGATCTGTGCAAGGACTGGTCTTTGGAAACACTCTCATCCATGACCTTGAAGAGAGGGCGCCAAATGACATCAGCCCTTCAAGGCTACAGGTGACACGAAGCCCTACCGGCGAGTGAAATTCTGAGCTGCTCCCTGGTCCGGGAGGATCCCATGTGCTGCGGAGCAACTAAGCCCATGCGCCACAACTACTGAGCCTGTGCTCTAGAGCCCACGAGCCACAGCTGCCGAGCCCGTGTGCCACAACTGCTGGGGCCTGCGCACCTAGAGCCTGTGCTCTGCAATGAGAGGGGCTACTGTGGTTAGAGACCCGTGCACCGCAGTGAGGAATGGCCCCTGCTCGCCGCAAGGAGAGAGGGCCTGCACACAGCAAGGAGGACCCAATGCAGCCAAAAACAAATAAATAAAATATAAATTTTAAAAAATCCACTTAAAAAAACCCCCCACTATACACCTAACAACACAGCACGGTGTCTGGTACATGGCAGGCATTTGTTCAATGAAGGGAAGAACAAATGAACAAACATAATATGATGTTATAAAGCCTTTTGGAAGAAAGAGGCTGAGGTTGGTATCACTGATACAGGGAGACTGCCACAATGTGTTGGTGGGTAGAAAATACAGATCACAACCCAGCACGATGGAGTTGTATATACATTTGTTTAAGCCTGGAAGGATTTACGAGAAAACAGAACACAAAGGGTCTGGAAAGGACACGTTGGAGATTTTAACAGTGCTCATTGCTAGACGAGTTACATTACAAAGTGTTTTCTATTTGATCTTTTGTTTATATTTTCTGACTTTTCTGTAATAACTATGTTTCGATCTTATAAGACAAAACACAAGTTAATTTTTTTAAGTTACCATTTGACCATTTTAAAAATTTTATTTATTTATATTGGCTGCATTGGGTCTTTGTTGCTGCGTGCAGTCTTTCTCTAGTTGCAGCAAACAGGGTCTACTCTTCACTGCGGTGCGTGGGCTTCTCATTGTGGTGGCTTCTTTTGTTGTGGAGCACGGGCTCTAGGCACGCAGGCTTCAGTAGTTGTGGCTCACAGGCTCTGGAGCGCAGGCTCGGTAGTTGTGGCGCACGGGCTTAGTTGCTCTGCGGCATGTGGGATCTTCTTGGGCCAGGGATCGAACCCATGTCCCCTGCACTGGCAGGTGGATTCTTAACCACTGTGCCACCATGGAAGTCCCTATGTTAAGTTTTAAAAACAAATGTGGAGGTCAAGTCCTGACCCACAGAATCCTTGAGCATAATATAATATAGTGATTCCTCTGAAGCTGCAAAATTTGGGGGATTTAGCAGTGATAAGAACAAAACAGTGGTGATACAGGAGAGTATTCAACCTTCATAGCTCATTGTTTCCAGATGCTGAATACTATTCCATTATAGAGATATTCTACAATTTGCTGAACCAACCAGCCACTGGTGGCCATATATGTTGCCAGTTTTTGCTGTTCATTTATTCAGTAAATATGTATTGAGGATCTATTAGTGCCGGGTGCTGGAAATGCTCTGGTAAACAAAGCAGGCTTTGTTCTAGAAGCTTATGTTTCAACAAGAGACATTTAAGAAAGTGAACAATCAAGTAAATGCATAATTACAAGTTGTGATAAGCACCATGGAGGAAAAAAACCTGCTAAGACTCTCTAATATGGTACACCATTCAAAAATGATCAGGGTTGGGGCTTCCCTGGTGGTGCAGTGGTTAAGAATCTGCCTGCCCATGCAGGGGTCACGGGTTCGAACCCTGGTCCAGGAAGATCCCACATGCCACGGAGCAACTAAGGCCGTGTGTCACAACTACTGAGCCTGCGCTCTAGAGCCCGCGAGCCACAACTACTGAGCCTGCGTGCTACAACTGCTGAGGCCCGCGCTCCTCGAGCCCGTGCTCCACAACAAGACAAGCCACCGCAATAAGCCCACGCACCACGACGAAGAGTGGCCCCCGCTTGCCGCAACTAGAAAAAGCCCGTGTGCAGCAACGAAGACCCAATGCAGGCAAAAATAAAATAAATAAATAAAAATTTTTTAAATGATCAGAGTTATGATGATAATAATAATAAACATTGCAGGGGATGACATAGGCAATTAGAAGCTCTAAGAAAAGCAAAAAGGTGTTCAAGGAAGGAAATATAATGAGAGTGCAAATTTGTCTTTGCGCCGAACGATATTTCCATAGTCCGAATGATTTAACTAAATGTAAAACATCAATTTGGGGATAATGGAAAAGAGGTAGCAGGGTCAGAGGAAGCTGATAGAAGTTTAAAATGGATAAATCAAAACAAGGCAGCAGTGGCATGTTATTTAGAGAAACCGAGTTAACTACCTGGGAAACAATGGTGAGTGGTTACCCCTGAGTTAGTTAGAGAACTGGAGGAGCAGAAAGAGATGAGAAGCAGAACAGTTGTTTTTCCTTCCTTCATTTATTCATTCAACACGTATCTACTGAGCTACTTTGGTGCCAGGCCTTGTTCAAGGCACTAGGAATACAGAAATAAACAAAACAGCCAAAAATGCAGTTTATATTCTATTGAGAGAAAGGGAGACAATCAATCAAATCAGTAAAATCCAAAGTGGGATACAGAGTGCTAAGTGCCATGGGGGTGGTGTAGGGAGGGGTGAGGAAGCAGGAGAGAAGGGCGGGATGGGGAAGAAGGGTTACAACTTTAGAGAGATGGGCCGGAACTGAAAACATAGGCACACAAATACTTGTACACAAATGTTCACAGCAACATTATTCATAACAGCCAGAAAACGAAAGCGATCCAAATATCTATCCATTGATGAATGGGTAAACAAAATATGGTCTACATCTATGGTATATGATGAAACCCTCATTTGGACGCAAAAAGGAATGAAGTACTGATACACGCTACAACATGGGTGAACCTCAAAAACATTATGCTACATGAAAGAATGTCAGACACAAAGGCTATCTATTGCATGGTTCCATTGACAGGAAGTGTACAGGATAGGCAAATCCATGGAGACAGAAAATAGATTAGCGGCTGCCTAGGGCTGACGGGAGAGGGTAACGGAGAGTGACTGCTCGTGGAGGCAGGGCTCCTTCTGGGGTGATGAAAATGTTCTGGAATTATACAGTGGCGATGGCTGCACAACCTGGTGAATATACTGAAAACCACTGAAATACGCACTTCAGAATGGCAAATTTTATGGTACATGAATTACATCTCAAAAATAAAAAGGCAGTTGGCTGAATGAGACTGGAGCCACTGAGATGTCTTAACCAAGGGAGAGTCAGCGTAGAGACGGCATTTAAAACCAAGGGAACGGAGAGTCACACCCGGAGAGCACACAGAGGGGGAGAGGCCTCAAAGGTCTAGTGCCTGCAGAAACAGCCACGTCGAGAGCTTGGGTGGCAGAGGGAAAGGCCAGAGAGGAGGCCACCAGGAGAGTGCAGAGTCACAGCGTTTCCACAGGATAAACCCTGGAGGTGGAATTCTAGGTTTAAGGGCATGGCACTTGTAATCTTGATAGATACTGCAAATTCTCCCTCTCACCAACATTGCATGAAAGCGTCAGTCACAGATCAAATTTATTTCTGTTCTGGATTCGGAGTGAGAGAACCAGGGGGCCTGCCAAGTGGAAAGAGGACCAGAGCCGGCTCAGGGTCCTGGGAGAACACAGCGAGGCTGGGGCTGCTGGGTGCAACCTGGCTGAGCTGGCGAGTAGCCAGAGCCACGAGCGGAGCCCCAGGCGAGAGGCGATTCATACTGTGGGAGCAGAGAAGGGACTGTCTGAGAGCCTGGGAAAAGGAACAAAGCAGCAAGAGGTACACAGTGCAGGGCAAGAGTCCTCATTCCAGCATCCCAGGTGGCCACTAAGCTGCTGTGTGACCTTGGATGAGTCACCTCACCACCCTGGGCTTCAGATCGCTCTTCTGCCAAATTCGAGGTCTGGCCAGGCATTTCTGGCCAGGAGCCTTTCCCCTTCAGAATTCTGGTTCCTGATGGAGAATAGGAAAAAAATCTTCCTTTTTATCCCACCACAATTGGGGCAGTTTTTCCTTTGGAGGTTTTGTTCCTGTGGTGCTTTTTCCATTCTCTGTAGCAGGTCAGGAGGTCATGATTTCAAGCAAGCTCTGATAAGAATAGCTTAGTTCGATTCAGCAAGCGTTTACTGAGGGTCCCAGGTGTAAGGCCACCATCAGCTCACCCAGATGACCAGTCTCCCTGCTGCCACCTTGCGCCTCTGCAGACTATTCTCAGTGCAGCAGCTCAGAGCAAAAGGCAAAGTCTACAGCAGCCCACAGGGTCTGTGGGATCTTGCACCTCTCCAGAACCTGCACCCCCCCACACACACATACACATTCCCACCTGAGCACACTCCTGCCTCAGGGCCTTTGCACATTCTGTCCCTTCTGCTTTCTCCCAGATGGCCACTAGTTCTGCTCCTTCACTTTACTAAGGTCTCTGCTCAAAATTAACCTCATCAGAGATTTCCCTGACTTCTTTATAGAAACAGCATCACCAGCCCATCACTCTCAACCCCCTTATCCTGCCTGTTTTCCTTCACAGCCCTCATCGCCACCTTCACACTCTGTATTTATTTGTCTGTACCCCCATCACCACCACCACCAAACTGTAAGCTTCACGAGGGTAGGGTCTGCTGCTTCCCCAGTGCCTGGAGCAGTGTCTGTGCAGAAGAGGGACCTGGTGCATATTTGGGGAGAATGAATGAATCCTCCCACCAGCCCCAGCCACACGCACCAGTACCACTCTCTTTTTGAATGGACACACAAATAAATAAGACAGGTTGCTAAATTAAGCTCTAGACTTTTTTTTTTTTTTGCCAAGCTTGGCATCTTTCCAGGCCTGAGTTTCCCTGTGTGAATCTGAAGGTTAGCAGGCCTGGGACAAGCTTTGTGAGTGTAGGAACCAAGTCCTCTTCACTGCTCATCCCAGAGACGGCACTCAGAAGGGGCTCAGCACTCAATAAATTAAAAGCTGGTTCAGAGAAGGTGCAGGGCCCAATGGGACAGGTTGTGTTCTTCACACAAAAGCTTTTGCCTCCAATCTGGGGAGCTGAGAGCTGGGTGAGGGAGAAATAGGATTGAATCCTGTCACCAGGAAGGTCCCCAGGTGTGTAACTAAACCTCCACATGACTTAAGGGTTTTAGAAGAAACTTGGTTTGGTGGTTACGGCCCCCGACAGTAGGGCAACCCTGCCCTCTGGTGGCCACCTAGTGTGGTGCCATCTCGGAAAAGCTTTGCCCAAAAAACGTAAGAAAAATTTTTTTCATCGACAAGTTGCCTAACTCCGTTATAGACAACGGGGAAGACATCAAACAAGAGAATAAAAAGTAATCACATCACCTTAATACCCTTGATGCTACTGGAACTTCCAATCTTATGCCAATTTTATGCCTAGTTCATTCATTCGATCAAGTATCTACGGAGTACCCACCATGTCCCAGGCACTGTTCCAGGCAATGGCTGTGAACAAAAACAAGTAAAAAAAATCAGTCACTGTATTTGTGCTGCTTACACCCTGCCTGTAATCAGTCTGTATTTTTTATCCTGATATCTTCACTTCTATCATAACTTATGTTGCCACACACACTTCATAAAAATCTCTGCCAGCCCACTGAGTTAATGTCTTCAGCCATTTGTCCAGTATATGGGCACCTTCTTCTTGAAATTAGAATGAGGCAGATAAGTCTCCTTTTTTGCAAGAGTCAGGTGCTGCTGGCTGAACTGCTGCCACATGCCACCCTCGTGGGTTTCTTACTGTCTGCAAGTCCTCAGTCCTGGACGTCTGAGTGCTCCAGACCTGAAGTCAGGGCACACGACTTCTATCTAAATACCACCTGCCGGCATTATTCTAGGGGCTGGGGATGCAGCCATGAAAAAGGCAGGCAGGGGCTTCCCTGGTGGCGCAGTGGTTGAGAGTCCGCCTGCCGATGCAGGGGACACGGGTTCGTGCCCCGGTCCGGGAAGATCCCACATGCTGTGGAGCGGCTGGGCCCGTGAGCCATGGCCGCTGAGCCTGCGCGTCCGGAGCCAGTGCTCTGCAACGGGAGAGGCCACAACAGTGAGAGGCCCGCGTACCGCAAAAAAAAAAAAAGAAAAAAGAAAAAAGAAAATACACTGGATGAAGAGTCCATTCATAAGTGTAACACAAAGAGCAAACTATTCAGAAAGTCACTTACCCAGATGTAGGTAATATGTTTCTAAAGAAAAGCTGTAAACTTCACTGAGGAGCAAAAACGAAGACTCGAATAAATGGAAAGACACATTTTGTCTTGAACAAAAAGACAGTATTGTGAAAATGTGAAGTTTCCTTAAATTTATCTATACATTTGCCACGTACGTATAATATAACCTTCTGAACTATAGGGCCAGTATATTACACTTCCCCAACTCCTAGTACCTTCCCTCCACACCACATACCACAGTGTGATTAAATTACTTTGTAATTACATATTTCAGGCTGCTTACCCACTACACTGATAAAATAACATTAAAATTCATCTGGAAAAAAAACGAGTGCAAATGGCCAATAAATTTCTAAAACAGAACCTCACTAGGTAAAAATATATACATGATAAAGCTGGAGTAAATAAAGCAATTTGGCACACATACAAAAATAGGCAGAAAGATCAATAGAACACAATACAGAGCCCAGAAGTAGACCCAACTATACATGGAAATTTAGAATATGATAAAGCCGGAACTACACGGGGGGAATGGATTACTCAGTAAATGGTATTGGGAACATGGCTAGCCATTTGGAAAACCATTAAATGTGGATCTATACCTCTCTCCTTCACATCAAAATAAATTACAGATGGGTCAAAGATTTAAATGTAAAAATCAAACCATGAAAGCATGAGAAGAAAGCATGAATAGATTTCTTCTGCAGCAGCAGAGTAGAAAATCATGGTACTAATTCCATAAACTGAGAAGGAAAGGATTAATTAATTTGATTCTAAAAAGCATAAAACTCTTTCATGGCAAAAATAAAGTCAAAAGACCATTGGAAAACTGGGAGAAATATTTGCAACAATATGAGAGACAATGTGCCTATTTCCTTAACTACAAAGAATGCTTGGAACTCAAAAGCCAAAGATAAAGAACGCAGCAGAAAGAACAGGCAAGGCAACTCAGCAGAAAGAGAGATTCATGTGGATAACAGATATGCTGGAAGCTCAGCCTAACTCGTAATTTTAAAAATACAATTTAAAAGGAGTTGCCAATTTTTACCTATCCACGTGACAAAGATATGGGGGAGTGTTGATGAGGGTGAGGAGAAGTCGCACTCTGGAAATGGAAATCAGAAGGCCATTCTGAGAGGCAATAGCTATCAACATTTTAATTGCACATCTCCATTAAGCCAGCAATTCCACTTCTAGGAACTGATTGCACTGCAGCGATTTTTATAAGAGCAAATCACTGGGAACAATAGGGCAGCAGTCCTCGGATTTGGCGGTAGGAAAAAGCTCTGGCGCACTTGCAAGTGAAAAATGCAAGGTACGGGAGTCCGCATTGTTTGTTTTTTAAGGTTGCATACATACACACCTGTATACATACATAGGCAATTATGTACACACACATATAAAAAAGCATTTATATGCCTCGAAAAAAATTGGAAGTACACGGAAGGAACCGGTTGCCTCTGGGAAGTAGGTCTGGAGGTTGCAGATGAGGGAAAGAGGGATCTGGTTTGGACATTTCACCATATATCCTTTATTATTTGAATTTTTACCATAAGTGTGTATTAGCTTTTGTAATAGTACCAAATTGTTTCATTGCTGTTGTTGTTGTTGTTTTAAGATCACTCAGGCTGCCATGGAGTGAACTGACCAAAGTCACAAGTCATGGCTTGTGGAGAGACATCTGGCCATCCAGATATGACATGATGGTGGCTGGGAT
This sequence comes from Grampus griseus, assembly GCF_964374135.1. Lineage (NCBI taxonomy): Eukaryota > Metazoa > Chordata > Mammalia > Artiodactyla > Delphinidae > Grampus > Grampus griseus. The sequence goes on from NC_139009.1 coordinate 19,101,062, forward strand.
GGCGGCGGTGCAGCTGAAAAGAAATAAATGGATTCCAGATTTACTTAAAAGGCAATGCCGACCAGAAGGAAGGTGAGAAATGAACCCCTTTGCGCTCCCACAGCAACTCTCCTGTCTCACCTTTCTGCCCTACAGCCACTAGACTATCAGCTCTGGGAGGACAGAGCCTGGAGGAGCCCAGGAAGCCGGTGTGCCAGCACTGGCTCTAGGAGCTCAGAGCCTCCAAGTGGGAGACGCCCCATGGAGCTAGTGCAGGGAAAGGCACAGAGCACGGGGGAACCTCGGGGAAGACGGCAGGGTCTGAGCCGGCTCTGCCCATCGACCCCCATTACACATCCTCACAAGTACGAGCTTCGGCACCTGCTGAACGAGTATTTGCATGGGTACCATCTACCCTAGATTCAGAAGGGTGTGTAAGCAGAGGCCGTTCCTGACAGGTACACCACCTGCCTCCTCCGCCACTCACTCCCCACAGCCCGAACCCTGGTTCCTGCCCGGCGGGAAGCATGACTTTATTGGCTGGGTGGACTTGGTCCAGGAGGAAGGGTACTCAGCCTTCCCCACCACATCCCTGAGCCCCGGTCCCCACACTCCCTGCCCTCGGCACCTGCCGTTTAGAGGAAGTGATCCTCTGGCCTACCCTGCTGCCCTTCCAACTAGGCCTCCCTCTAACCTTCAACACCTGCAGGCCCCAAATCCACTGAGCAGGGAGTCGAAACTCTGCCCTACAACCACCGGGAAAATCAGGATGACTTCTCAGAGGAGGCAACATTTGAGCTGGGCTTTGAAGCATGAAGAGGAATGAGCTTCTGGCAGATAAAAAAGGACAAAAAGGTGTGCACGGGGTATTCAAGACCCAGCAGGCTTCTTGTAGGGTGGGACTGAGAGCTTGATGGGCTGAGTTAGAGGCAGCCAGATTGTTAAATGCTCTAGGGAGTTATAGTCACAATTGTAACCTCATACCTTGCTGGACCCCCCATGCCCTGGTGTGCTCCCTTCAGAGGGTGCTTCTCACACAGGTATATGTGTGATCCATCTTCTCTACCAGACTCTGAGTTCCTCCAGAAAGGACTGTCATCTCTGTCCAGAGTACCTCGCACGCCCTAGGGCATAGATGCACAACAAATGTTTGATGACCTAAAAGGAAGGGATATTTGCAATTGTGGTGATCACACAACTATAAACATAGGTCAAAACTCAGTGGACTGTATGCCTAAAATTGGTGAATGTTACTGTCTGTAAATTACACCACAGTAAAGCTGACAGGAGAAAGTATAAGCGAACAGCAGAGTACCTGTGCTTTGCAGTTCACCGGGCACTTTCCCATCACTCATCTCGTGTAATCCCGGCCATAGCCCCATTTCACAGATGGAGAAACCGAGGTGTCTGTCTCTTGCCCAGATCCCACAGTCACCAACCTGGGCCCCACCCTCAGAGCTTAAGGCTCACAGGAGATGAGCCCGAGGGACATTTTCAGAGGCTGTGTTTGGGAAAATCCAATGTGTTCCCTCTGCAGTGCCACTTAGTCCTCTTCTAAAATCTGAGGGGGGGACTTCCCTGGTGGCGCAGTGGTTATGGGTCCACCTGCCAATGCAGGGGACGCGGGTTTGAGCCCTGGTCTGGGAGGATCCCACATGCCGTGGAGCAACTGGTCCTGTGAGCCACAACTGCTGCGCCTGTGCTCTGGAGCCCGCAAGCCACAACTACTGAAGCCTGCATGTCAAAACTACTGAAGCCCACGCGCCTAGAGCCCATGCTCCACAACAAGAAAAGCCATCGCAGTGAGAAGCCCCTGCACCGCAGTGAAGAGTAGCCTCTGCTCGCTGCAGTTAGAGAAAGCCCACGCCAGCAACGAAGACCCAACGTAGCCAAAAATAAATTAATTAATTAAAAAATAATAATAAAATAAAATAAAATCTGAGGGGACAGAAACAGTGACCGCAGAGGCTAGTACTGGGTTCCTGCTGTGATTCCTGCTATCTTGCTTTCTGGCCCCTACAGAGAGCTTGGGCACATCAGTTCTGTCCAGTGGGGCTCCTCAGGCCGGCCACAGAGGCTCTGGGTGACACACACTCCTGCCTCCTGCCCACCCCAAGTCCACACAAAATATGTCACTTTCTCTGTGTGAGTTATTGGGGCTCTCAGTCAGATTCCCTCCAAAGAAAGGCGTTCTACTGCAAATAGCGTTGCCAGATTTAAATAAAAATACAAGACAGAATATTTGGGACATACATATACTACACAGGGCATACTAAACAGGATATACTGACACTGAAAAACTATCTGTTGCTTATCTGAAATTCAAATTTAACTGGGTATCCTGTATTTTATCTGGCCATCTTAACTGCCCCCTCAATCAAATTAAATTAAGAAAACTTTAAATTATATTAAGAATAAAATAAAACAAAACAAATAATAATAAAGTACAATATAAAAAAGAAAGTGAAATGATAAAATTATTTTTTTAATAACATAAAATATAATACAAATTTTTTTTTTTTTGCGGTATGTGGGCCTCTCATTGTTGTGGCCTCTCCGGTTGCGGAGCACAGGCTCCAGACGCGCAGGCTCAACGGCCATGGCCCACGGGTCCAGCCGCTCCGCGGCATGCAGGACCCTCCCGTACCGGGGCACGAACCCGTGTCCCCTGCATCGGCAGGCGGACTCTCAACCACTGCGCCACCAGGGAGGCCCTACAAAAATTTTTAAGTAAATATAAAATAACAAATTTTTGAATAATAAAATAAATTAATAAAATAAGATAAAGATAAAATAATATAAAATAACACACCCCAGCGGGCGAAGGTTGGCCCCTGGCGCCCCGCAGGCTGTCTAGCCGGTGGCCTTGGCGTCTCCCGGGCCGCCCGCCCCGCCCTTGAAGCGCTCACCTGCGGCCCACCCGAGGCGGCGGCTCACTCCGGAGGGTGACGCAGGGCCCGCAGAAAGCTCTGGAAGAGCCGCTGCCCAGGGCTTGCCCTGCTGCGCCTCCCAGGCGGCGATCGCCCCGGAGAAGTGGGGGCTTGTCACTCAGGACCCCCCCAACACGGCATCCGAAGGACGCGGCGGTTTTTCAACCGCTTTTTAACCTAATCCAGTGTGTTCTAGAAATGGCTTTCTGCCGCTCAGAAAGAAGCGCCCGAAGAGGGAGCAAATGCCGCTCCGTTTTCCGGAAAGTCGCAGGCTCCGCCTCGCCTCTGCTGCTTTGTCTCGCCGGGGAGAAGGTGGTGGGCGCCAGCTGGGTTGGCGAGGTCCTAGGACGCCCGCCAAGGCCCCGTGGGAGGTGACGCCGGTGACAGCTCTTCTCGCTGAACTTTGCTGCCCCTGCATTCTGCCACTCACATCCCAGGTGAAGTTGTGTAGGTAGAAAAAGGTGGAGGTGTCCTTGTTTTTTTCCTACGAATCTGAATGCCGAAAGGCACAGCAGAGAATTTTCACTCACTTGGGAGAAAGCCAATCTGTAGGTTGGAAAAGACAATAATAAAGGTATCATAACATTAAATTAATAAAACACAATACAGCCACAAAGCTCCAGCCTTCCTTATACCCGATGCTCCCACTCCCTGGGAACTTATGCTAATGAAATAGTTCAAAAGAATAAAAGTGCTATACGCATAGCAATGTTCGTTACGGCATTATTGACGGTGCCTAAGAATTGGAAACAACTTAAGATCTAGTAAGAAGGATGGTTAAGAAAACGATTTTACACCCTCAAGATGACACAGCTAGTAGGTGATTATTGCCAGGGTTGCAGAAACACAGGAAATGTTTACAATATCATCTTAGTGTAAAATAGTGTAACATGAAATGCTACTCATGGATCTCAGCTCCTTAGAAGTACTTTGTTTTTAATTGATGTTTTATTTGGATAATTGTAGATTCACGTGCAGTTGTAAGAAATAATACAAGGGCTTCCCTGGTGGCACAATGGTTGGGAGTCCGCCTGCCGATGCAGGGGACACGGGTTCGTGCCCCGGTCCGGGAAGATCCCACATGCCGCGGAGCGGCTGGGCCCGTGAGCCAAGGCCGCTAAGCCTGCGCGTCCAGAGCCTGTGCTCCGCAACGGGAGAGGCCACAGCAGTGAGAGGCCCACGTACTGCAAAAAAAAGAAAAAGAAAAAAGAAAGAATACAAAAAGCTACCACTTTTACAGTTTCCCCCATTGGTGACATCTTGCAAAACAAGGATATTGACAGTGATATAATCCACTGACCTCATGCAGATTTCCCCAATTTTATTATACTCCTGTCTGTGTGTGTGTGTGTGTGTGTGTGTGTATTCTGTACAATTTTAGCACATCGGAATGGTTTTTTTAAAGAACGTGTCCATGTGTAGAACTGTGTGAAGGTGGTGGGATGTGAGAGATTTTCTTTTCAATGTTTCTCATTAATGTTGCTATGTTATCAATTAAGAGGAAGGCGTGGACAGCAAAGGCAGGTCGAGAGAGGCGGGGGCCTGGGCCAGGGCTGCAGGAGGCTGAGATGCCCGCCTGGCCGGGCCTGGCCGGGCCTGGCCGGGCCTGGCCTAGCTCTGTGATCTTGGGCAAATCAAGCAACATCCCTGGAGCTGCAGTTGTCAGCAGCCGAGTGGCGCACATTCCCCGGGCCCTCGCTCTCTAACAGGGCTGCTGTGAGGTTGTTTTTGCCAAACTCAGGCAATGTCATCCAGGGCCTGAGCACAGTCAGTTCGCCAGCCCGGCCAGAAGATGAGCCTGGGACGGGGTGGCAAGGGCAGCTCCCGCAGGCTTCTTACCACTCACAGCCCAGCTGCTACCAAAAAGGGAGATCTCGTCACCCTCCATCTCTCCAGCAGGCAGACAACGTGCTGAAGGGCTTCCCAAATATTTACCGCTGAAGAGGCCCTGTCTGTAGAATTGGACTGTCAGGCTCAAGAGCAACTCCCGTGGGGCAGCTGGAGGAAGACACGCCTGATAGGAAAGGAGCTCATGAAACAGTGCCCACTGGCCTCCTCCGATGCTCCCGAGAAAGTCGCCTGACTTGGGCTTTCTCCCCAGGGGGGTCCCTAAGGCGTCCAGACGTGCCCTGTGTTGCTTTGTGCTGAAGGGGTCCCACACCCTCTCCACTGGGGAGAAGAACCGAAGGCGCGTTTCTGAAGGTGTTTCAAAAGGAGATGCTCTGTGTTTTAACTCCAGCTCCTTCAAATGCCTTTTCTGAGACAGCTCCAGACTCACAACTCCTCAGACGTCCTGACTTTCATCACGGTTAGCCTTCCTGTCCCCTCAGCCCAGGACGCCCCACAGCCCTGGCCTTCTCCTCCTGTGGATTCCCCCCCACCCCTGATCCTTTAAGGAGGGGACAGCAAATATTTTCTGTAAAGGATCAGATGGTAAGTGTTCCACACTTGGCATGTGGTCTCTGTCACCGCTAGCCACATTTATTTATGGACACTTGTTATGGGTTGAACTGTGTCCCCCAAAAGATAGGTTGAAGTCCTAACTCCCCAGTACCTGTGAGTATGACCTTATTTAGAGATAGGGTCTTTGCAGATATCATCAAGTTTAGATGAGGTCATTAGAGTGGGCCCTAATCCACTATGACTGGTGTCCTTATAAGAAGAGGGACTTTTTTGATACGGACATACCCACAGAGAGAACACCATTTGAAGACACAGAGAGAAGATGGCCATGTAAAGATGGAGTGATGCTATCACAAGCTAAGGAACACCTGGGGCTACCAGAAGCTCAAGAGGCAAGAAAGGATCCTCCCCAAGGCTTCAGAGGGAGCCTGGCACTGCCAACACCTTGATTTTGGACTTCTAAGCCTACAGAATCGTGGGACAGTAAGTTTCTGTTGTTGTAAGCCATGCAGTTTGTGGTACTTTCCTATGGCAGGCCTAAGAAACTCATAGAGAGCTGAAATTTGAATTTGACATAGTGTTCACATGTCACCAAATACTTCTTCTCCAGGTGTCATTAGTCAAGCTAGAACACAAGGCAGCCTCGGGATCTGGCCCAGACACAAGTAGGCAGGTAAGAGCCTGGGACGAGGGCTGTCTGGCCTTTCCCCCAAAGACCGTGCCTCTCCACTGAGCCCTCTCTCAGGGCCTCTGAGACAGCCGGCCACACCCCTTGCTAAAACAAATAAAGGCTTCAGCACCACACAGCCGTTCTCCATCCCAGCTTATTGGATTAGCAGCGACCCCCATCCAAGCCGGGCGATCAGATTCTGTCCCAGAAACCTGGTGTGGAGTGAGAGACTGGGTCAACCAGGCATGATGCCTGGACGGAAGATTAGGAAGGTTGGGACACCAGCCCTCTAGAGGGGCCACGGCAGAGGTAAGGGAAGGAAACAGACAAGGAGGGGCCGCGGGCAGCATGCACATGGCCCCAGGGAAGGAATCCTGGAGGGGGCCGCTGTCTGGGTGTCCCTCCGTACTCTGCTTCCTGCAGCTGGGTGTCCTGAAATGCCTGACTGCTGATTCCAGGGCCCCCTAGATGTTAAGTAGCTTAGGGGGCTTGCAGCTCGCCAAACCGGCTGCCCTGAGGCAGGCTCACAGGGAAGGCGGGACGGGGCGGCCCAGAGCAGGTCCTCAGAGCACCTGCCCCCGTCCAGGGAGGTCCCACCTGCCTTCTCGGGCTGGGATGCCTTACTTCTGCCCGAGGAAGGCATCTGGGGTGACTTCTGGGAAACAAAGATCCCCCAGAAAAGAGGGAGGGAGGTGGGATTCCAGCAATTTCACTGGTGGCAGCATAGGTCAAAGACTAATACCATAACGTTAGATCTCGTTGACTGAGAACGCATACACGTGCCCTCTTGAACACCTGGCGTACACGTCTTAATCCTCACAACAGCCCTGGGAAGGAGGCTATCCGTTGTTCCCACGTTACAGGTGAGGAAACGGAGTCTTTGAAGAGGTTGAGCTGATTGCCGCACAGCTGGTAAAGAGCTGGGATTCTGACTCTGGTCCGTCTGCCTTTTCTGCTTTGCTGCCCTGAATCCTTACCATTATTAAGATCCACAGTTCTAGATTTGATTCCTCCAGCTTCTGTGGCCTTGGAAATGTGAGTCAGTCAGTTGCAGGATAGGGGTGTCAGTGTTTCTATTCTAGTTTTTCCAGAAGCTGAGCAGTCTCCCGGCGGTCTGAGGGCAACCAGCCATGGGTACCTTCTACTGACCTCTCTGGCCTTCCCGTCTGCCTGAGTAGACTGTGTGTTCCGTGATGTAGACCCTCTGCCCTCTCCATCCTGGAAACCATGTGTGATGGCATCTGGTGGCTCTTGTTTTGGGTTGATCGGCCCCTTTCAACTCCATGTCCTTCTGGTACCAGGGGGTCTACCTCCCCCACCCCACTACCCTTCAGCCATATCACTCTGACTTGGCCAATCAAGGTACCCAGCTTCCTTGGACACAGTGACTGTACCCAGTAATGAGATGGTACAGCATTAAGCAGGACCAATCAGAATTCTTCCCTGAGCTAGATGGCTGTCAGCTGAGAGCATGTAAATTTAGGGCTGTCAGTGGCCATCTTTCCCCCATCTGGAATCAGTCTGTTTACAGAGGGAAGCCAGACACAGCCAAACAAAAACAAGTGATAGAAGTGGAGAGAGCTCGAGAGAGCTGGGAGAGAGAAAGCCAAAGAGAGAGACAGAGAGAGAGCAGAGGCACCAAGCCTTGGCGCCGGGTCTCGAGGTCTGTTCAACGCTGTGAATAATCAACCCGCATCCTACCTAACTGAAAGGGTCTGTTTCCTTTTTGTTAAGCACATGGTTCTGTAATATGTCACCATGACGAAGGCAGTATGATTCACCCCATGAGGTTCAAGGGGTGGAGAATGAGCTGATCAGAAAGTTTCTCTCGTGGTGACAGCCGGCCACATCTTCCTGTTGGAAATAAAGACAGCCCCTGGAGCTCTGCCCCACTGTTTGATCTGTCCACTCTCTCTGCCCTTGGAACTAGACGGTGTGTTCTACACAGCCAGACCTGGAGATCCAGAACACCTATCAGACCTTCCCAGTGTGGGCTGCAGCCATACAGAAACCTGGATAGCAGTTCTTGGGGCCCTGCCTCTCTCCTAAACCCCATGTCAGTCCATGCATTTCGCCTCCCAACCCTCCACCCTTCACACCTAGTCCAAGCTCTGCCAAGCCCCCTTCTGTCAGTCAGACAGGATTCTGTTTCTTTTTGTGACCTAGCCTACCCCATTGCCATCCCTTGCCCCCTCAGGTGGGCCTCCCTCCCTGCCTGGGCCATCCCCAAGTTCCTGGACGTTCTCACTTTAAAGTCCTCTGGTCAGTGTTGCCTCCTTCCCTAGGCTCATACACAGGCCTGGCACCTCGTCTGCCCGGGGTTCACAGGGCCTGAGAGGCCCTTCCAGAAATGCGGATGAGAGAGGCCTGGCTGAGTCCAGGGAGAGCTGCTCTCGGGCTGCCCACCCCGAGTGACTGCTTCAGGCGGCACCGTGGCCTGGGCGGGGGCCCAGCGTGCACAGCCCAGTTCCACAGAGTGGGCAAGACCTCCTGAAGGTGGAGAACACCAGCTGCCGGCCACCTGCACGGAAAGCCTTTCTTCACGAAGGGCACACACGTCACGGTCCATTTTTATTTAAAAGACAAATATATATACATATATATATATATACACACACACACATACATTTAGAATTTGAGGGTTGTTTAGAGTTTATGTACATAGGTTTATACATATACACACATTTACATATGTATATACAATAGAATATATACTATATATAAATAAAAATCTAGAAGTAAATATACTAAAATGTCAATAATGGTGGGAGTCTTAAAAATAAAAACTTTATTGAGGTATAATTTACATACAATAAACTGCACTGTATTTAAGAGTACAGCTAAATGAGTTTTGACAAAAATATACACCCATGTAACTACCACATGATATTTTTATTTTCTCCTTTGTGCCTTTCTTTAATTTCTAATGTTTTTAATTCAGTGGACAAGTATGACTTGAGTAATTGGATAAAAACATGTACTGTGAGAGAGGGAGAGAGAGAGATGGAGAGAGCTAGGTCCCAGGTCTCTGGCCTTGCGCTCTAGGGGAAGCCAGCCCTTGGGTGGGGCAGGTTGACTGGGGGTCTCAATAACCATCGCTCCCGAGGGCTCTCCACAGCCACTGTCTGAGGACCTGGTTAAAGCAGAACATTAACCCATTTTTTGGATGAATAAACCACAGCTCGGGTCAGCGACTCTGTCCCCCACTATGTGGAGAGTCAGAGCCAATAAGGGATGGTCTTGGACCCCGAGTCCCACCCTCTTTCCATAGGCCTTACTCAGCTAGGTGTGTGGAGCCTGACTGGACTTTCTCCAGGTGCGTTCAGGGGTCCCTGGCTCCCCAGAGCTGCAGGGAATGAGGCCATCGGCCTGTCTAGAGACAGCAGCCTCAGAGCCCGGCCCTGAAGGACAACGACCCCCTCTCTTTAGTCACCAATTTGATTCAGGTGGGGGATGGTGAAAGCTGGCCCACATCAGGAGACCTGCTCCTCTGGGAACCCACTGACACCTCATCCACACTCAGAACAGGTGAGCACCTGCCAGGAGGACCCACCTCCTGCCCCAGTCCCCAGCACGGTCAGAACTCTGCTCCACGGCAGCTAGGACAGGGAGAGCAGCACCCCCTAACCCCCGCACCCCAACACACACGTCCTCTCCGCTTCCGGGGAGCGATCCCACCACAGCTGATTCCCCTCAGGCTGCACACCCAGGAGTCATCAAGGCCCCCTCCTCTGACTCAGTTAACCTAGAAACCCAAGCGCTGAGGACTAACATGGGGGAAAGTGCACCGCAACCTGAGGCTTCCCTGGGAGGAGGCTGCGGACCAGGGCAACCTGTGCACATCCCAAACTGTCCATTCCGGGACACTACCCCTTCCCCCAACACACACACACACACACACACACACGCACACACACACGATTGGTATAGACAGCATTTACTGTGCTCCTGTATAGGCCAGCCCAGCCCTGTGCTGAGCATTTACACAACAGTTATCACCTGTAATTTTCACAATAACCCCGTGATTGCCCCTATTTTCCTAAGTGGCCGAGGCTCAGAGCATGAAATAACCTTCCTAGGGCCAGGGTTGCAACCCAGATCCTCTAGGGGCCCTAACCACTACGCTCCTGTCACCGGCCACCACCGGAGACCCCGTCCCCATCACCACACGCGGCGGCATCCAAGAGTGCTTCTTCGGACAACTGCGTGGAGACAGCCCCAAGCCCCCCCAGGAAAGGTGAGCCCCTAACGCCTCTGCCCTTTCTCCAGCTGCTGCTCCACCTGTCACACAAGCTCAGAGGGCCGGCCCTCGCGCACCCTCACTCACTGCAGATGGGAGCGCGCGGTCTTTCTGGGGCCAGTTTACTAACATAGGACGTGAGCCCTTTCAGCTGAAATTACACTTCAAACTGTTTAATGCTAGAGGGACTTCCCTGGCGGTCCAGTGGTTAAGATTCCACGCTCCCAATGCAGGGGGCGCAGGTTCCATCCCTGGTCAGGGAACTAAGATTCCACATGCGGGGGACTGGGGGTGGGCAAAAAAACCACAAAAACGTTTATGCTAGAAAATGGCCAGCTATGGGCACAAGGCTGAACATGATCCCACTAGACTGCGTGTCCCTTGCAGACAGGAATTTGTCTCGGTCATAGGGGAACCTGGGGCATCCCAGCAGGTGAAGACGCCCACCTCCGCTACCTCCCCCACCTTCCCGCACCCCCGGGCACAAGCCCCACCCAGGTAGGGAGGGCCCTCTCTGCTCTCAAGGAAGCCAGAGCTAGGAAAGTAGGGCGGCCGGCAGGCATGGAAGGCGGTGCGCGCATGCGTGCGAGGCAGAGGCCCACCCCGCTCCCGGAAGTACCCAGGCTGTGCGGAGCGGCGTCCGGGGCCTGCTGGAGGAAAAGCTGCCAGGTTTGTCCGGATCGTCAGGCAACACCGGGGACCCCCCCCCCGCACCCCGACCCAGCCAAGCTGCAGATACCCGAGCGCACCGCACCCCTCCCATCACGCTCTGCTGCTTTTCTGGTAACTATGCTGTGTTTTTTGTTTTACAAAAATATATGTAAAAGTTTGCTGATTAGTGAGGGAACACGATAGAATGCTCACTCCAACACAGTTTGATAAAATTAGCACCCTCCAAATAAAAGACAAGAAAACAATCTAAATGCCCAAACAGAGGATGGATTAAATAAATTATGGTATATCTAGCAGGTAGAATAGTATGCAGCCTTTAAAAATGATATTTTCAAATAATATTTAGTGATGTGGGGAAATGTTCACAATAAAATGTTGACAGAAAAATAATATCTGGCACACAGTAAGCTCTCAAAAAATGTTAGTAATTATTACAAAATGGTATGTTAATGAATAATACAATTTTAAATTAGTAAACTGTGTATGTATCTAATGCAAAAGAAAAATAGTGAAACAAATTCCAACAGCAATTATCTCTGGGATATAAGATGATGAATAATTTTTTTGCTTTTTCCCTTTTTTGGTTATTTAAAAATTTGGTGCAATTAGTATAATTTTAGGCTGCAGGAGAAAAAGGGTCACGTTATATTAATTAAAAAAAAAAAACCCATGGTCCACTCTCTAGGGCAGGAGTCCCCCAACCCCCTGGGATCTAATGCCTGATGATCTGAGGTGGAGCTGATGTAATAATAATAGAAATAAAGTGCACAATAAATGTAATGCGCTTGAGTCATACTGAAACCATCCCCCCTCCCCGGTCCTTGGAAAAATTGTCTTCCACGAAAACAGTCCCTGGTGCCAAAAATGCTGGGGACCGCTGCAGTAGAGGACAAAACAGAGTCTGTTTCTGCCCTCCTGGATTTCCATTTTAGTGAGGGAGTCACAATAAATGAGTAAATAAAACGATTACCAATTGTGGTAAGAACCACAATGGAAATAAGGGGCTGAAACAGAAAATTAGGGAGGAGGGCATCCAAATCTGAGCCTGGACAGCCTCTCTTGGGGAGGAGGTACCAGTGGGAGTGTCTGCACACAGCTGGAACTATAAAATAGGAGATCTCTCCCTGAGGTACCCCTATGCCCTGGCTTCCAGCTCCTGCATGCCCCTGACTCCAAAGAGGCAGTCCCCTGGGGCGGTGGGTGGAGAAGGAGCCAGGACTAAGCAGGGAAGGGTGAGGGGCTGCACACCCAGACCCTTGAGGAGGGAGTGGGGAGCTGCCACAGAGACCCTAGGGGACCAGCCCAAGACATGTGAGAGGCAAAGCGGGGGCAGGTAACTCAGGCTGCAACCTGCAGCCTTGAGTGTGCAGACAAGTTTTTGAAATTCGGACGTTGCCACTATGCGCCCTGTGACCATGACAGAGTATGTATCCCGTCTGTAAAATGGGATAATAGTACCTGGCACAGAGGGTTGTGGAGATGTTAGTACAGAATGATTTCCGGTACATACTGAGCACTCAACACATGTTAATGATAACAGCGATTATAATAACTACAGAACGTTTACGTACCAGACCTGGTCTGGGCCGCAGGGATCCTGCTGAAACAGGGAAAAGTCCCTGCTCTTGCGGAACTTTCCTTTTAGCAGGGAAGATAAACAATGAACAGGTAAGCCAAAATAATGAGTCAGAATTTCAGAGGGTGATAGCTACAAAGATAAGGAATAAAATAGGAAGGAGTAGAAACAAGATATCCTGAGACAGAGAGTAGTCAGGGAGTGTTTCTCTGCCCTGAGACCCGAATGAGGGGAAACAGAGGAGGGAGACGAACAAGCTTTCCAGGCAGAGGGTGCAGCTTGCGCAAAGGCCCTGTGACAGGAAAGAGCTTGGCGCGCTCACGGGAAAGCAAGCCAGTGTGACTGGGGTGCTGTCTGAGGCTGGTGGGGCTTTGGAGACCAGGGTGAGAAGGTTTATTCTAGCTGCAATGGCACACAGCTGATGGGAGTTTTTGAGGATTTGATTTTTCATGAGATTATTCTGTGTATTAAATGGACCGGAAGGGACAGGAAGAGAAGCAAAGAGACCTGTTGTGGTTTGATGGGGCCAGAGACCAGTGAGGAGACAGGTGATGGGGACCTGGGCTAAAGCGGCAGAAGCAGGGTAGTGAAAGATGGCTGCACGGAGGATATATTTAGAGGTGAGGACTGTCAGAGCAAGCCGGCGAACCAGATACGGGAAGTGACAGAAAGGGGGGAATCGAGGATGAGCCCCAGGGTTTTGATGCCAATTAAGCGCCGGTTACTAAGATGTAGAAGCCTAGGAGCCAGTTGGGAGGAGACCAAGAATTCAGGTTTTCAGGTCACAATTCAGATTTTCAGGTCACATTTAAGGTGCCTATTTAACCTCCAAGAGGGGGGCGCCTATCACAGCTGGATATATGAAGCTGGGTCTCTGAGGGAAGTCAGGGTTGGGGCGGGTGTGGGAGTCCTGGACCCTCCCACATGCAGAGAACAGGAGGAGGAAGGGACCCGGGGGCATAAGAAGATGCGGGGTGTGATGTCAGGAGCCCAGGTAGAAGGTTTCAGGGAGGAGGGGAGTCGTCGGTCCAGCTCCTGAGAGGTCGTGGGGATGGGGGTGAAGGCCCTGCCGGGGCGGTTGGAGGGGAACCAGAAGTGAGTAAGCAGAGCCGGCAAGGGCCGGGAGTGCTTTCAAGTTTTGCTGTAAAGTGGAGCAGAGAAACAGGGCATCTGGATGGGGGTCAAGGGACAGTGTGCATGTGTGAGATGATGGGCGGCATTAAGGAGATGCCTGGGGAGAAACGGAGAAGACAGAGGGAGCTGTGGCCCGAGCAGGAGGGCAGAGTGGGACTCAGAGCCGGGTGGAGGGAAGCGGCGCAGCACAGCAGGTCAGCTCCCTCTCGAGACAGGCAAGAGCGGTGGGCTGGGGGAGCGAGGACAGGAGATAACAGAAGTCCTCACACTGGGCCAGGCAGGACCTCAGTGATGGATTAAGGCTCACGTAGCTGTTACATGAGCCAAGTCAGGGCCAGGCAAGGGAGGGACGCCTTGTGAGAGATCGGGGTATATTTCTCTATGCTGGTACCTTTCCTTCCTCCGATGGAGTGGAGGCCTTGCGATTCCATCAGAGGCGAAGCTTCTCAAAGGCCCCGGGTTCCCTCCCTCCAGCCAAGTGCACTGACCTTGGCTAAAGCCCTGGGCTCAGGGGGGCTGCGTGGTGGCGCGTCCCACGGGCAGGGCCCTCCCCACCCAGCGCCCGTGCTGTACCCACGCTGGGGTTGGGGGTAGGGCACCCGAGGCCACATGCTTGACCACAAGACAAAACCCAGGTTTCCAAAGAGAAGACCCAGGCTCAGGATGGGTAGCTGACCTGCCCGAGGCCACACAGGATCCAGATCCGTGGGTTCTGAATGGTGGTCTTTCTTCTGAGACAGTTCAGGGCACTGGGGGCTTCGGGGTCGAGAAGGGGTGAGGGGTTGGCAGTGTCGCTCTCTGAGGTTTGAATCCATCTCTGGAAACTGCTGTGAGCTGTCCACCTCTCAGAGGCCTTCGCCCCCAAGCCCCCAGGCACTTCCAACCCAGCCGCACCCCCTCCTAGGATCCTAGCTGAGGGGAGGAAAAGGTACACTGAGGTGAGTGGGCCATGGCCTTTTAAGAAGGTGTGTTGAAACTTAAGAGAAAGGGAGCTTTGGGCTGATGCCAGGAGACTGTCCAAGGGGAGCCCCCGTGCCCCTTGCACGTGACTTCCCCGCGTCCCCATCTCCAACATACAGTTTCTTCCCCTCACTGCAGCCCCTCCTCCAACACCCACATCCCCCAGGAATTACACCCAGTGCCCATGCCTGCGCCTCTGGCCCTGCTACTTATGGCTTTGGCTCCCCCAACCAGCCAGCGCCCCCAGGCAGCCTCTTCTCTCCCTCCTTCCTCTATTCCACCCCAGATCCACTGAGTCAAACATGGTGAGCCCAGGGAAGGTTCTCTTGAACCAGCCAGCCCGGGCCTGGTGGTGTGTGGCATCTCCTCCCCGCCTGGGGCCGACCCACCTGGGCAGTCAACCCTGTCACTCCCCATCTATCTTGACTCCTGCCCAGCCCTGACCCTTCCCTGTCTTTCCCAACCCCTCTACCATCAAGTGACACCTCATTTAAACCCAGGAACTTCACAGGATGGTTTTTATTAATGAAATGGCCCTAGCAGCTCCCTCCCATAAGCTCTAGCCAGACCTCCCACCCTCAGCTCTGACGACGCTGGGGTGCTCAGCCTTGGCTCTCAGAGCCAAAGGACACCAAAGATACCCTCCCATTTCTCCTTAGACTTGGAGCTAGAGTCTCAGGGATTCAGTCCGAATTCCACCCCCCACCATGCTTCCTCCAGGCCGGCACTCCAGGTGAGCTAATTTTCAAAACTTAAGTGACCAAATAGTGTTGCTTCCACCTCTGGCTTCTCGCTACAGATTTTTAGCTTCTCACACACACAAAGTGTCTTGAGCCTTTACTTTCCCACTGAGATTAACACATTTCTGAATTGGTCAAACTAAAGACTACATTTGTTTCTTTCTGAACTGAGAGTCTCAGAGCTGAAGATACACTGTTGGCTGACCTTTGGGAGGAGATCAGGCGAACATGTCAGGAGCCAACCAAAATGCTCATCTACTTTGCCCCAGTAAGTCTCATTTCTGGTAATGTTATCTTAAAGAAAAAAATACAAAATATAGGGGGGAAAGCCAACACATAAAGATATTTATTGCAGCTCTATTTATAGCTAAAATAAAATGCATATATATATATAGAAACAAACATCCAACAAGAAAATGCCATGCAGCCATTTTTTAAAAAAGAATTCTACATCAACATTGAAAAATATTGAGAAAAAAGTAGGATAACAGTTAAATATACATTTACAATTTTGTAAAGAAAATAAAAAGTGCCCATGAAAAAAAAGCCTGTTATTTTCCCCTTTTTCTCAAATTTCCCCCTTATAATTTCTTTCAAAGCTGCCAGCAAAGTGGTGCAGTCCTAAACCTCCCCCAAAATCTGCTGTAGGAAAGAAACCTTGAATAATCCTCCCTGAAGACAAGAAATCATTGGCGGGATCTGCTTGGCACTTAGGAAATGGAAATGCAGCATGGAATGCCAGGGGTCTTAGAGAGGAGACGTGATGGGAAAAGCCCAGTTCTTCTATGTGTTCAGATCAGTCTCTTAGATGGGACAACAGGGAACTAGTAACTGCCAGGCAAAGAGTCACGAGGACAAAGGGGACATCATGTGTGAACGGGCTCTTCCAACCGCAAGGCACCGTCCACTTGCAAGATAGTGCTGAGGAGGGGTGGGTCAGCCAGGATAACCCAGACTTGGGGTCTCAAGGAAGGTCAGCAGGAGCCCCAGTGGCTGTCCAGCGCCTCTTAACTGACCAGGGCTTCACTGTACTCAGGGCAGCCCTCGGACTGCTGGCCAGTAGTGAAAAAGGATCTTCTTATGCTGAGCTGAAATAGACCGACTTCGGCCGACTGGCCCCACTTCCGCCTGCCACGTGGAACTGCCCCGAATCATCCCAGCCCCTTGGGCTCTCCCTGTCATTGTCTGCACCATTCTCTAAATTCTCCCATTTTGGGGGCCAAACACCTGTGTCTCCCAGGGTCCCTTGCACAGTCTAGACTGTCCACCACCCGGCTGCTCTCCTCTGGATGCCCTTGTGTTTTGGAGAAACCCCACACAGAGAGGAACGGTGCCCGTAACCAAAGCCCTCTAGCTTGTCTGACACAGGCACGAGGCCCACTCCTCTCCCGGCTCTAGTCTGAAAATTTCTATAGCTCAGCCTTGGACAGAATCTGCTCTTCCTGCAACCTTGCCTCACTCTAACTTATCTTCGAGCTTCCTGTCAACCAAACCACCCTTTTTTGCACCCAGTTTACAGTCCCTATTGAATGTTCATGCAGGTGATGTTTTTAAAGGGAGGAGCTGCACTGTCTAGACCCAGTGCTAGGACCTCCCGGTTTGGGCACTTAACCCCTCTGAAGAAGGTTGCCAACAGTCATGTCAGGGGAAAGGAGACGCAAGACAAAAGGACATTATTACGGTGCTTTTTCCGTTTTTCTTTTTTGCACAAAAACAGTCCATTTATTCAAGTGTTCTCCAGCACAAGTACATTAGAAAGGAGCTTTATTATATGCTTCTGGGCACAAAAAAAAAAAAAAAAAAAAAACCAAAAAAAAAAAAAACCAAAAAAAAAAAAAACGTGATGAAGGCGGAACTGACAGACTTTCTACATCTGCTGTACGCACTGACCTCTTTATAATTATTTCATAACAGCTATGTCACGAGCATCACTTACACAGAGATACAACAGAACACCAGGGCATGGGGGTGGGGACCCGTGCAGGGCCCTTTCACACTTGCCCCTCCCCGATGTCCCAGAACCAGACTGTGAAATGTACATTATTATTGTCAATAAATAGAGAAGCAACCCTAAAAAAAATACAGTGGTGAAAGGATGCTGGAACCAGGGAGAAAAAAAAAAACAACGACAACAAAGAGTCAGAAGAGGAACTGAAGAGAAAGGAAAGAGGGTTGGGAAGGGAAGGGTCTGGGGAGTTAAGTCCTGCATTTAGCTGCGTGGAATGTGCAGTAAAAGTGCTCTCCCGCCGGGGTCAAAGCGAAATCGT
This sequence comes from Grampus griseus, assembly GCF_964374135.1. NCBI lineage: Eukaryota > Metazoa > Chordata > Mammalia > Artiodactyla > Delphinidae > Grampus > Grampus griseus. The sequence goes on from NC_139009.1 coordinate 19,118,633, forward strand.
CTGTAACAGTAAAAGTTATTACCAAATCAGCTACGGAGTTTATTCTTCAGTATGAATACATGATTTCCCACAAATAAGTAAGCACCCGCTACTTCAATGCCTCAGCTAAAACACATGAAATCGCTCATTTAGTTTTCAAGTACAAAGTTAAAATGCCTTTTTAATAATAATATATCAGAGTAAAATAATAGTCTCTTTTAAACTCCACTACAAGAAAACAAAACAAACAGTCATTGTCCAGACAGCAGACTTAATTTAACAATATATATTTTTAATAAAATGTTTTAGCACCTTGTTGAGTCACCTCCTCCCTCTGCGTATTCTAAGGAATTTCGGCATTTTTGTGGTTGGTTGGGTTCTAGGGCTGTGCAACCAGATCAGTCTGTGAAGTGAAATGGGACTCAGGTGATGCTTTCGGATCCCTGCTCATGTCCTCAGGCCCAGGGCTGGAGGCCGTGAGACTGGAGGCTGAGAAAGCCGCCCTCCCATGCCCCTGCGGGGCGTTTTCCAGTTACTGGAGTTACAGGAATCTGCGGGCCTCCGTTCGGGCGATTCGGCCGGCCACGACTAGCTAAGGACCTTCCATCCTTGCCCTCACTGCTTCTGACCTGCTTGTTTCTCCCCCTCCCCAGGCTCCACTGCTGAGGATCAGCTGGATAAACAACCCAAGGCCCACTCAGCCGGGTCTCTGGAACACACCGGTGCAAGAGGGGCTGCTCTCGCTTCCTGAAGACCCCAGCCTTCCTTTACCAAAACGTAAAGACTCGAGAGCTTCTGCTAGAACAGTGGAGTCCATCCTGGATAGAAATCTATTCTCTTTCCTCTTAGATCCTCCAAACACTCATGGTTAATCCCTGCCTCAGCAAGGAATGGCCGGGAGAGCCATTCCAGCTCCACGCCAGCCCTCCAGAGGTGGAGGAAAGAGGGCAGGACAACTCCAGTGTCATCGCTAATCACAAGCGCTGGGAGGGGCCAGACTAGACCACGCCCGATGACAAATTCAGATTCCTCATCTCCTGCGATCAAAACGGGGCCTGGCTAGAAACCCAGTTCTCACCAGCATCTTGGCTCTGCTGCTACCCTGACCACAGGCAACGACCAGCCCTCATCAGATCACAGTGCGAGGCAGGACCCACGGCCCTAACCCTGCAAGTTTCTTGAAAACGACACCTCTGAAAAATACCAGTGCCACAGCCTCTCTGCCCCAAACAGAACAGCGACAGGAATTCAAAAGCGCCTCCAAGATCCACTTTATGTATAATGATGTCATCAGCGAGATGAAGGCTAAGAACATTCCCCAGGTGGCTCTGCTGAAATAGTTCCTTCCCTTGCTCCTGTTACAGACCTTCCTGTGCTGGAGACCGTGGGCTATTCCCACCTAATTCCCATCCCATCAATTCAGGCTTCCCCAGAATTGCCAGCTATGCAGGAAGTAAGGGGAGCCGGCCCTCATTAGACCAGTCCGATGTCCACCACCAGCCTTTCTTCCTGCTGGGTCTGCCTGTCCCAGTCTGCACTCTAGCGACTCACCAAAAACCCACAGGCATCTTCGCCAGCCGCCACTCCCAGGCCCGTCTCAAAAGCAAAGCAGTCCTGCGTGCTCTTTGGGGAAGTTTGCTTTCTAGAATGTTCAATAGCAGGAAGGTTCTGGGGTCTAGAAAGAAAAACAGACAGTGGCACACCTGGGTTGCCATCACTGACTGCAAGACCCCACGGGTCCTGTGCTCCTCGGTCGGCTCCCGGGAAAGGCAGGCAGCACCAGCCAGCTTGAGGCCCACGGGGCTCAGCGGCGCCGGCTGGAGACGAGCTTCCTCCTCGGGCAAGCGACCCAGGGCCCTGCGCCCTGCCGAGCCCCAGCTACCTACCCCCGGCAAGAGGCACAGGTCCCTCTGGCACCTGCAGCAAGTAGGGGGCATCATCCTCAGTCCCTAGAAACCCTCGTTTCCAGGAATTTGTAAATTGGCCTGCTCTTCAGAAAGAAAACCCCACCGGGAACATACTCCAGAATTTTCCCTAGGCCTTCGTGGTTTCTCCCGCTGCACTGCCTCTACCCTGAGCCTCACGCACAACGAGTGCCGCGACCCCCCACCTGCATCCCCGCGCGACCTCACCTCAGTCCCCTTTAGAAGGGGACCTGATCACTGCCCCCAGGAGCACCCCCAGAGTTGGACAGCACCCCGGTGTGGACAAGTTGGCACATCCCCAAGGTCCCCTGCACCCTACCAAGCTCTACTATGGGACCAAGCCCACGGGTGTGGCTGGAAGGAAAGCTGGTGATCGTTAACGCTCGTCCCTGCGAGGGTGCATCTGGCCCCTTCTGGGGCCTAGTCAGGTGGCCAGACTGCGCGCAACAGGTCCTCAGCCACAGCAAGCAAGCTGGCCGGCCCACGCCGAGCCCTCAGGCTCACCACATCCTTGGCTACCGAGCTGCTTCCCCACACCAAGCCCCTGGGTGGGGCTTGGGCCACTGGGAAAAGCAAACTCCTGCACACAAGCAGTGGACAAAAGGCCTCGGAGAGCCACGAAGTCTGTCTGCAGAGGAAGAGACTCTGCCCTGACACTGGGGCTGGGAAGACCTTAGCGTTGGCCGCCAGGGGAGGGAGCACCTTGGACTGCCTGCGGCAGCCCTCCTCCCCCAGCCCTCCGGAGCAGTGCTGGTGGGCTCTGGGCCGGGAAGATGGAGCCTGGCTGGAGGGGGTGGGGTGAGCACCACAGTTCGGTACAGACTCCAACGAGGGAAGGGCCGAGGGCTTCCCCCACAGCTGCTCCAGCCCCGTGGGAGCCCACCATCACCACCTGGCATCACGGCACACAGCTGGCAGGAAGCAACTGGGTATCATCTTAAAAACCAATCTGACAAGGAAATGAGTAGCCCGGGGTGCGGGACTAAGCACCCCTAAAAGGAGCGGGAGACCGCGGCCACCAGCTGTGGGCTTACTCCTGAGCAATGAGCACGGGATTCAAAGCCTGGTTTCGTTTTGTCACCAATTACTAATTTGCTTTATTCAAAAGGTGAGGTTCACTGTCCCATTTTTTTCCCAATGGAAGCCCCCTGGCCAAGACAGCCCTGGACGTCAGTTTCGTTTTGGTCGGGGGAGAATAGGTAGGGGGAGTTGAGGGCTGACTGGACTGGTGCCTAGGGTTGCAGGTCAGTGTCACAGGTTGCTAACAGAAGAGTCTTTTGACATCACCAGGGGCAAAAGAGATAGAACGCTACCTGCTAGAGGAGAGCACCTGCTGAAAGAAAACCTCCTCCTTTTCCTGCCCTCAGCACCTAGCAACTTCTGGGATTGACAGTCTACCTGCAATTAGGGCAACAGAGGTAAAGAGCTGCAGGGCCGACTCTGCAAAGTCCTGAATCCTGGGGAGAAGAGCGCTGGGAGCTCCCTGGCCGTGTGTGCATGTGTGTGTGCGTGTGCGTGTGTGTGTGTGTGTGTGTGTGTGTGCGCGCGCGCACGCGCATTCGTTACGCATCGGTATAGAAACATGTTCCTGTGTGTGCGTGTGGGACTGACTGATTGGTGTGGGGCCTGTCTGCAGTGGGGCCCGAGACTCAGCATTCTGAGCCTCCTTCCCCCGCTCCCCACTACAAAATATTTCTTATACGTGACCCTATCTATGTATTTATATAGCGCCTATCACCGTAGGCCCTATCTTTCTAGGGATGCGAACGTGGGACCATGTGCTTGGCAGCACCCCTGCCAGCCCTGCCAGTCCCAGGAGGTGCCACTCCCCCCTCCCATTATAAAATATATATCTCTATATGCCACATTATCTACACCCCATCTACCCAGGCAGGCATCTGCCCATTGGGCCCTCACCCTGGAGCCACACATGCCGTCCCTGCCTACAGCCAACACCAGGCTGCCTGCCTCGCCGGGAAGCGGAACCAAGTGTCGTGCACTTGGGGCTCCAGGTGCTGCTGACTCGAGGTAAGAGCACAGCTATCATCAGACCAAGTACTAGAAAAGAAATACACACCACTCCAATCACACACGCGAGGAGAGAGATGCCTGGTCCTCCCTCCAGCCCTGACACACGTGACTCGAGAGGAGGGAAGCAGAAGAAGAAGAGGGACGCGCCCGGAAGGCCGGCCTCGGGGACCCCCTGGCCGACGCCCAGCTGTCGCAGCGCCCGGTGGCCCACCTGGCCCGAGGGGTGGGGAGCCAGGGCACCAGGGCCACCACTGACTTAGAAGCACCCTGCTCCCCGCACCTTGGTTTGAAACCTAAAGGGAGGGGGGGTTGGGTTTTTGTTTTCTTAAAGAAAATCTGAAAACAAACATAATTATAACCAGAACCATAAGAATAATTATAACAAAAGGTGTCATCAGCCTCCCAGTATAAAACTGCAGCCTTTGGAGATGACCAAAAACATCACATTCCAGGGGCCGGAAGCCGCCTTGTGCACAGAGGGTGGATGGTGGGGGCCTCATAAAAGAACACACAAAAAGCGACTTAGACAGGAAAGCACCAGTACGTTTTGTATGTTTTTTTATTTGCTCCAGGTGGGGTCTGAACTGTCACTTGCCCGCACTCTGGATTTTTTCTGACCCCACCGCAAGGAGCCCTCGAATCGGCTAATGTGAGAAATTGGGAATGAAGACCCCTCATCCTGCCATCTTGCCGAGGGAGTCTCCTTTTCTAAAAAAATCAAAAGGTTATCTCAGGAGCCTGGATGGATCCCACTCTCAGCTTTCCACGGTCCCGACCACTGAATTTCACCCCCTTTTTTGGCAGGGAGAAACGGGAGAATGCTGTTCCCAAATTCTCCTCCTTCACCTTGTTAAACACCAAGGGGAAATTGAAAAACCCCACCACGGTTAGCGGTTCACCTCCAAGCTGTCTCCCTTTCTCCATCCTTGGTTAAAACCCTTTGCACATAAGGCAACGTGGAAGCTGATGTTTTTACTCATCTCGCTGTTGTAAAGCACCATTATGAAGTCGGGTTGTACAGTAGTTAACAGTACCTTTTATATATATATCTCATATCTATCATATATATATAAACTGTAAACAAGAGGTAACAGCGGCTTCTAGAAACTGATTTTCTTCAAGGTTTCCTGTGTGGTAGGCACCTGAATACTGTATAAAAGGGTCTTGTGTGGTGTTCTCGTCTCTCTGCTGCTAGTTGGGTTGTGTTTTGCATGACCAGGAATGGTGCTGGCAAGACAGCTCAGTGGCTGGGAGGGAACTCTGCCGCCTGAGTGTCTATTTTCTGTCCTCTGCTTGTGCTCCTATCTGATCAGGCTAGAGACAACAACAAAAAAAAAGATACATAGTAAAAAAAACAAAACAAAAACAAAAAAAAAACAAAAAAAAACCAAAAAAAACCCCAATATATAGATTTCTATAGAATTTCCTTCTTTCCTTCACTCCCATCTTTCCTCTGCAAGGTATGTTACTATTTTTTGTCACTGATTTTTTTTTTTTTCTGCAATAAACCCTCTTGTTTCAGTCACAGCAAGAAACAAAAACCCAAACAAACAGAAAACCCCTCTGAAAAGAGTAGAAAACAAAAGGTTTGACCGAAAAAAAGGGGGTGGGAGGGTGGGGAGGGAGCTTGGTTTTGTTTTTAAATAGGACTGAAGATTAACATTGAAAAATCAGGAGATGATGTCCAACCCTTTTTACAAGGCAAAGCCTTCCGGTATTTCTGCCTCTGTGGGGTTTTTTTTTTTGTTTTAAATTCCTTTTCCTCTTCTGGGTGCTGATACTTCTCTCCATCCTCATGTTCTTGGTATTTTGTTGTGTTTTGTGTTTTTTGTTTGTTTGTTTAAACCTTGTTTCACTACCTCGGTTTGCCCTCACGTCCCTTACACACAAGCAAAATATTCCTTCAGCGGAGCGAAGAGGTGGCGGATGACGGGCACGCTCCACGACCGGCCCAGCAGTCTCTGCCTCGCCAAGCGGCTCATGTTGGAGACGTCGGTATAGTGGACAGGGAAGCCAAACACCCTGGGGAGAAAAGGCAGACAGGGCAGGAGTCAGCGCCAGCCTGGGCAATTCTGTGTCCTTAATAACCTGTTCGAGACTCAGGCGCCCGGCTACTCTCTGTGGGTCTGAAGGTATGTTAAGATGATCACTGCCTAGAGATTTCCCACGCAGTAGAAACAGAGTTAGCGTTTGTGAGAAACACCTCCAGGACACGCTCCACCTGAAATTCAGACCCACAGTGGGTATCTCAACTCTGTATGTAATAAAAATACATCCCTGGTATCCTCCCCCGCAGAGAATGGAAGACTCTGCAAGGGGGCCAAACCCTTGCCTGATGTCAGGAGTTCCTGCTTGCTCCGGCTGCCTGTGAAAATGGTCTCTTTGTCTGGCTAAATGGCAGTTACCCCAAGAATGAGGAATCTAGCCCAAGTCCAATCTGTGCCAAAGCAGGGTGCTGAGGCTTTAAGGCCCACCTGGTCCCACACTGTCCTGGTCTGCAAAGCACATAACATCAGCAAGTGGGACGCAGGGAAGCTCCTGCAGCCACAGTGCTTCCTTGGAGCTCAGAAGGACCGCTGGGAGCCAAGGCATCGGGGGTTGATTCCTAGACGCCCCCCCCCTTACTTTAAACCAGCCTTACAACGCACAGGAGTCCTCCCCCAGGAATCTGCCATGTTGGGAAATGCTTGGGAAAACCCACTGCTCACGGGGTATCCGCAGGGGATCCGAGTCTGGTGCAGAGGCGGAGATCCCTCCCACCCGCTCCTGCCCGACACCAGCGTGAGTGGGTACCTTTCCATTTCAGTGCACCATAAGATGTCCTCTTTCTCATTCATGAAGACGGGGAAATGCTGGTCTTTGCCCTGCTTTATGGAGTTCGACCTAGTAGTAATGGTCCTCACTTTGCTGAACTAGAAGACGAGGAGAGGAAAAGAGAAATGAGTACTCATCTCCTGCCAGGCACCTACCAAGGACTGGTGCGTCCAAAGGTGACAAGGCCTGGTCCATCCAGGGGCCGAGGTCAGGCTCCAGTCGTGAGCCTCCACAGACCCCACTGCCCTGCTTTTCTTCCTACACTGAGGTCACCCGGCCATCCTCAGTCCAGTCCCACTGGCCAAGGGCTTGACAGACAGCAGCTTGAGCCACTGTCCTTCGTCAGTCTCCTAAGAATTGTTTTTTCCCAGGGGTGGTGACTTACAGGCAAGAGGATGCCAAATTACTCAGGGGCGCAAAGGCACCCCTGGGGTGCCAGCAGCCCCAGGAGGTTTCTCCAGAGAGAAAGGGAGCTTCCACATCACAGGAGAAGCTCTGCTCTGAAGGCTCGTGCAATAGGTCCTGGCTCAATCATTCAAAAGCCGTAGCAGACGCAGGGACCTTGGCAAAGACGTCTTAGTGTCTGCCTCCCACAGGAGCAGCGGGCGAGCTCAGCATGGAAGGGCTGCAGGCAGCAAGGATTCCTGACCTCTCCCCCGGCCCTCCAGGCTTTCCCCCCTCGACCCTCCCGCTCTGGCCAACTGCATGCACGACCCCCTCAGTCGCATCCTCTGCAGGCGGGACACACAGCCCTGGTGCTGTTCCAGCCCGTCCTGCCCTTCTCCTTACCCCCAGCAGAGGGCTTGGATGCTGGGCTAACCTTGGCTATCCTGCCGTGCTCCAGACACTCCTGCAGCTCCAGCTTATCATTCACAGTGGATGCCAACGGCCTGGAAGGCAGAAGAGAGAGAGTAACAACAGAGACCAGGACGACGGCAGGGGCGCACCCAGGGCCCTGAGCCAGCAGCCATCTGACTCACACGGGGAAATCAAAGAGGACCCCGTCACCCACGTGCGTCGTAACCCCCCTCAGACTCCCCAACACATGCGACATACACTGCAGCCACTCACAGACACAAGTCCCCCAAGCATGAATCCTTAAAGGTGAATTCAAAAGTGGTCTCAAACTACAAATGAACAGACAACGCCTGCCCAGACGGGGAAAAGCCCAATTATTTTTAAACCTGTTACTTAAAAATAGACTGAGTCTTAAAAGCACCCATCACAAAGCAAGCTTTGGCATGACAGAATGGCCTGTATTTCGACTACGGTGATGGTTACATGGGTCTGTACACTGGATGAAATTCGTCAAACTGTACACCTGAAATGTACAGTTAGTTAACCAGACAAATTCTGCACAGTCCCCAGAAGACTAAAATTTTGTGACACGGAACGTGTCACTTCTCAGAAGGCAGACCAGATCACTAAATATCACCTTCGCTGCTGGCCTTTTCTGACATTTAGGATTACGTAATAAAGGTTTCACAGAGCGGTCCACCATCTCTGCATGGGAACCACCCCAGGACCCATGGTCAGATCGCGCCTCCAGGCTCCTCCCTGTTTAGGCGCATATACACTCTACTTGGTCCCTCGCGGTACCTCTGCTCCTCCTGGAAGCTCAGAGTTCTAGAATTTTAGAGTTGGAAGAAGCATGTGAGAACAATCCCCCCAAGGGCTGTCAGGGTACGCTGAGTTACTGGCTCCATAAAAATACTGGACTACGTAAGCCAGTCCATTTTTCCAGTACGCACAGACATCCATCCCGGGAACATTAGGGAGACACCGAGACAGTTTTCAGGTCAGCTGCCCACTGACCCATCTCCTTCCCAGCCAACAAGCCCTCGCAAAAGACGGCAGCTTTGCCAAACAGGTATGAGACGGGGGAAGTTCCTAAAACTTCATGCTATTGCCAGGGAGGCAGATTAGATGACTGAGGCCGGGTTAAATGATGTTCCCAATTTGTAGGTGTACCAAGGAGGCTTAAAATCCACACTCAAAACATGGTGCAAAGTATTTCTTTCCGTAATAGGTATCTAGATTGGGTGGATCTCCCTCTGCTTTTGAACCACTAACTCTCAACCAGAATTCCTTTCTTCACATACGCCTTTTTATAGTACGATTATTACGCTGAAGAAATGAAATTTTCTTCATTCCTGGACATTAAAATCTCTGTGTAACCTAAACGAAGAGCATCCTTCCGAAAAAGGACTTGAAGCCAACGAAGTGTGTGGATAATAAGTGGAGCAGGGCCCTCTGAGCTGCGAGGTGCCTGCTGCTGCGACACTCTCTCTCCTGGAGCCCGATGTGGCCCAGCTGTGTGCACCACTCTCCTTCCCATCCCCAAACACATCCTCCACAGCTTTACCTCAGGGGACTAGGGACCAGCTGACTCTAGACACATCACCAACGTAGGAGAACCAACCATATAACTCAGCAGCACGATGAGTCCTCTTCTGTGTCAAGAGTGTGCTTTTTAAAGGTCCCATTTGGGACCACTAGTCCTTGGTTTCTCAGGCAAGTATTTTCTACACCTGACTCCCCTTCTTCCTCAAGGAAAAGGAAACAAAGAAGAACACGGCAGAGCAGCAAGCTGGTCAGCAGGGGAGGCTGGCCCCCTCCTCGGGGCGTCATCCTGCCTGCAGACACCCACCCGCAGCCACCTGGGCACGGAGCTCTCACCAACCTGTTCATACCGGGAAGGTTCCCCCAGAAGTAGCGGGCCCTGTGTGCAGCCGACACTTCTTTGGCATCAATCATCACAGGGTTGGACTATAAAACAGGACAGAGGTTAAAGATGAGTGAGAGAGAAATGTAAGAGTGCCAGGAAATTTGCTAGTTTAGAGCCTCAAAGGCTCTTACTTCTCTCTCGAGAGGCCACACTGGGAGAGCCTGAAGGCCCCAGGAAAAGCTGGAATTAAACCCAGCTACGTTCCACACGCTCCCACTGGAACAGTCTAGACCCGCACAGTCCACACCGCGATGATGGAAATGTTCTATCTGCACTGTTCCATGTAGTGGCCACTAGCCCACCAGCTGCAGATGGCGGAGTACTTGAGAGGAGGCTGGTGTGACTGAGGAATTTTAATGTCAATTTAAATGCCACACACGGCAGATGCCCACCACACTGGACCACACAGCTCCAGCTCGCCCGGAGGCTTTGAGAAAGGAAGTTCCAACGAGTGTGGATGTGTTCGCTGTAGTACGTCCACATTGTGAGCCAAACACACCAGCTTGAGGCGTTTGCCCCCAAGACCCGGGAGCACAGGCTCGGGCTCCCAGACTGCCCGCCCCAAGAAGGACTCTGGCTGCAGAAACCCTCTGTGCACAGCCCAAACCAGGCTCAGCAAGCTGGGACCCACAAAATGGGAAATAGAAACTGAGATAAGCTGTGTTTTCTTCCCAGGTGCCATAAAGCATCCGTCACGGTGCCAGGGAGCGAGGACAAGCCACTCTGGTTGGGAAAATTGCTTCTGGTATCTCAGAGGTTCCCCCAGGGAAACGCCACACAGACCCCCAAGCCCAGGAGTCTGACACTCCACCCTGTTTACAACAGTCAGGCCCTCCAAGTGCTGAGGCCCACACCCACACACCACCTCTTACAGTGAGACCACGGGTTCTGTCCAAGGCGTGCTTCCTCCCTGTCTACTTGGGAAGCCCAGAGCTTCCCAAACGGGCCCCTTGCAAAGCGGAAGTCACCAGTCCCCAGCTCCACAATGCAGATGAGACAGGGATAAAGCAGCAGTCCAAGGTAGAAGCCATTAGTGAGCTGACCAAACCAAGGGTGCTGGCTATACCTCGAGAAATCGCGAGATGTCCCTCTTGTCACTAACGCCCATGGCCACCACATTCTCAAAGAGCCAGAAGAAGGGGCGATCATCTCCCTCCTTGGGCCGCGCATCATGCAGGAGGCGGTAGAACTCAAAGAAGAGCCGGCCAGTGCCCTCTGAGAGGTCGGAAGAGAAAGCCATCAGCTGGGGCTGTCTGCAGAAGACAGTGGTGTGGCCCGGGCACGGGGAGGGCAGGGGAGGGCAGGGTCGTTGGGAGTAGCCGTCCCAGGGCAGAAATATCCAAGTAGGAAACTGACGTGCGAAAGCACCAGCTCAGAAGGTGGAGGGGTGAGCGCAGCACCTACCGTAGAGTCCCTTGCGGGCGGGGTTGACGATGGAGAGATCATTGCAGGGACTGCCCCCAATCACCAGATCGAACGGGCCCCACTCCTGGATCTGGGAGGATAAAGGTAATGTGATGGGCCTGATGTCCGGGGACAGAGGCAGAAAGGGAGAGAGAAAGGATCTGTGAATTTAGCAAAAAAGTACTTTGGCATGGGAGAGAAGAGACCCGGCTGCTTTGAATGCTCTCTACACACACACGTACATTCATATACACACACGCGCGCGCACACACAGTGCAGCCACAGGCAAGTCACTGAGGCTCTCTGGGCTGTTTCCTAAATAATAAAGGGAAAGGACTGAACTGGACCATCTCTGAGGCCAGTGGGGAAACCAGTGTGCCCCCAGCAGGAAAAGCAGCCACTCAGGGGGGACAGCGGTCCAGGCTGGGCAGCTGAATGAAAGGTAGTCTGTGCTCTGCGCACCTTGGGCAGGTGTCTGGACCATCTGAACCCCTCCATATGCCCTTCAGGATGCCTGAGGGCCTGTAGTTCGAGGTCGACATGGATAACTGGAAAAGCAAGGGGCCACTCAGGCAGGATCCCGCCAGATCCCCCCCTCCCCAAAATGGAGGCTGGCGAACCTTTCGCCAGCAGTACTGGGAGGATGGGAACCTCACTGCAACCCACAGCGCTCCACTCAAGAGGGCCCGGAAACCAGCCAGGCCCAAGAAGCCTGGCCCCCAATTCCCACTGGAATCTGCCCCGATCCTCTAGAGACAAGGAGGGAAATGGAAGAGAAGGAGGGAGAGAGTTCAACGGGGGAGGGGGGGAGAAAGGAAAAGAGCAAATGGACAAAATGAGAGGAGCTGGCGCTGTCCCCGGAGCTAAGTGACGTAGAGAAGGTGGGCGGGGCCATGGCGGCACTGACATACATGCTTCTGCGTGACGCTGCGGACGTCCCCGACGTACATGATCTTCCCCTGGTGCCGCACCATGCCCACCGTGATGGAGTCCTCGCACACCTCGGAAGCGATGTAGCGATCCACCTGAATGCCCAAGTCCTTCAGCACCAGAAGCCCTGTGCCAGCCAGCAAAACGCACCGTCACTGGGTCGCCTCCCTGGCACCCCAGTCTTTGCAGGGGGTCCCTCGGGCCAGCCGGACACATGGGTCAAAGGCAGGCCCAAGCCCTACCCTGCCCTGAAAGCCGCAGGAGACTTCTGGATCAAACTGGAGTATCAGTAACAAGGACATCAGACAGGCTGTTACGTCGAGGCTCTTTCACGCCTAATTTGATCTACTCAGAAAATAGTCAAGACAGGACAGCAGGGGGTTTCGGGAAGCAGGGACAACAACAGGTGACTTTTGGGTGGGCTTTGCTGTTTCTGTATCTTGCATACACTGGTCCTTCCTCAGCCCTTCTATCACCTCCCACTGCAAAATTCAACCATCCGTCAAGACTCAAGGTAAATGCCACCTACTCTAGAAAGGTTTCACTGAGGCCCACCCCAGCCTACAGCCCCCGGGATGGCCTCCCCCCTTCTGTAAGGCCCAGCACCTTCTGAGGCGGCACATCCTCCACCTCAGAGCAGCTCGCACGCCTGAGCCAGCCCTTCTCTTGGGTTGCAAATGTCTTCAAGACAGAGTGGGCGGTCTCAGTCAGCGTGTTTCCTCCTGAACTGACTACTCACACTTCCTGACCACGGCCCTTCCACAAAGCCTTGCTGAATTGAGGCAAGGAAACAGAACAGGCCCTGTGTCAGGAGACACAGCACCATTCCCACTGCTCCCCAAAGACCTCCCCACAAGGAGCCTGCACGGCCTCTTGGGGTGTGACGTGGCTTAAGAAGGCTTCAAGGTCCTAGCCCGGGAAACCAAAGCTGTACATTAACTCCTTTAGGTTCACATGACATCAGCACTGAGCTGGGAACAGAAGACAGACATCTGGCCCAGGTGCCTTCCCCACCCTCTGGCCAAGGTCTCCGGGCCCAGCCTGCCCATCTATCTCCCTTTGGTCCCATGAAGACAAGTTCTAAGGAGGACTATTTGTTTCCTAAGGACTGAAGAGCCTCAGCCTTGGGGCAGGGCTGAGGGGTGTATATGAGTCTTCACGTCAAGAACCACATGAAATTAAAAACAGCGGCTACACGGTGACCCGGGATTCCCTAAAAGTTAACGGTTTAAGTATATAAAGACGCATGTTCAAGGATGCTTGTCACAGAACTGCTCATAGCGGCGGGGAAAAAAGTAAACAACCCGATAGGGGGTTCATTAAATAAATTATGGTAGTTTCCCTCCATAGAATCCTAGGTAGCATTTATAAATAATGTAATTCTATATTGGTTGACATGAAAAACCAGTCATGATATCATAAATGAAAAGGCACGTTACGACACATTTTACTATTTACTATGCATTTTACTATCCTTTTGTCTTATTTATCTATCTACATGTGATTATATAAACACACACACGCACAGAAAAAAAATTCTGAAATCTAAAAATGTAAAAGGACATATACCAAAATACCAGTCATAGGATTACGGGCGATTTAAATATTCTTTAGACTCTCTCGTTTAGAGTTTGTTTCTTCACTGCGACTTATAATCAAAGCACAACAGGACTGCCTATGATTTTGCTTTGGTCGCCAAGTCTGTCCTCTGAGGTTCTGTGAAAATCTTCCATAGTCTCTGACCAGCGATCGCTCTAACCTCTGCTGGAGCGCCTCCCTCCCACTGCCCCCGTTCCCGCCCCCCGACCCCGACCTCACGTCCCCAGTAAGGCAATGCCCACCAAACATGCTGGTTTACCACTTAGTTTTACTTTTCATTGAACACAGAAGTTTCCTCCTTACGGTAATATTTTAACAGTTGTAACGTTAACCGTCACTCTGTTTTGCCAAAGTTACGCACACACAGTCCCCTGAGCCCAGCTCCCACGTCCCAGGACGAAGACGCCCAAGACTCTCACCTGTAGCGATTCCGTCAAACAGGGACAGCACCCGGATAGGCTTCCTCTTCTCGGCTGGGACAGGTGGGTAAACCTTCGGAGGGTCCTAGGCAGCCAGCACAACAGGCCCGGTGAGTGGCCAGGAGTGCCCTACGGACCCGCGCGCGGGGCTGGCCTCCCGGCCAGCTGTGAGCGCTTGGGGTTTCCAGACCTGCACAGCCCGCTCGCGGCTCAGGCCCCGCTGCCCGGCGCCCAGGCCCCCGACCGACCGAAGCGCTCTCGCTCTGGTGGAGTCTGCCCTCTGGCTTTGGCAGGCGGGGGGTGAGGAGAGCCACCCTCGGCCCAGCACTCACGAATTCCTGGTCGTGGTTATTGGCGAAGAACATCTGGAGCCGAGAGGGCCAGTCTTCTCGCCGCCGCAGCAGCCCGTAGGTGCCCTTGTGCCCGCACATGTAGCAGTTCCAGGGGTCTTCCTTAATGGCTGCCTGCGCAGCTCCCGGCCCCACCAAGAGATCCACACATTCAACGCAAAAGCACCTGGAAGGAAGCCCAGTGGAGCGGAGGGGACTCTCACCCCAAGGCCAGTCCCGGATGGAGTGTGGCCGCAGTGCAGGGCAAAGAGGGAGGGCCACTGCGCGCGGGGGTGGGGCCTCACCTGCAGCAATTGTTGTTCCCGCACATGAGCACCTCGCGCCCCCCGCAGCAGATGGTGCAGTAGGACTGATAGCCGTCATCATCATACTGGTACGCGCACTCCAGGAAGCAGTTCTAGGGAGCACGGCGGAGGCTCAGAGACCACCGGGCAGCACCCAGGCCAGCCAGGGTGAAGGCAGGCTATGAACCCAGCCTCTGGGCTTTGGCCTTGAAACCTCAACACAGAGGCCTGGAGACACGACCCCGCTACCCATCCAGCCAGGGTCCAGCCCAGACCACAGATCTGGGAAGGGGACACCATGCCTCCCCACTGCAGTGGACAAACCAAGGAGAGGCACGTGGGAAGGCCTGGAAAAGAAGGCCTGCACCGCCTTGTGGTCCCCCGCCCCAGGGCACAGGGACCCACCCATCAGTCTGTCCACGCCCACTTCACACTAGCGACTGTGACACTGTGAGCCCACATCTGGGGACGTGAATGGGGCTTTAGAGGGGGCAAGGATCTCTCAGAGGAAAAGCAACAGCAAGTCAAACGCGTGAAACCCAAGGATCCATTTTATCAGGACTGCTTCAAGAGCAAACCTCGGAGTCACCCTCACAGCTATCCCAGGCGCCTACAGCCCAGAGGCCAGGAGGTGTGGCCAGCCAGGGGCCTCTTCGCTGCTGGGTGTGCCCCTACCTTGCAGTTTTGGCACATTCCTCCGATGAAAAGAGGGTGTTCCAGGGTGACGTTGAGGCTTCCACAAGAGATGCAAATGTCTGGAAAACAGAGGAAGCAGAGTGAGTGTCACAGAAGGGCCCCCTCCCCGCTTGGGCCGAAGCCCAGCTCCAGAAAAGCTATAACAAGGGGCGTGCTGGAGCAGCAGCCAGAAATGAAGGCAGGAAAGAGTCTGGGAGGGGCCCCATGGAACAGGGAGGCGGCGCGGCCCCGATCTCAGAAGCCCACTCATCTCCCTGAGCAGCAACGCCGCCTTCCAGGAAAGGCACGGTGCGAGGGTCAAGAACCCGCTGTGAGAATGGGGCCTGGCCCTGTGTCACTCTGGAGATGTCCTCGGGCAGTCAACCCTTAAGGCCTAGGCCCCTGCCCTCATCCTTCCTGGCCCGGAGGGCCCCGAGCTGGACACACCATCACTAGGCCAAGGGAGACAGATATGGGATGCACTAATGACCCCCAGATGAGAGAAGGTGAGGAAAGGTAAAAGGGCAAGTTCAGATCCAAGAGAGGCCACCCTTATCTGACCCACTGGAGTGTCCCAAACCCTAGTGACCAGTTCCCACCACCGACAGGAAAGATCGTGGCACCGGAAGATAGATGTGTGTCAAGCAGGCTGGAGGTGGTGGGACATAAAGGACACATCCTGTCACCAAGTACTGATGTCCCACGGCATCGTACCTTCCTCGGTACCTATAGTACTCTGTGCCGGCCACCACCTTAGGGCCCAAGTGGAACAGACAATTGACTTCCCAGGGCCAAGGCCCAGCCGCCCCCTCAGGACTCACCCTCGATGTTCCGGCACTTCTGCCGCACCTCGTACACCAGCCGCTCTGCAGAGGGGAGGAGAGCCCGGCGTCAGAGGAGGTCTCGAGGGTCATGCCCATTCCTCTGAACGCCGGCCTCACCCTGCCGCTCTCTCCAGAGCCAGGCCAACTACCTCTTGTGCGTTCATCAATTATCTCCTTGACCTTGGGCTTTTCAGTTGTGCTCTTTCGGGGCTTTTTGGCTGGTGGGGGCGGTGCATAGGCAGCTGCCTCGGGTTCAACCCACATGTCTGTGTAAACTTCTTTGTAGGGGTTCTTCTCCTCTGGATCGGGAAAGCATGTGATGAGGTCATGGTTACTGGCTGACGAGGAATCCCAGCTCTCTTCCCCTGGACCATCTACCTACAACGGGGTGTAGCAGGGTGCGGCCCGGTGCCCAGCTTGTTCCTAGCTCCCAAGTCTCTGGTGCCAGCAAGCCAAGGGGGAGCAGGTTGTTCAAAGTCCCAGAGTGGCACTGGCCCTACCTGGCCCCAGGGAGGGGGAGACGGCGGCCATTCCCACTGCGAAGCTCCATGGAGGAGGCCTTGACGGCCCTACCTAAGCACGGCTTTCCGAGCCTGGGTGCGGAGCTGCTGGTGCACCTGCGTTTACCTTCTGGGGGCTCCAGGCCCTTGGGGCCAGAGGGCTGGAACCCTCCCAGGGCCCATTCGATCATCTGTTTGTTCTGCACCTCCACGGCCTTGGCAGTGTCGCTCTCGTCGCTGTCGTGGCACATCGGGAACAGCTTCCCCGCTCGGCTGCTGGCCACCTGGAGGGCAACACGTGTGGGGAGAGTAGCGAAGGTGGGCTCAGGCAACAGGTGGGAGAAGTTGCAGAAAGGAGACGAGTAAGGAGAGGAGGAGGCCCGAGGGCCTCCCAGGCAGACCCTCTGCCCAGGCCTAAGCCCTGTGCTCCAGCTTCCAGACCAAAAGTGGTCCCTGCCGTCTGAGCTCGCCCTGCTGAGTCCCTCGGAGGGGCACTGACCTGCAGTACTTCGTAGATGGCCTTGCGGTACATGGGCTGCTTGTTGTAGGTGGCCTGGTGGAAGGCGCTGCAGAAGGAGCTCAGCGGCATCAGCTTCTCCACACACACCTGAAGGCACAACCCGCCCTCGTTTGCTCCTCCTTCCACACTCACCGAGCACCCACCACCTGCCTGGCGTGGTCAGGGGTGGGGGCATTAGGGCCCGGTCTCTGCCCTCAAGAGGACCGGATGCACCAGTAAATAATTACATGACGTAAAGGAGGAGTCCAAGCCCCGGTGTCGGGGAGGACCTGAATGCAGGTGGAAGGGAATTCTGGGTACAGGGCTCCTGGAAGACATCCGACTCTCGTTTGGAGTGCAACCTAATGATCTCAAGGGCTTCCTCCAATCACACATATACAGAGCGGGGACGAGCAGAGCCCCCTCCTACCATCCCAATTCCGAACCACGCCCCCAGCCAAAACCAGAGGCCCCGGGACAAAGACCCCTTCCTCCCCGCCCGCCCCTGCCAGGCTACCGCCAAACCCCAGGACTCACCACTGAGAACTTGCCATCTCCGAACCACATGACCCAACGGGTGCCTTCTGCTGCTCGGCTCCGGCCCGTCATCCACCAAGACACAATGCGGCCTGGCCACCAGGAGAAGCCCCGCAGTTTCCCCCACACCAGCTCCCCAATGCCAAAGCCCCGGCCGTCCTGGAGCCCCAAGGAGCAGAAGTCATTACATGGTGGTCACGAGGCCCTGCCACCCTGATTCCCCCCAAAGCAACCCCAGCCCTGGGCATCTGAGGGTCAGGACAGCCAGGAGGGAGCGCCATCTGAATGGACAGAGCGAGACTGGAGAGACAAAGAGGCCTGGGGTCGGGTAGAGAGAGCAGGACGGGAGGAGCTGGACGAGGCAGGTGAAGCCAGCCGCTCACCTCGTACTCCGGTTCATCATCAGCTGCTTTGGCGGCGTTCTTGTCCCCAGCGTCAGCCCCCACGGGCTCAGGCGTGGTGGCCACAGTGGGGGATGCGGGGTCGGTGGGCTGCTGCACAGCAGGAGGACTGGCCTCCTCCACCTTCTGAGACTCGGTGGACCCCTGGTTTTCTTCGACAGCATTCATTACTGCAATCACCTTGGCTTTCTTCTCAGCCTGGGGAAACAAGGAACAGAAGTTACCTTGAGCTGACACTCAAGGGGCTCTTCTCAATCTCTCCAGGGTCTGGAGACAGTGACAGAAGGTAAGGGGCTGGAGAGAGGAGTTCTTCCCTCATCAACTCAACCAGCTTGCCACGGAAAACAGAGAGACGTGAAGTTGAGAGGTGAGCTCAGATCACTTGACTCAATGCCAGCCTTCTCTGCCTCCTAGGCGATCTTCCTCCCTCGTCTAACCTTCCTCAATTGTCAGCATCATCAGTTGCCCATCTTCCGATACGGAGAGATCAATTCTATGCAGATACCAACCATGCCCCTTAGATTAGGCACAGACCTTGGCTCCAGCCTCTCCTATCTTACTCCCCGATCTAGAAATGGATCCTCTTGTCCTTTTCTCCATAGTTTTCCTGGGCAATCGACCCCTTCTCTTCCTGGTCTTGGCTTCCAGACCACAATTCTAGTTTTGTTGTGATACGTAACGAAGAAATCACTGTTTTGTGTTCAGAGCGCACGGCTCCTTCCCCCTCTGCTCAACCACCACGAAAAGCCCCAGAAGAGCTTGCCTGCTCCCGTGCTCACACGCCATCCTGGAGTTCTCAGGATCACAGCTAATGTATGTTGTCACCAGATTTTACGCCTTCTTTCTACGTGCACCTTTCAGATCCATAAATACACTTATTCTTTCAACAACTATTTAGGGAGTCCACAGTATAGCCAGGCATCCTCTCTGCCATCCCACTGACAAATTAATCCAAACCCAAGTATTCTCCCAATTTGAACAGCCTCCATCCTTTCACCGTTCACCATCTCATGCTCATCTTTCAGGCTATGACCTGCATGCCCATTCCTTCTCCAAACCTGCTCCAGGATTCCCATCACCCTGCAGAGGAGAATGAAATACCTGATACTTAGCTCTGAGGGCCATTCAACCTAATCTCACCCATCTCACCCCAACGGCTGAATCTAGGACACGTGGCCCTCAAGCTTCAAGGCTCTGCACCCGTTTTCACCACACCAGATTCAAAGGGAAAAAAATCCCACCTTCAACATGAAGCTTTCCCTGAGAGCTTAGAGCTGTGAATACAAACCCACCCTCAAGATTACCTGGAGTATAAGATCTCTAAGCTGGAAGTCACAGCATTTATATTCCTGTCTTAGCCTTGCAACTAATTTACAGCCGACTTGGGAGCAGTCCCTTGAGTTGCTCCACCTAAAAAGGAGTTTGAACTGAAGGATTTCTGTTAACCTTTTCTGACTGGTTGAAGAAGTTGACGTATGTATGTACCAAGAATTCCAAGGCCTCTTCAAAGCCTGTCAATGGACCCCCAGGTCCCAGGTTAAGAAGAGCTCAATGGTCCACTGTCTCTTAGATTCATTTTATTTTGATCTATCTTCAAGTCTTTGCCTCCTGGCCACAGACCAAATCTGCTTCTTGTGGCAATTCCTAAAACACGAGGATGGAAGTCTTAGTTCTTTCTCTGACTCAACAAATTCTAAAATGGGATAAAGCATCCTTTGCCCCCAGCCCACAAACAGCTGGGACAGAGAGCTCCGAGGTGGGGTGAGGGTGGAAGAACGCAGAGGACCTGCTCCTCCCTCCCAAGCCCCACCCTCACCTGGGGGATCCTGCCCCACCCCTTCCTAAAATCTACCTCCTCCCCTCCCACAAGGTGTGCCTAGGTGTGCACTCAAGTCTGTGGGGAGAGACGTTCTCTCTCAGAATTGTCAGCTGCGGCTGCGCTATCCCAGGGCCAGATGTGCTCAGATAAGTGCCCTGCCTAGCAGTCTCTGCTCCCTTCCCTCCACCATGCCTCTGTGAACTTCAGGCACGGCCGCTGACCTAGACCAGGGTGCTGCCTTGGGTGGAAGGCAGCACCATTCTGCCAAAAGACCCAGTTTCCAGGGGCGACGGGCTCCCTCAGCCAGAACAAGGTGCGCAGGTGGCAGGAGGCGGCAGGGGGAAAGGATCCCAGCAAGCAGCGCTGGGGGGGCCCGGGGCACACGCGTCGGGCTCCCCCCGGCCTCCCCCAGTCTAGAAGGCAGTCGTGCCTGACACCACCCTCCTCACTCCCCCTCAGCCCCTTTGTCTCTCTTCTCAACCCCTCCACAGTGAGTTCCTGAACATTATTCTTCCCCCACAACTTCCCCCAGCTTGTCAGACGGTGCTGCTGACGGCTGTTAAGCGCCCCCAACCCAGTAGGTGCAGGAGAACACGCACCCAGCATGGTTTGGCAGGCAGGGGAGGAAGGGGCCTCCACCGGGACAAGGCCAGCAGGGGTGGGGGAAGGAAGAAGGGGGTGGGTCAGCAGCAGGAGGCAAGAGGAAAGGGGAAGAAGGGGCGAGAGGGTGGCTGGGTGGGGGAGGGGCTCATTAGAATAGACTTGCCTAGGGCAGTGCGGGAGGCCCCTTTTCCACGTTCATGCCAACCCCCCGGACAATAGGAGAAATAAGGGTTAACTCTGGGCTGGGGCTTTTGGGCTAAAGGCTCCCCCCCACCTCAGTTCAGAAGGTCCTACCCCAGAGTAGCCAAGAGACTGGGCAGGATCAGGAAGACACCACACCAGCCCCACTACGGCGGCTCGAGGAGGCCACTTGGCCTGGAGTTTGTTCTGCCTGGAGAGCCACTGGTAACTCCACTCTGGTGGAGGCATGGCCTCCCCATCCAGTCCCATCTCCTCAGGCAGCTGTCCCGCCTCCACCTCTCTCTGCGACTCGGGCTGCTTCCCATTCCAAAGGTCAGAGGTCCAGGGACCCACGCGGACCCCGGGCTGTCCCAGGTGCCTCTCCCATCACAGGCCGGCGTCAGGCCACCCCACAGCCCCCTGTCAGGGCCACACTGCTCCCTCCCACCCTGACACCACTTTTTTCTGGTGGCCTGACGGTGGCTCCCAGGAACAGGCAGGAGAGGAAACTGTCCCTCTCAAGAGGCCACAAGCTTGGCACGGCCTGAGGACGGCGTGGTCCACCAGCCAGGAACACAGGTCAGCAAGGAAATGCCAACAACCCATCTGCCAGCCAGCTCAGCAAAACCGCCGCTGCTAGCCCAACTCCACGGGCCGGGGCCTGCCCCCAGCCTTCGCTGACCACTGCCCCAGGCTCACACCAGGCCTGCTCTTGCTGGCCCCTGAGCCGCCAGGTCCCACCTGAGCGCAGGAAGGAGTGGGGCTTGGGGCTCCTGAGGAGGAAGTGGGTGGGACAGCAGTAACTCAGCATCTCCAGAACTCAGGCCAGGCAGGGGAGCCAGCTCCTGCGGGCCGGGGAGGCAGACTTGACTCTTCTCAAGCCCAGAGGGCTGCAGGCCCAGAGATCCTCCCACCGGCCCCGGCCGCCTCCCCGCCCCCAGTTTCCCCAGGGCTCCATCCAGGAACCTACCCATAAGGCCAGGTGCAGCCCCTCTGTGGTCCGGCTCAGGTGTGAGCCCCAGCCCTGAAGCTCTGTAAGTAGCTGCCCGTCTGGGGGGAGGGGAAGGGGGCGACGGGGCTGGGGGGCGGAGGGGGCCAGAGAGAGGGGGAGGGGGAGGTGGGGGGGAGGGATTGAACATTTTCTTTGTCTAGAACTCCAGGTCACGTGGGCCCCGCTGGAGTGCCTGGTTGGCTGCGAGCGGGCCGGGGGAGGGGGCCGGCTCTCAGACGCTGGCAGTGGGCCAGCCCCTCTCCTTCGGTCCGAGGGGCGCGGGCCGGCGCTGGGGCCTGGGGGCGCGGCTGGGCCTCCGCCCGTTCCCAGGGCCCCGCCCAGGCCAGGCTGGAGGCGGTGCCCGCCCCCTCCAACCGGCCAGCCTTCCCCGCCCCCTCTCCTCCAACTCCGCCAGAGCCCGGCGCGGAGCCGGGGGGCGAGGCCGGGAGCCCGCGGGCCGCGCGGGGAGGGAAGGAGGAGAACCGGGAGGGAAGGGGCTGCCCTCCAGCTGCGGAGGTAAGGTACGAGCGCCCAGAGAGCCAGGAGCGCAGGCAAAAGGAGAGAGGAGCTTTCGGGCCGTCTGGGAGAGACAGAAGAAAGTTGTTAAAAGTGAGTCTCAGCAGCACAACCAAAAAAAAAAAAAAAGGAAAAGCTTACAGATGAGCGAAGAGGCCCAGGAAACTGTAGGAAAACTCAGAGCACACAGAGATGGGCAGAAAGCGCCCGTACAGAACTGGGTGCGCTCCAGAACGGGAACTGGGAGCGTTGCCGGGGGGTGGTCTCCTCTGCCTTAAACGGCGTGGCGTGAAGAGGAGTTCAGGCTTTGAAAATCACTTCCTGGCCAAGTCCCTGGGTCCCCTAGGTCACTCTGGGTCAGCCTTGAATGTCTCATTTTCCTGTTTGCAAGGTGCGGGGTTGGGGGGTGGGGAGGAGGAGTTCAAAAGTACAGCGATTCGTTCATTCCCAGGCACATACATCTGCTGCTCAAGACTGCACTCGTTCGGAGCCTCCAGGTGCAGCTTCAACCATTTCAAGTTCCCTCCTCCTGAGCAGAGGCCCCTCCCCCCAAGAAGAATATATATGTGTGTGTATATATATGTATATATATACACATACATATATACATATACTCTCTCTCTCTCTCTCTCTCTCTCTCCCCCCCTCTCCCTCCCCCTCTCTTTCCCTCTCCCCCTCTCTCTCCCTCCCTCCCTCTCCCTCCGGACATCAAAGAAGCAGACACTGTTGGCCCTGCCCTCAAGGAGCTGACAAATTCAACTAGACTTGGAGAGATTGGAAAAGATCGTTGAAAAGCATCTCTAAAGAGAACTACGCCACAAATACCAACCACCCTGATGGGCCAGGATGGCTTGGAAGCCAAACAAAAATAAGTAGTATCAATGATAAATGAGGTTAAGGAGGTCAGTGTAGAGCAGAGGCTGAACCTGGAGGATGAATCAGATTTGGAATGAGGCTGGATAGGGAGGAAATAAGAGATGTTAGGCTGGATAGGGAGGAAAACACTTGCCCACCTTCACCTCCCGCCCCACAATACAACTAAAGCTAAGGGGTGCGGAGAGAGATGTTGATGGATATATCCTATCGCAGTGAAGGATAACCGCAGGTTTTCTTACATGACAGGGTGAATGGGTATTTTGGAAAGATTAGCCTGGGGACCTCTCTGGTGGTCCAGTGGGTAAGACTCCACGCTGCCAGTGCAGGGGGCCGGGTTCCGTCCTTAGCTGGGGAATTAGATCCCACATGCGTGCCACAACTAAGATGTAGCACAGCCAAAATAAATAAATATTACTTTTAAAGAAAGAGAGATTAGCCTGTTTTGTTTGCAAGATGAATTAAAAGGAAGAGGGGCTTCCCTGGTGGCGCAGTGCTTGAGTCCGCCTGCCGACGCAGGGGACGCGGGTTCGTGCCCCGGTCCGGGAAGATCCCACATGCTGCGGAGCGGCTGGGCCCGTGAGCCATGGCCGCTGAGCCTGCGCGTCCGGAGCCTGTGCTCCACAACGGGAGAGGCCACAACAGTGAGAGGCCCGCGTACCCCCCCGCCCAAAAAAAAAAAAAAGGAAGAGCAGGGGAGCTGAGGGTAAATGCTCCCAGCAGGGCAGGGCTGTTTGGCCAGCCACACTCTCAGAGGATCTGGACTGGGGTTCTGGTTCTATCACTGTGACCTTGGACAAGCCACTTAACTCCAAGAAGTCTTTTTTCACTTGCAAAACAGGAGTGATGACATCTGCCCTCCCAGGCCCCGGAATACCAGCATCACTTAAGGAGATAATGCCCCCAGGTGCCTGGCTTCCAACCACAAGCTGCGGGAACAAACCAGCTGGAACAGGTGCTGGTATAAGGAGGTCAAAAGATGGGCTGTGAAGGAGAGCCTACCTACCATCCCTCCTGGGGCTCAGCACCCTTCTGGGGGCCGTCAGAACAAGCAGGCCCTAAAAAAGGAAGAGGACTCCAAATCAGAGCGAGCCTTCTCCAAATAATACTCAGGGACTACAGACTTCCTCTCCCCACCCTGACTGAGATCCAGAACCCATACAGCAAAGAGGAGCCGTTCCATAAAACACAGGCCCTGTTCTGCTCCAGGCCATCTTTCAACCCAATCAAGGTACCTGCTTGGTATAATTTTTCAGAAGATCCCCAAGCAGAGATGAGAAGCCGTGAGTTTATACCTCCTGCCTGCTCCCACCCTTTAAGGAACATAATAAGACTTGCTTGGCTTCTCTCACTGGTGCCTCCCCGGCATCCTCCCAGGCCGCTTTAGACCTCACCCCAGGCCTCCTCTCAAAATGAAGTTTCTGATCCGGCTTGGCCGGCTCTTTTTAAAAACACTATCTCATCTATGACATCTCCTTTTCCATTGTTATGTGGCTAAACACCTTAGACTCTACACTCCATGGTCTTGGGACTTCTTCAGTAAGTAATGGTGCCTGTGCATGCAGTCAGGACTCAAAAGTGTCAGGGTGGACCAGGGCCATCAGTTTCACTTTTTCTTGGCCCACTTAATAAAGGAGCCTTTCCCTCCAGCTGCCAAACTTCCTTATTCTCATTCTTTAAAATTGAGCTCAAATTGGGGGGAGGGGCAACATAAGAGTAGGGGATTAAGTGGTACAAACTACTATGTATAACATAAACTACAGGGATCTAGTATACAGCACAGGGAATATAGTCAATATTTTATAACAACTATAAATGGAGTATAAGCTTTAAAAATTGTGAATCACTGTGTCGTACACCTGAAACTTATATTGTAAATCAACTACACCTCAATAAAAAAACTTTGTTTTAGTAAAATGAAGCTCAAATCTTACCTCTTCCACACAGCTCCCAACTGAAGCAAAAAAAGCCCAATTCAAAGGTGTCCCCTCGCCACTTAGAGCACCGCCCCTCTCCTGTAGCTACACAGACAGGTAAGGTTACCCTTTTCTATACTGTAAGTCACTCAGACTGAGATTCGTGTCCTCTTTGTACCTGGTGGGCAGAGAGAGACATCAACGCAGAAAAGACCCCGAGATCTAGGATAAGAGGTGACTTTAGCGAAAGGTCAGGAAAAAACTAGGGCAGCCTTCTAGGATCCTCAGGTCATATATGTCCTCGGCCTTCCAGAGTAACCCTCCCAGGGTGGTGACTGGGATAGGTCTTTTGATGAAGATAAAGATAGTCAACCTAAAATAGCAGGGTCATGTAAAGTGAGCCAGGTTCTTGGAAATGTTCTAGAAGTATGTTGAGAGGAGGAACCCCTGGACGAAAAGAAGATCTGGCGGATGTCAAGAGCCTAAAAGAAGCGCTGGAGAGGAAGCGTCCAGCGTGGTCCAAAAGGGAGGGTGACCTGAAAGAGAGGGCACATTTCCTGTCTGGCAGGCCGAGAGCAGTGATCCAGTAGGCCTGATGAAAACACCTCTTAAGGACACCTGACTCTCAGCACTTATCCCGTGTTCATCAAGCAAACTTCTAACTTTAATTACATTTTCCAGTGACTCTGATACCAGTAAGCTGCCAGAAAACATCAGGACCACTAGGTCCTGTAGCACTAGGATCTGCGTTGAAAGGACAAGTCCTGTTATAAATCTGTAAATTGAACATCCTGGTGTACGTCACACTCCTGTCTCTGAAGAGCACGATTGTAAGATGTGCCGTGAATCTGACTTTCCAGCTCACAGAGCTGACGTGAGATGCTAAGTCGTGATCCTCCACCCAAGAGCAGCAACTCCCACAGGTGCAGGTGGGAATGCCACGCCTGCCTGACTGGTTTTAACTCAAAGTTCAGCGTTCTGTGGCGTGCTTTGTCATAAAATCCAGTGCTGGTGGGAGGTGGGGAGATTATGTTGCTTCCCTCAAACAGGACATTACCACCTGAGTCCCTGTACTCAGAATCAGAGAAGCCGGGATCCCTAAGAAGCCATCTGCAAAGCCACATATTGGGAGGACACTGCATATTTTCTGCCACATAAACATTCCCACTGACCCCAAGACCAGCGAGACCTTATCCCGGCAAAGGCTACAAGATCAAGATGGATGTCTCTTCTGATCCCGGCCTGCCCTTCCATCTGCAGCCCAAAAGCCTCAGTACTACACAGTAGACCTGTGACTACCTGCTGATTACAATCTACGCTCCTTGCATGGCATTCAAGGCCCCCACAACCTGCAGCACTTACATCACACAGCCCACACTCTGCCCACCCACTTGCTGTTTCCCAAATATGCCCTTTCCCTGCCTCTGTGCCTTTGCTCGTGCTGTTCCTTGCTCTTCCCCTTCCCCTTCCACTGGCCAAAATCCCACCTATCCTTCTAGGCCCAATTCACCAGTTACCTCCACCAAGAAGGTTTCTCTAGACCTGAACTGGCCAATAAGAGAGCCACTGGCTGCATGTGCCATTTAAATTCATTAAAATTAAATAAAAATTCAGTTCCTCAGGTGCACTAGCCACATCCCAAGTGTCCAAGAGCCCATGTGGGTTTTTGGTGCTACTGTACCAGGGACACAGATTTTAGAACATTTCCCTCATTGCAGAATGTTCTTTGGACAGTGCTGCTCTAGCCCCTCCCCCTGATCTTCCCCCACTGAAAAGTCACCCTGTCCCTCCTTCTCCTCCGTACTCCCAGAGCACTTTGTAATCCTCTCCTAGCACTTGCCAGTCTTTGCCTGTACTAAGCTGATTGTGTACTCATCTTTCTCCTCCACAAAATTAAAAATCCTAGAGGGCAGGGCCGGGATCTTACTCAGGTTCACATGCAAGCAGTGTGGACCAGAGCCTCTTGCACACTGTAGAGGATGAAAGCAGTGTTTGCTGAACTGAATCCAACATTGTCTCAGGAGCCTCATATGGAGTCCACTGACCAAGTTCCCAGATGCGGACAGGTACTTTCCACAGCAAAGTTCCAATCGGCGCTAAGAGGTCCAGGTCCAGGGCTCCCGAAAGAGGCCAGGAATCTTTGTTTTCCTATTCCCCTGCAATCCATATGGAGGTTGCAAGCAAATGACCAGGACTGGGCTGCTGGCAATGAAGCTAAAAATAGCCACAGAGCCAACAACAAGGAGTTAGCAGGACTTGTTGCTAGGGAGACCGGTCGCAGAGAGAGCAACCAAGCAGGGAGGAAGCGTCAGACCTGCACCCAGAGAGCAGAGGCCACGGTGGGGGGAACTCAAAGTTGACAGGGGTCCAAGGATCCCACCTAGAGATGTTCTGCCTTCTGGTAGCTCCTGACTAATGCACTAAGTGGGGCAAGTGTTCCCCCTGTCCCTCAGTAACCCATCTCCATGGAAACCACCATTGCTGGGGTGAAGTACCAGCCCCTGGAAGGGAGGCCTCTGCCTGGAGCCGGTTGTTATGGCAACCCGCCCCCCGCGCGCCCCCCCCCAGCCCATCATCCTCTCTCTCCTGGCTTCTCCTGTGGGGAAAAGGTGGGGGCCTGGCCTTGGCTTAGCCAGCATGACCAGGAAACACCGGCTTCCTGACAAGACTGACCTACAACGGGCTCTTCGGAAGCTCCTGGGACCCCGGTACGGCCTGTCAATCCTCAGCACAGGGCAGAGCTTCCTTTCCTTCCTGTGAGGGCCTCACGGATCACCTTGCCAGGAGAATCCCACACTCATGTGGGTTTATTTGTATCAGGATCACCCGAGGAGATTTTTAAAAATACAGATTCTTGGGCCCCACCTATGGAGATCAGCTGGCTTGGGGTAGGGCCCAGGAATCTATTAAAACCTCGCTAGGTAATTCTGATACCAGCCAGGTGTGGAGACCACCAATGGCCCTGGCTGTGACAAATGAGGAAACAGGCCTACAGGGGACTCAGCCCCCCCACCCAAAGGGTCAGAGCCAAAAACCGAGGAGGAGGTAAACACACACCTGAGGGGAGCTGCCCACCTCCTGGGCCTGTCTCTCTTGCTCCCCCTTGAAACGAGAACACGCCGTCTCTGATACTGGACTGGGATTTAAAACTGAGCCTCTCAACAAACCGTCCCCTGTGGCAGAAAGTGGAAGGTAGTGGGGCTAGGCAGTCTGGTTCCCAGAGTGTACAGAATGGTGGCTGCCCAGGCAGATGATCTGGGCTGAAAGAGAAATCCATCCTCCTTCGGAAGGAAAGCTGAAGGGTCACCATGGCAACTGCAGGGTGCCGGCCCGGCTAGGCTTGGTGCCCTCCCCAAACCTGGGCCCAGGAGAGGCACAGCTTTAGGCAAACGCCATGGGTCAGGGGCACCCCCCTCCCCCGCCAGTCTAGTCTAGTTTCAGAACTGTCAGGAGGCTGTGCTCTACCCTGGAGCCAACCTCTGAGCCTGCCCGAAACACACCTAACACTAGGGTCCAGGAGCCCTAGGAGTCCCGAGCACATGCAGTAGCCAGGCCAGGAAGGACATGGAGGAGACGGTGCAGGAGATGGCCTCCACCCGCCTGTTACTCACAGCCTAATTGCGTGCCCAAGACCCGCCGCACATGAAACCACAGCCCTCATTCAAGACAGCATGCAATTAGATGGTAAATTATGTGGTGGAGATGCTTCCTCCATGTGCTGAAGGAAATCCGAGGTGGCCCGGATCGGGAGAGGCAGGAAGCCTCAAGGGAGGATGAGAGAGGGTGAACCAGGGCTGGGCCCAGCCTCCCAGGTTTCCCAGACAGCACGGCCAGATCACCGGGGGCATCTGCAACCGCATTAGCTTCCCAGGGAGAAGCACGAGCACAGCTGTATGGACACCTGCTGGGGAGGAGAGCTGCCTGGGGCCTGTTGTACCATCCGCTCAGTCACAGAAATTCTGATCCAGAGCGTAAAATGCAGGGTCTGGGAGCCACCTCTTCGCTGACCCCTCACTTCTCCATCTCCCCGCCTCTGTCCCAGGCAGCCCTCATTCCTCCCTGGCTCCCCCATTCCTTCCCAGGTCATTACCACGCTTCCCTAATGGGAGGGCTTGGAAGCCCCAACTCTCCAGACCTGCCATCAGGCTCCTGGAGCCTCAGCTGCTGCCTCTTCCCTCCCCGCGCCGATCCGCGTCCTCTTTCCCTACAGCTCCGGGTCTGCTGCAGAGGGGGAGGCTTCTCCACAAACCCAAGTCTCCTGCCCCCAGCACTTCCATCCCCTAACCCGGAGCGAGTCGAGTGCAGGCTCTGGGCGGGGAGCAGGGGTGGCGGTGGCGTTGCTGCAGGTCCCCAGACCTCACCTGCTCCTCGCCAGGAGAAAGAACAGACGGAGCAGCATGTGAGCAGGGGATCCCAGCCGACGCCAGGACGGTCAGTACGCACCTAGCTTCTCTGTATCTTAGTTTCTTGATCGGTCTAATGGGACCACAGATATCTGCTGAATATTACAGATAAGATCAAAGGAAGTCAGGAGGGCATATCATTTAAAAGGTGGAAAGAATCTTACGACAGGTTTGCTTGAGCACAAGCTCATACAGTCACTTTGCTTTAAAAACTAGACTCTGGAGAGAAATGTTAATTTTATACCTGGGGTGGGGGGGGGGTGTATCAACAGGAACCAGGTAAACCTGAACAGCCTGGGCTGCTTTCTCCTCCCCTCCCCCAACCCCATCTCCAGCCTCCAGGGGTCAAAGGGAGGGACCTCAGGGACCACCATTCAGATTCAGGCATGCAGACCCTATCAAGTTTCAGGGTCCAAAGAGAAGACCCAGGAGGAGCCCAGCAGACAAGCACTGCGGTAAACCTTTGCTGAAAACAGCAGGAACGCCTACCATCTCCATCCCAAAGGAAAAGTCCTTTCCGGTCTTCTCCCCCACCTACGTTTGGAAACCGTTCTCTAGCTGTGCCGGCCTTAGAGCCCGTACTTCTTCCTTGGCTCGGTGTGTTCAAGGTCTGAGAGTCTCAACCCCGCTGTACATTAGAATCACCTGGAGAGTTTTAGGAACGCTCTGGGCCAGGGCCCATCGTTAAATTCCAGATGCACTGGACCCAGAGGGAGGGGCCCAGGCAGCGGTGGTTAAAGCAAACTCCCAGGTGATCCGAATGTGCGGGGAGACCCCCGATGTGGGTGACAGGGTGGTAGGTGATACAATAAATGCATTTTTGGAGGAATCTCTGCTGTCAGATTTGGTTTACTTCGAATCTTCCGAAGCTTTGTGGTTCTCAAACTTTCACAAGCCCCAGAACCATGGAGACCTGACTAGAAAACCAGATTTCTCAGGAACAACACCAGAGTTTCTGCCTCCTAGTTTCAGAATGGGGCCTTGGAATGTGCCTTTTTAACGCACTGCCTAGGTAATACACAAACCTGCCCTTTAAGAAATACTGAATTCCAACAGCATCCTTGGTATATATAAAGCAAGTCCAACTCAATTTCTGGTTTTTTGTTTGCCCCATATAGTTGCCTTTTTTTTAATTTATTTTTTATTTTTTTATAGTTGCCTTTTAAACAGTATCTAGATTCAAATATATAGGAGACTGCACTGTTTTATCCCTATTTTTGTTTAATCCATCTGAGTTAGAAGTGAAAAGTTAAAATACCCTGCCCACTAATCATTGACTAGAGTCATACGGCATCTGTGAAGAGTTGTTATTAAAGAGTGGCAAGTCAGAAAGATGGTAACATTCACACACACACACACACACAAACACACAGCGCATGCCAGCCAGCTGCTCCCAGAGGCCCCAAGTGCCTGCCGCTCCCCACCCGGGTCCTCTCAAGGCAGGGCTGCTCTCCATGCGTTGGGCTCTTCCCTCCCTGCTCACCAGCCTGCACTTGCCTTCCAGGTGGATGACTCTTGAGTGCCTGCTAACCCTCTCCCCACCAACAGCCACCATGCTGGCTTCTCAAAAGCAGCTTGTCCAAAACCTAACTTAAAAGTCCACTCCCGGGCTTCCCTGGTGGGGCAGTGGTTGAGAGGCCACCTGCCAATGCAGGAGACACGGGTTCGTGCCCCGGTCCGGGAAGATCCCACGTGCCGCGGAGCGGCTGGGCCCGTGAGCCATGGCCGCTGAGCCTGTGTGTCCGGAGCCTGTGCTCCGCAACAGGAGAGGCCACAGCAGTGAGAGGCCCACGTACCACACACACAAAAAAAGTCCACTCCTCCTAAGAGAATATCTTCATGACCCTGGGGTAGGCAGAGAACTCAAGAGATCACACACACACACACACACACACACACACACGCACCCCAATACAAGAAAAATTTTGTTAAATTGGACTTTATTAAAATGAAAAACTTCTGCTCATCAAAATACATCCTTAAGAAAACGGAAAGTCCATACCACCTTCCTGCCCCAAACCTGCTCTTCCTCCCTAGCTGAGATAATGCCCCCTCACCCCCAGCCCCCAAACCCCAGGCAGGTTTCTCTCTTCCTGCCAACCAGAGGCAAGCTGTATCTACCAAGTCTGCCTCCCACTGCCTGGACCCTCCGCCAACACCAGACGTAATGCCCTCCTAATCGGTCTAAGCTTCCCTGCTCTGGGCCCCCTTGCAATGCGGCCACGGTTATCTTCCCAAAATACACATCCAGTTCCCTCACATTCCAGCTCCCTCTACACAGTGAAGCCTGCATTTCTCACTATGACAGGAAGACTGGTGACGATCTGACCATCTCCCTTTGTAGTTTTCTCTCTTCTTCCTCCCCAACTCCCACACCTAGTTACCAGATCTCTTGCTGTTCCCTAAACAACCCAGAAGCTTCATGCCTCCTTCTCTTTGCCCTCAGTGGTTCTTTTCCCTGAAACACCTTCTCTATTTATCCCTACTGGAATTCTCAAAGGACACCTGCTCCATGAAACTTTCCAGGAGTTCCTGCAGAAGCTCTCTCGCCCTCCTCTGTGCTCACCAGACTCGTGGTGGCAGGAGCACAGAACTGCATCTGACACAGCAGCTCATGGTGAGCACTCCTGCCTCCTCCTCTAGACCATGTGTGCCCTGGGACTGGGTGCAGCAGTCTCCTGCAGCGCCAGCACGGTGCTCTGTGGATCTAAGAAATACTAACACAAGTCCGTTCACTCCTTCATCTAGAGCGTAGGCTCCTTAACAGAGTCCAGCTGACCCCCGCCACGCTTGAGCCTCCCTGGACCTCCTTAACGAATGGTCTGATCTTTAAAACAAAGCAGAGAGAAGGGCACCGTTATGTCTTCTCCTGTTTGCCTCGTAGCAAGGGCTATGAGGATGTTTCCAAAAGCTGAACTAAATATGCAAGAAATCTTGAGGTGCTCTAGATCCCAAACTCCTAGAGGGTTTCTTGGACCACCTACCTCATGATCCCACTCAATGCCCTGCCCCCACTGTCCCTGTTAGGCAAACTCCTGTCCCAGTGGCAGGCCTGCAGGATGTCTCTTCTTTGGCAAGCTTTCCCAGGCTCCTTGGGCAGGGCAAGTTAGCCGCTCCCATGGCCCCTTTCCTCACATTTCTATTGCAACCTATTGCAGTACTTACCTGCCTACCTCTCCCAGGGTGGGATTCTGACATTCCTTTAAATGTGTTTCTCTAGTGTCTAGAAAATGTGGGAACACAGTAGAGACCCAGATGCATGTGGAGTTTTCTGAAAGCCTGAGCACAAAGTATTTGCTCAGTCAAGGTTTGTAACTCTCTAAAGTAACGAACAGGGACTTCCCTGGTGGTTCAGTGGTAAAGAATCTGCCTTACAATGCAGGGGACGCGGGTTCGATCCCTGGCCAGGGAACTAAGCCCGTGTACCACAACTACTGAGCCCGCGCACCTCAACTAGAGAGCCTGTGTGCCACAAACTACAGAGCCCACACGCCCTGGAGCCCAAGCGCCACAACTAGAGAGAAGCCTGCACGCCGCAATGAGAGATCCCGAACGCCTCAGCGAAGATCCCGCGTGCCACAACTAAGACCCGATGCAGCCAAAAATAAAATAAATAAAATAATGAACAGATGATTGTGTGACTAATGAAAACTAGCGGTCAGGGGCAGACCTAGGAACATGGCGACCAAAGTCAGAACAAGGAGGTGAGTTCCTGAGCTAAGGAAATGCCCCAGGAATATGTGCCTGTCAGACAGGGGTGCATTTGCAACATCAGCTTTTTTAGTGATGGATTCAAGCCCCTCCCTCGCCCAGGC
The DNA here is from genome assembly GCF_964374135.1 of Grampus griseus. Classification (NCBI taxonomy): domain Eukaryota; kingdom Metazoa; phylum Chordata; class Mammalia; order Artiodactyla; family Delphinidae; genus Grampus; species Grampus griseus. The sequence goes on from NC_139009.1 coordinate 19,151,648, forward strand.
CTAGTTAACGATGAGCTTCATGTCCCACCTTTCTGATCCTGGCAGAAAACACAGAGGAAGAAAAGGGGACCACCATGAAGAGGAAAAGAAAGCTACATTCTAGGCTTCCCTGGTGGCGCAGTGGTTGAGAGCCTGCCTGCCGATGCAGGGGACACGGGTTCATGCCCCGGTCCTGGAAGATCCCACATGCCGCGGAGCGGCTGGACCCGTGAGCCATGGCTGCTGAGCCTGCACGTCCGGAGCCTGTGCTCCGCAACGGGAGAGGCCACAGAGGCCACAGCAGCGAGAGGCCCGCATACCGCAAAAAAAAAAGAAAGCTATATTCTAGCACAAAATGTGAATTTTATGGAAGTTTTTTTCTAAGCATCTTTATCAAGGTGCTTTACGTATGTGCCTCTTGAAGAGGCATATATGTGAAGTCTGAGAATTCACTCAAATATTTAACTTAGGATGTACGTACAAGGTCATATAAGAGACAAAGGGAGCTACAGGTCATGACTCCAGTCCTCCTCCCCCTAAATTATGCAGTTTCAGAATCTCGGGGGTCGGCTAGTCTATTTGTGTCACACTGCAAACGAGGAAACTGAAGCGCAGAGAAGAGAACGACCTTCTCAAATTGATCAGGGGTAGAGGCTGAGCCCAGAAACCAGGCCTCCTGAATCTCATTCTATTCATTTAAGCCAGTTTCACAACATCAAACATAAGATCATGAAAAAACAGTAATTCAAGGGCAAGGGCTCAGGACCAAATGAGGGGAGCAGGAAGTGCGGGAGGGGTCCCCAGGGTGAAAAGGACCCAAACCTGGCAAGACCCGGCAGCCAAGGTGGGGTGAGGGCGGAGGTGGGGTGAGGCAGCATGGGCAGGAGGGCTGGGCCACTGTGCTCCCTCCCACCCCATTCTGTTGTTTCAGGGGAAGCCAAGACTGAAAACCAGGAAGACCCGGTTCTAGTGGAGTCATCTGGGTACCAAACAGAAGCAGCATGCAATCTGGAGTCTGGTTTAGCCCATGGGCCTCTCCACAAGGACATCCATGTGGCTCTTAACCTCCTCACCTAGGGGAATCTTAGCTTCCTAATCGTAAAATGGGGATAAAAATTAGTTCTTGTAGTAATTGCAGATAATATACCTGTCAAATGAAAAAAATACAATTTAGTAACAAGTTTGATGTCCTTTATTCAAGGCAGAACAGCGCTTGGACTGGGGGAGAACAGCACCTCAGAGCTGCACGCGCTCTTGACCAGGGTTGCTGGGCGAGAGCGAGGTTCACCTACTGTTAGAAGAGGCACCTCGGAACAGGGCGTGATTGGCTAGGAGAGATGGAATTTCCCTAAAAGGCAGCTGGTCCTGTTTCCTAGGGGAAGGTGAGCTCGCTAAACTGAGTTGGAGGATTGTGATTGGTGGATGTTAGGATTCCCGGGCAAGAGTTTCCTGTAACTGCACTAACCTAGGTTTATTTATTTTATTTTATCCTTTAAACTTTTTTGGCTGCGCCACGAGGCATGCTGGGATCTTAGTTCCCCAACCCCAGATGGAACCCGTGCCCCCTGCAGTGGAAGCACGGAGTCCTAACCGCTGGACCACCAGGGAATTCCCAGGCACTGACCTAGGTTTAGATTCGTGAACTGGGCTGGGCCACAGGGGTGGCCTCCATTGTGTGAATCCTGATAGACAAATTAACTTTATCATCTCTTAGGACTGTGGCGAGAGTTAATGCTTTCGGCACAGTCCCTGGCGTGAAGTACGTGCTCACAAAGCTACCCCTTTGGCCTAGCTCAGGCTTGGCCGTGGCCGCTGGTGGACCAGACTCAAATTACGACCATCCTCCCCACTACTGTTTTCTCACCACTAAAAAGTGAGGGTTGTTCTAAGAGCTCTTCTCTCTGTGGCCCCCAGATGGAATGAACACGCCAGTGTGCAAACAGCCGGTCCATTTAAGAGACAATGGGGCGCCTCTATGATGACAGTTTCACAGCCCGTCCTAAAGGCCAGCCCTGGAGCTCACTACTGATTACGAGCTGTCACAGGAGTCCCTTTAAAATGTGTTCAGCCTTTTGGTAAAGTACACTTGTCATGCCTGCTCCAAATGGCATCATCTCCTTCAAGGGTGATGTTATTTTTGAGGCCATCCTGCAAGCGTTCAGGTTTTCATTAGTTTACATATAGTGAATAAGCAAGGACCGTCTGCCAGTCGGAATCCCCTAAAACTGCTACGCACATACTTTGCTAATAATTTGGTTTGAGTCCTTAATGGTCTACTTTGTGTTGCCATTTCTCACATCTCCTGTACTAAAGCCCAGGAGATCACACTTAATTCATCTCCTTATTCCCAAAGCCCCCAGCACAATGCCCCCCCCCAACATAGTAGGTGCTTAGCGGTTGCTTATTAAATGCAATATAGCACAGCAGGAGATGACATTCACAGGCTGGACGTTCACAGGCTGTTCTTCCCAGGGCCAACAGGAAGCACAGTCTGTTGAGACTGCAGGGTTATAAAGCAAGAGGAAGCAACATTTGCTCAGCTCACAGAAGCAGCAGCACAAATGGCCGATAAACATATGAAAAGGTGTCCAACCTCACTTATTATCTGGGAAATGCCAATTACAATCATAACAAGACACCGTTTTCCCACCCGTTAGATTAGCAAAATATTGATGTTGGCAAAGGTGGAGATCTTCTCATACCTTGTTTACGGGAGCATAAATTGGCACTGCCCTTTCTGGAGGACAATTTGGCAGAGACTGTATCAAATGCAAGATATATATTCCTTTCAACCCAGCATTTCTCTTTCTAGGTATCTATCTTAGAGCAACAGATGCGCAAAGAGGCGTGACCCAGGATGTTCACTGCTGCAGTGCTTATGCAGTGAAATACTGTAAACCACACAAGTGTCCGCCAGTGAGAGAATGGTTAAATAAAATCGTGGTAATCCATATGGTGGAGGAGAACAGTAATTACGTGGCTTGATTGCCCAGATTTATTCTAAGCGAAAAACCAAGCTGTAAAACGAAACTACGGTGTGGTTCTATATATATTAAAAAAAGGAAAAGAAAAAAAAAGCAACTGTGAAGCAAAATTATATATTTACACACACACATAGATAGATAGAGAAAATCATGTCATATATACACCAAACTGATAGCATTAGGTACCTCTCTGATGGGGGAATTAAAATCACTGGGAAGGGATGGGTTTATTTATTTTTTTAACAGGAATGTATTTGTGTAATACTTATGTAAAATCAGTTTTTAAAAATTATTCATTTCTGGGAATTCCCTGGCGGTCCAGTGGTTAGGACTCCGCGCTTTCACTGCCAAGGGTGCGGGTTCAATCCCTGGTCAGGGAACTAAGATCCCACAAGCTGCGCTGCATAGCCCAAAAAAACAAACAACAAAAAAAAAACATGATCCGTGTCCTATTATACGCTAGCCCTGTGCTATAAATGTTATGTAGTATACCTGACTAACCCACACAACTCTGAGATTCGAATTATTCATTAATTCATTCAGCAAACCTTTACCTAGTACCTCCTGAATGGCGGCCTTGGAGGCAGAGGTGCCAAGAGGGCCTGCTTTGAACAAGCTCAGGTTGGGCAGAAGCAGAAAACAAACTGGTGAGTGCTACTCCCATGAAGATGAGACATGCCCAGCAGAGCAGAGTAGAGCCAAGTCTAGAAACAGCACAGGGACCTCAGCTGTGCTCAGTAAGTGAGGCTGAAGGTCCCACATCCAGTCAGTAGCCGAGTCGGCATCTGGACTCACCTCCAGGAAAGGGGAGGCCATGAGGGCAGCCTGTGAGAAGGGGAGGGGGGTCTGAGGGCAGGAGGGAGAGGGGAGGGGAGGAGATACTGTGATATTTGGACCACAGGTTATTCGTTATCAGTATTTAATATGTATTAAGCATCTAATAAGTCTAAGGATGCAGAAGTCCTTCCTTCCGGGTTGGGAGCCAGGAAAGAAACCAGATCCTAGATCAGCAGGACACGGTACCTTGGCTCTAAGTAATTTAGAATCAGTTGGGGTGAAGAGATTAATGAGAGTCATAACATCACCCGGCCGTAACTGTGTCCTAAAGCCCTAAGCAGTGATACACACTGGGAGTCTGCAGGCTCTCTGGCTCAATGACTGTTCCAGCTGCTTGGCCAGGCCTCTGCCTCTCAGTAATGAGGGTTAATAAAGTAACACCTGTAAAAAGCCCTTCCTAAGCCTAAAGCGCTCCCTCAGGGTCATTCTGTTCTGAAAATAGTCAGAAGGAGGAGCCTGGAACTGCCCGCTTTGGGGTGGAGGGATGCCTTGCCTCTGCCCTCCCAGCTGCCCAGGCCTGGGCCAGCTCTGCCAGGCCAAGGAAGGTTCTCCTCGACTCAAGCACAGCAGAGGCCCAGTGGGAACAGCAGGAGCACAGGGTGGCGAAGACTCAGCCGCTGCCTTACCCGTGGGAGCCCACCCACAGTCCCCCAGCCCCACGCTGTTCTCCGGGTACACTTGTCAGGACCCCCGCAAACCAACGGCTTGGGCCTGAGCTCCCTGAGAAGAGGTCTCGTATTCACCCACCTCCCAACTGCTTAGTCAACCAACAGGTATTCATTGAGCCTGTTCTCCCTGCCCCAAATCAGGTTGGGCATGATTGGTGAAGACATAACATGTAAGAAAGAGTTAGTGAAAAATACTCTATGAAGTATAATTGATTGCTAAACCCAACAATATTAACACTAAGGACTGCAGGGGTGCAGAGGAGGGAAGAGGTCAGTGTGGACTGGAGAAATCCTAGAGAGCTTCCTGGAGGAGGTAGCAACTCTGGGACTCAACCCTGAAGCATGGATAGGGGAAAGCACAGCAGGAACAACGGCAGGGAGGAAGGACGTATAAAGGGGAGACTGGTCCCTCACGGGGGACCTTCCTATTACAGAATGGTAGTAAAGTGGGGTGGAGCCATTGTGGAGGTCACAGTGAGGGTTGAAGCCTTGAGAAACAACCAGAGGATTTCTGACATGATGGGGAGACAGTGGAGAGCCATTGCTGGGCTTGTAGCAGGACCTGGTGATGACTAAAAGGACTGGCATAGAGATGCAGAGAATAGGAGATGGGACAGACACCAGCATCCCAGTTCCAGCAGGAAGCCCCACTTCAGCCTCAGGGAAGGAGGAAATGCCCCATTTTCCTCATCCAATTATTTAAAATTTCATTCATTTGTGATATTCTAAGTCTTCTTAATTTTTTTTTTAAAGGCCTGGGGAGGCAGATAATCTCAGATGGACAGCACAGTAAAGAGCAGACCTCACTCAGTAACTGTGGACTGACAAGGGTGGTCACGGGAAAAGGAAACTAAGCCGAGGGGGATGCTTTGAGGGAAGAAGGCCCTACAGGTGGGGCATGTGGACCAGGTGCAGACTGGGATCAGGTGAAGCACCACAGCAGGGCACACAGGCCCTCAGGCCCCGCCCAGCTTCCCAGCCACACTCCTGCTGCTCTGAGCCCAGCACCTGCACCCTGTGCTCCATCACCCACCACCATGAACCTCCATTCCTGAAAAGGCCACACTGTCTTGTGCCTCCGAACCTTTGCACATGCTGTATGTCTCTTTCTGCAGTGCCTTTCCTCCCGCTTCCCTAAATTCAAGTTCATCCTTTAAAAGCCAAAAGCCAACTCTTGCTGATTTGAAGATGACCCCAGGCAGAATTAGTCTAAGAGTCCCTTGGTGATACTCTCCCTGAGGTGCCCGATCCCTCGCCCTGTCATAGGATAACCAGGAATCCCCTAGGCTTCTGGTCGCTCCAGTATCTTACTGGGCACTCAGACAGGGAGGGTTCTGACTGTCGGCGCAATGATGGTGGCCTGCAGGAACTTCAAAGGGCAGGCATCACCTTCTGAGGTTTGGAAATGCTGGCGGGACCTCCCAGGGGCATAGTCTGGGAAACAGCTTGTATTCGGCAGTAGGGAATGTGTCTTTTTTGGGAGTAGGATCTACGAGAGCACACAAGTGGTAAGGGGAGCAAGACTGGCTGAGGGGACTTCCCTGGTGGCGCAGTAGTTAAGAATCCGCCTGCCAATGCAGGGGACACGGGTTCGATCCCTGGTCCAGGAAGATCCCACATGCCATGAAGCAACTAAGCCCCTGCACCACAACTACTAAGCCTGCACTCTAGAGCCCAAGAGTCACAACTACTGAAGCCTGCATGCCTAAAGCCCGTGCTCCACAACAAGAGAAGCCACCACAATGAGAAGCCTGCGCACCACAAGGAAGAGTAGCCCCCGCTCAGCACAGCTAGAGAAAGCCCACGCGCAGCAATGAAGACCCAACACAACCAAAAAAAAAAAGGTCTTTAAAGTCTGGCTGAGGGTGGGAGCAGACATCTGGGGGTGCCACTATCAAGGGAGGGAGCAGGCATCTGGGAGTGCCACAGTCAAGGGACAGAGGAGGATGCTAAGAAGATGCGGTTGGAGGAGATGGGAAGAATCTTGGGGATGAGGTCAGAAAGGCCTAGTGAGGCAGTTTCAGAAGAAAGGGCCAAGTGCCAGATAACTAAGAGGAAACTGCAAAAGGAGGACGGATTTCTTTCCCCTTGGTAAGCCACTTAGAAAACAGGCCTGACGAAGACAGTTACTGCTCTTTAGCCTGAGGGGCACTTGGGAATCTCGGGAGCTACCTGTGTTTCCCCATGGTTCTTTCTGGCCGCAAGGCATGTGGGATCTTAGTCCCTTGGCCAGGGATCAAACCCGAGCCCCCTGCAGTGGAAGCACAGAGTCTTAACCACTGGACTGCCGGGGAAGTCCTCCCCAATGCTCTTGTTACCTGTAGCTAGCCCTTCCCTAGTGCCCTGGCAGAGCCCAAGAGGGGCGAGTGTGGTCTCTGGGGATGGCCCCCACGTGGCAGTAGCAGCCTGAACTCAATCCCATTCCAGCCCCTTCCCTGTGCCCTGAGTAAGCTTGTGGCCAGCTCGTAACTCTGCAGCCCCAGCCCCTAGTCTGAAACAATGGGCTCCAGGGTTCTAGCGATTGTACCGGAAGTCGTGGAAATCTTGAGTTGTATCATATGAACAAGGAACGTTACTAGCAGAAAATATATTCTGGGTGCAAGTCTCTACATCTCAAGTCACGCATCCCTAAAATATTGTAAATTAAATCAACTTTAAAGTTTTTCTGTTCACGCTCATTGATGACCTTTATCAGTTGGGGGAAGCAGATGCCAAAGGTTTCTTTTTTTCTAGAAAAGCTTTTAATGGTTGTTGCACTTTGGTGATAGGTACATGGGGGTTCATTATACTAGTCTCTCTATTTCTGTCTATGTCAGAACAGGTTCATAATTAAAAAAAAAGTCTTTTTAAATTTTAGTGGAAATTTTAAAATTGAGAAAATGTATCTATTATCTTACTTTTCCCTGTGAGTTGAGAAAAGACCTGCCTTTTTTATTGCAGCTGAGAGCAGGCCTCCATACTGCTTCTTCAAGGGAGCACAGTTTGAGGATCACCAAATTTCTAGAAGCTTTTCAAGCGTAAAAGTCTTTATATCTAGGGACTTCCCTGGTGGTCCAGTGGTTAACACTCTGCGCTCCCAGTGCAGGGGGCCCGGGTTCCATGCCTGGTCAGGGAACTAGAGCCCACGTGCCGCAACTAAAAGATCCCGCACACGCACCAACGAGGTCCTGGTGCAGCCAAATAAACAAATAAATGTTAAAGAAAAAAAAAGAAGTCTTTATATCTAGCCTCTGGCCCTAGGGCTAAGGGAGAGCAGAAATACAGGCCACTCATAACAAGGGGTTAAAAAGCAAAGCCCCTCCCACAGGCCACAGGGGAATAGCCCCAGGTCCTGAATGAATTTCCATCCCAAAGACCACGCTTAATGCTCAGAGTCAAGCCTCTCTTCTCCCAGACCTTGGACAGGCTGTCCCTTTTCCAGGCTCCTCCAGGAGAGAAATTTCTGCCTTCCTGGATCCCAAAGGAACTGGAAACAATCAAGTAGCCACCCCACCCTGTACTGAACTTTCTCTAGAGCAAGTTCTCACACAATGCAAACGGCATAACACCATCCTTTGCAGGCCTGGGGTAAAGACAAGTGAGAGTGAAGGTGAAAGGCCCCACGTGGTGGCAGTTCGCGTTTCCCTTCCCTTCCTGGTGCCGGTAGGTCAACGGGCTTCTCTCTACTAACCAGACATACAGGAGAGCAGCCCCACAATGGTGCTTCGTAAACTGGTTTCGCCCCTTGGTCTCCACGGCATCACCTCCCCTCGCTACTGAAGCCCTCCCTGGGCTGGCTTTCTCCCTCCCAACCCGCACAGAAGCCTCTCTAAAAGTCACCAGCTACCTCCAGATCGGCAGGTGCAAACAGCCTGTCTCAACTCAGCCTCCGCAGGGCTGGGCGGCCACTGCCTCTGGAAAACCTTCTCCTTTCTGAGACACGGCTCTTCCTCCCTCTTCTTCCTCCCAGGCCCCTTCTCAGTCCCCCTCTCCACGTGGCTCTAAGTGTCGGGTTTCTGTGCACAGAATCCAGAGACACTGTCTCTGCTTTCTCCTCCTGTTTCCTACATGAGCTCATCAGTGTTCGTGGACTTAAACGCCAGGTTCTGCTCCTGACGCCGTCTCATCTTTGATTTGCAGCCTGGACCTCCCTAGGCTCCAGGCTCCAGGCACCTCAGCATCTCAGGCTAAACCCTTGATTCCCTCCCGTCCCAAACTCGTTCCTCCCCTAGTCTTCCCCACCTAAGGAAGTAGCACACCCATCACCCAGGCGTTCAGGCCAAACCCCTGGGAGTCGTGCTTCCATTCCCTCCCCTCCCCCACCCCGGCCATCCATCAGCAAGCCCTGCTGTTTCTATCTCTGAATCTCCGGATCTGTCCCTATCCGTCTCCATTGCTGCTCCTTTAATCCACATCAAATCACTCCCCTGCATAGAAACCTTCAATGGCTTCCCAGGACACAGCGTTAAACCAGCTTTCGGGGCAGCTTCCCCGGTGGCGGCGCAGTGGTTAAGAATCCACCTGCCAATGCAGGGGACACGGGTTCGAGTCCTGGTCCGGGAAGATCCCACATGCCGCGGAGCAACTAAGCCCATGCACCATAACTACTGAGCCTGCGCTCTAGAGCCCGCGAGCCACAACTACTGAGCCTGCGTGCTCCGCAACAAGAGAAGTCACCACAATGAGAAGGAGCCCGGGCACCGCAGCAAAGAGCAGCCCCCGCTCGCCGCAACTAGAGAAAGCCCGTGCAGCAACGCAGCCAAAAATAAATAAATAAATTTATAAAACAAACAAACAAACAAAAAAACAGCTTTCGGCCGGGACCTCAAGGCCCTGTATGACTGGACCCTGCTTACCGCCCAGTTTCATCGGACCCCACTTTCTCCCCTGCTCGGTTCACTCTGGGAGTATCGGTCTTTCACGTAGCCAAACAAGTCAGGGCCTCGCTTGTGCTATTTCCTCTGCCTAGAATGTTCTCCCCCACCCCACAACTCACAGAGCCAGCTCTTCTGTTCCTTTAGGCCTGAACTTAAATGCCACCTCCTCCAAGAAGCCTGTCCTGACCACCCCACCTAAAGCAGGCCTCTGTTAACCTCTATTTCAACCCCTTGTTTACTTGTTTCCTGTCCATCTTCCCCATCAGAATGTCAGCTCCAAGAGGGCAGGAATTCTATATGTGCAAAGCCCAGGACACTGCCTGGTTACACGGTAAATGTCCAATAACATTTGTTGAAAGAACAAAGGACCCAGCCACTGCCTAGGGATCCAGCAGTGCCCTGTAAGTGCGAGAGGTTAACCTGAAGGGGAAACTGAGGCTCAGCCAGGGCCTGACAACAGCTGCAGACAGTGGCTGAAGCTAACTTCCGGTTTCCCAGTTCCGTGGGACAGGCTGGGGCCCAGGCCAGAAGGCACCTCACCTCCCTTTTCCAGCGTGCCAGCCACTCGTCCCGCTTGCGCTTGCTGATGTAGTAGGGGTCCCCCGCCTGGAAGGTGAGCCGCGGCATGGGCCGCTGGCGGAGGCTGGACTCCCAGCCCAGGCCACCCCGCAGCCGGCCCCGGGAGCCCTAGGACAGAGATGACAGAGACAGACCGGCATTAAGGTGAGCACGGACAGCCCCGCTGCAGGGTTTTTTCCTCCTGGAGGGGAAACCAAGGAGGCACTCACCTCGAGCAGAACACAGAGCTCTGACTCCTGGCCAGAGATGCCAGCCCTGCGAGTGCGGGCCAAGCCCCTGTCTGGGCTGGAGAAGTGAGGGATGTGGGGCAGGACATAAACTGGGAGGGGAGGTGCTTGGTCTTGAAGGGGGACCAGCTGGCTGCCTCGCTGGGGGCCTTCCAACCTCCACACCCACTTCCTCTGCTCCTCACAGAGGGACATGTAAAGAAGGGGCCAGGGGCCACCTTGGGCCCCTCACACACACTCGCCACAGTCGGTCAGAGCGGTGGCTCTCTTCTCCTAGAATCAGGATCCACAGAGCCCCTGGGGGTTGAGGAAAACACTTGCCTCCATTTTCATGGATTCGATGTTGGTCTCCTTCTGTTCTTTGCCTGTGGAGAGGGAAGAACAAAGGGACTGTCGGCAGAGTTACAGGAGTGGCTCGGAGGCCTCACCTTGTGCCTGGGGTCCCTGCCACGGGGATAGGGCTTCTCCAACCGTTTAGTCATTCCTGTGTCAAACCTGATGGCCTACTGTGTGCCAGGCGTCATGCTGGCCCCAGGACTCAGAGCACAGCCAGGGCAGAAAAAGGACTGGGGCAGGGCTGGAGGCCCAAATCCGCAGGAACAACAGAAAAGCCAGCACTGTGGCTTCTGGCCCATCGAGTGCCTCAGGCACACAGAAGGGATCCGGAAATAGCCCCCTTGCCTGCTCCCAGTTGCGACACAGCTCCCTGCCCAGAGGAGGGGCCAGACTGCACAGCTCTCCCTGGCCCTGGAAGGGAGCACTGGCTTGTATGTGTGGGGTGCAGCAAAGATGCTCTAGGGGGAGGGGGAGGGCACAGGGAGACAGCAGCAAGACTCTGCTGAAACAACTTCGTCTCTCTGAGACTCAGTTTCCTCATCTGGAAAATAAAGATGCCGGAAATGGTTTCTAAGGTGCTCCTCAAGTTCTCAATATTGCGTTTCTGCCATGAATATCTGTTTCAGTCCCCCATTCTCCGCCCATTCTTAGGTCCCTGAGTTCAGCCTTTATTCTAGAAGCCTGGGATTCCAACTGTCTCCATGTGACCTCTGTAAGCTTTCCAGGCCTTTTCTTCACTGAATCAAGGTACATAACCCTTCTAATGCTTCCGGAAGGCAGCGTTTCCCTGCTCCTCTTCCCTGCGGTTCCTCAATGGGCCCTGATTCCAGTTCCTGGAAGGGAAGGCTCCCCTGGAGGCTGAAGCCCCAGCAGTACCGTCGTTAAGGGTCCGGGGCGGGGGGCACAGAATGTCCCTGCGCTCCTACCCTGGTACCTACCCACTCTCCTACCCCACCCAGCTCAGGGTTGTCACTTCTCAAACGCCCTTCCCGGGCCATCACATCCCGGAGTCTGCAGTCCTGGCCTGGCTGTAGGCTGGGTTAATTATGCCTCTGAGCTTCCTGCTGGAGGATGGGGCTGGGCTGGGGGGTGAGGAGAGTGGGAGGTGAGCCTCCTCTCACCTGGGCCCCAGAACTCCTTTGTCTGGAGCCAAGAGTACTGAGCTCGGGCCCAAAGCAGGAAGGTCACTAAGGCTGGCTCATGGTCGCTTGGGGGGGCGGGGAGGGGGGTGTGAAGGGGAGACAAAGAGCCCAAAACGGAAAAAACAGCCCCTCCTGCATCTCCTGGCTCTGAGGCGGAAACCAGCTACAGCACTGAAGGTCTCTGAATCCTCGGTCCCCGAAGAGGATGTTTCTTTCCCCCTCTCTCACTGGGGAAGACCCGGGGCTCTGCTTTGGGCTTTGGCGACCTGGAGCCTGGGGACGGGGAGGGCAGGGCCAGCACCTGCGGGCGAGTGGGAGGTGTGGACTCCGCGGTGCCAGCTGCCCCCAGGGGCGGGAGGAAGTGGGGGTCACGTGTACTCGCCAAGGCTGTGTACACAGCAGGCCTTTACGTCTCACCGGACTTTCTCTGTCTCCTCCTCGAGCTTCCTTTAGGCCCTCTTGTCTCACCACAGCCAGCTCCCCAACTTTTTCTCGGGCACCCTGGAGCCGGGCTTCCCCTCTTGCCCGCTCCGGGCCTCCCTCCTTCCCGGGGGTCGCCCCTCCTCTCAGATCCTCCGCGTTCTGCCCTAGTGAGGCTTTGGGCTGCCAGAAGGGGGCGCCCACCCTTGGATCAGGAGGCAGCCTGCTGCCCCCTGGGACCTTCCTTCGGGGGACCCTCCGTGGCATGTGGTTTACGGGGAATCATCTATTCATTAGAATGAAAGAAAGTCGGGGCTGAAGGAATTGTAGAGATGATGGGGTACTTGTCCAGCCCTTCGAAGGGGAAACTGAGGCCCCAGGAGCAGAGACGTACTGCCAGAGCTGAGATCAGATTTCAGAGCTCCTGACTCCCAAGCCGGCTAGCTTATTTCACACAGCACCACCCTGATGCCCCCCCTTCCTCATTCCCCAGCCCCCATGCTCCCCGAAACAGAATTTTTCCTCATGCGGTTTCCAACTGGCTTCTTTCTGGAATTTTCTCCCTGACATACTCTGCGCATGCCCACTTGAGTGATATCTCTCTCTCTCTCTCTCTCTCTCTCTCTCTCTCACACACACACACACACACACACACACACACACACTTTCCAGCCCGTCCCAGCAAAACAACCAACTGGGCGGCCTTAGAATGCAGCACTTGTCCTGAGTCAAGGGGGGTCAGCAGCTCTCTCGACACTCCCTCTGCAGTCCATCTGCTCCTGGCCCAGATCCAGGGTCACAGGCTGGGCCAGGTGGCTGTGTGCCTTCCAGGGTGGCCCTGGCAGGCTTGGACATGACCCTGGGGCATCTCATGTCCTGGGGGCAGGAGAGGCCAGGGTGCTTCTAACACTTACCTGTTGGTCTGAGGCTACACTCTGCCAGGGGCCACCCCCAAATTCCCTTTAAAGTGAAGCCAAATCTCAATGACAGGGCTGAGGCCAGGCTGGCCTCAGAGGGCAGCCACTAGCCCAATGCTGCGTGTTCTGTCTAAGCAGAGAGGAGCTTTGTACTGACCCTACTCTGGTGCTGGTCCTTTACTGGTCGTATAATCTCGGGTAAGTTACTTAACCTGTCTGAACCCTCAGTCTCCCCACCTGAAAAATGGGGGGTAAAAAAGTCTTCCTCAGATGCTAGCAAGGATTAAATAAGAGAATCACATAAACAGCAAAGTTTAATATGCATTGAAATCATGAGGATCTCTTTCAAATGTAGATTCTGATTCAGTGGGTCTAGGGTGGGGCCTGAGATCCTACATTTCTAACATCCCAGGTCATGCCAGGAGACGCTGCTGTCCATGGGCCACTTTGAGTAGTAAGGACATAGAACACTCAACACATAGTTAATATTCAGAAAAAATAAAATAAATAAGATAAAATAAAATAAAAAAGAAAGCCACATTACCATCGTTACTACTATCATCATGACGGCCTCAGTGCTAAGAGTGCAGGAGCAGTTCCAGGGCCACCACCTGCCTGTCCAGGTGGCTCTCGTCCTTTATTACTCATCATCTCCTCTGCTCTTCCTTTCTCCTGGTTGTACTATCAAGATCTGGGGTTCCTGGGAGGGTGCCCAGGCCAAGACTGCCTTAAAGCCCTCCATTTTTCCTGTGTAGGAACTAATGAGAGTGCTTCCAGGACAGACGGATGGGGCCCCTGAAAAGAGACCTGGAATGAGGGGAACCGAAAGGAGACCATGGCCAATTCACTTCCACCCTGGGGCCTCAGTCTCCTTCCTCCTTGGAACCAAGTAGCTGCCTATGTGTTCTGTGTGGCTGACTGCTGGACCAGCGGCCGAGCCTCCAGTAGGCCAATGCCCACCCCTCTAGGTAACAGCTCACCAGTCTCAGCAACCAGGCGATTCACAGTGACCTTTAGGGACCCCAGCTCTGATCCCTGCCAGCATCCCCACTACCTGAATAGCTGGGGCCACACAGGACTGCTCCAGGGCCAAATTTTGAAGATCAAGGACACGTGGGATGTTTTTGCCCAGTGCACTTTGCACCAAGATTCTGAGAAGGATCCGCTCAATATGTGAAAGTCCCAAACCCAGGAGTAACCCTTGAACCATCTCTCCCCTTCCCCCTTGTGTCCCTGGCACGCATCCACAGCTCCCCAGACCCACCCTCCTCCCCTGGGCGCCTGCAGCAGCCTCCTAATCGCTCGTCCTGCTTCCCAGCCCCTCTGTTCCATTCCAGGATCCAGATGGCAAAGGGATCTTTTCAAAATGCAAAGCGGATCACGTCAACCCCTGAGAGGGCAGCCTTGAAGCCGCGCTGGTCCTGTCTGCTGTCGCACACCCCTCTCCCTTCCTCCCCCCATTCCAGACTTGTAGGTTTCTGTCAGGTCCCTGGATACCATGCTCCCTCCCACTTGTTCTCACCCCCTCCCGGCCCTTCGCCTTCCCTGGTGAACCCCAGCTCATCCTTCAGCTTAGGTGTAACAGCCCAGGCTGGCTGGCGTTCCTCTGTTACAGCTCCTCAGAAAACCATGTTTATTTTCCCTTAGAGAACTTATCTCCGTGTATAATCACACACCGGTAAGTGTGCATTTCTCATTAACATCTAGCTCTCCAGTGGACTGGGAGGTCCTCCAGGACAAGAACCAGGTTTTTGCTCGCGATGGTTTCCCCAGATCCCGGCACACACCAAATGGGTGTTTAATAAACCCCTGTTCACTGACCGAAGGAGTTGCTCCTGAGAACGAACAGAGCCGGGGAAATCCCAAACCGAAAGCAAACTCTCACGGGTTAAGAGCAGCCTTGGAGTGCTGGTTCCATCCCACCAGGCAGCAAGGGCTGCCCTGGCCCTGGGTGGCGGCTGGGTGCAAGCCATGGTGGGGTCCCAGGAGCTGCCTACTTGGTGGGCAGGGCCGATGGGTTCCCCGGTTCTGCTCTTGCACATGTGGCCGTTGTAAGGGGAGGATGGCGTTTTCTCCCTCTCCTCCAGTTTCACTCCACTCTGGCCCCTTGGCCACTCCCACCACGAGTCAGGACACACCCCCGGAGGTGCAGAGTTCAGGACCATCCCCCACTCCAAGCCCCACTCCAGAACAGCGGGGGATCTGGGAAGGGCACACCGACTCGGAAGCTAGAGACCAAGATGGAACGAATTCTGCATCTGCCACTGACAGGATTGGAGTCCCTGACCAAGTCACTTCATCTCGTTAAGGCTCAATTTTTTTCCACCTTAAGATGAGGATAGTAATCCCTCTTGAAGAAGATTGTTTGGAAGAGTAAATAAAACAACAAATGCAGAGTGAGTACCTCAGAAAGCGCTTTGCACATGGTGGGAGCGTCATAAATATTAGTTGAATAATAGACGAATGAAAGATATTTTAAAATAAATTTGGGAATCTCTTTTCCGGAGATGCTCTCTACCTTGCACGAATATAGGTTTGAATGCATGCAAAATTAAGTTATGCCAATTAATCGATTGATTCATTCCATCATGTACACTTAGGAAGGAAGGCTTTTTGAAATTAAAATGCACATATGCAAAACAACCTGGCAGGGCCCTGGGAGGATCAAATGTGATAATGTATGAGAAAGTGCTTCGTAAACTGTGAAGCCCTGTACAAATGCTAGTTGTCCTCATTACTAACATGTTTACAGCTCTGTTGGCCCCGAAATCGCTGGCTTAACCTTAAAGAGAAAAGTGGGCAACTTTCCAGGACTCCAGGGCTAGGCCACAAAGTCCTCAGAGGAAGAGGCCTGGGCTGGGCAGCGCACACCCAACCCCCCCCTGCTCGTCCCCTCCCCCAATCTGTCACCACCAAACTTCAGTCCAGTCCACTCAACTATGGTGGGCTCAGGACATCTGCACCGGGAAAAGCTAGCTGGGCTTTTAATATCCACAAGGACATCTGCTGCCCTCGAGCGCCCAGGCCAGGGGCTACCAACGTGTGGACCCCAAAGAGCCGCAGGTCTCGCGGAAGAGTAAGCAGGCCAGGCAAAGGCTGAGGGAAAGCGAGGCACACGACCAGCCTATGGGGAGACAGCCATCACCCCAGTCCGGCAACCAATGGCATTCTGTAAACTCACTCTTGCCAGATCTAGCTGTTTTTTTCCATGAGAAGCCAAAACTCCAGATTTTTATGTGAAATTTCTTGATTCTTAAATATTGGCAACTCATTTTTTTTTAATGTTTAAAATACTACATGGGCCAAATCAAAAATGTGTGCAGGCTGTATGCAGCCTGCAGGGCACAGCTTTGGCAAGCAGACCTTCCGCTACCGTGCCCAGCCCAGGCCTCCTGGGACCCACTAAGCCCCGAGGTTCTAACCCTCAGGGGGATCCCAGCCAGCCCAGCTGAGGCTGCCCTGCTTTTGCCCAGGACTTACCCTCTTCTGCAGGGGCTCCCCGGCCATCCTTGGGGGTGCAGCAGCCATTCTCCACGGCTCTGGAGGCTTCGGGCGGGGTCTCAGCTGCACCCTCTCCCTCTGCTGGGGCCCCGCCCTTCTGCCCCCCAGCGGGGCTCCCCTCCTCTGGCTGGGGCTCACTCCGCTTCTCCAAGTCCCCGTTGGGTAACAGCTCTGAGGGGCCTGAGTCTTGGGCCATGGACGGGGACTTGGAGGTCACGGCGGGGTCCTTCGGCGTGTCACTGCTTTCCACCTGGAAAGATAAACGTGAGGGGAGAATTAGACCAGTGGTTTTAGCCCCTTTTGCATCACTGACCCATCTGAGATTCCAGTGAAAATTATACACCCGCTGTCCAGAAAACTGTGTGCACATAAATGTTTATGGAGTCAAATACACTCACAGTTGTTCTCTCAGATTCAAGGGGTTCACAGGCCTGACCCCCTGAAGTCAAGAGGTCTGTGGACTCCAGTTAAGAAAACGGGAGAAGAAACCGAGCAGGTTTAACAGCCTGGTCCCACTGCCAGCTGCGCCCCAGCCAGGCCACCCCACTCACTGAGGTGACAGAGGGTGCCCAAGTCTTCTCTGTGGCCTCTACCGAAAACAGATGCTCCTCACACTATCCCTACTTCAAACCAGGACCCCTCCTCAGAAGATTCTAGTAACCCCGGGCTGATCTGACTTCTGTGCCAGAGCCCCCCTGGCTGTCCTCTTGGTCTCTCGAGCTGCTGCCTGGCCAGGTGGAGTGTGAGGGTGAAAGAGGGCCTCCTCTGGGCCCCAAAGCCTAGCACAGGTCCCTCCCTCAGCGTTGGCCCACAGCCTTCCCTGGGCGCTCAGACCCCAGGAGAGCCAAGGCCCCAGCCAGCAACCGCAGTCTCTGCAGCAACCCTCCCTGGCACGCGGCGCCACGTCCCCCCCAAGAGGAAGTGTCTTGCTTTGTTCCCAAGAGTCTCAGAACTGAGCTTGCTACAAGAATCACACTGAGAGTTGTCGGAACCGTCCTTCAGAAGTGTCACTGCATGGTGGGCAAAAGCTCCTCACCCCGTTACCCCTCAGAGCCGCTCGGCCTCCCTGGGGAGGCTCTCAGAGAATTTTGTGATTAGCTTGAGGCCACACACTTTGTGAGGACAGAGCGTGGCCAGCACTTGGTCCTTGGCCCTCTGGGGGCAGGTAGGCCAGGACATAGCAGAAGGAACGAGGTGTCCTCTTGGGGCAGGAGAGACAAGAGTCCCCTATACTTGGCGCTCTGCCACATCCGTGGGCACCAGGCCGCCCCCAGCAGCCCTGCCCATCGGCTCCCCTGCAGATCAGCCGCCTGGAGAAGGGCGGGAGCGGCACCAGCTCAGCAAACACCTCAGGAAGGCGCCGCTCAAGAGGGCGCCTCAGCTTCCCCACCTGTAAGGTGAGATGACTAGGCTAGACCAATGGAGGGTTTCCTTCTTTTCAAGTTTTTTTTCTGTTTATAAAAGTCAGACACACATATTATAAAAACACAAACCACACAAAAGTGAGTAGTATTAAAAGGTTAAAGCTCCTATTTCACTTCTGTGCCTCCAAAATCACTCCCCACAGGTGAGCCGTTATTAACAGTTTGGGACTTCCCTGGTGGCGCAGTGGTTAAGAATCCGCCTGCCAATGCAGGGGACACGGGTTCGAGCCCTGGTCCGGGAGGATCCCACATGCCGCGGAGCAACTAAGCCCGTGTGCCACAACTACCAAGCCTGCGCTCTGGAGCCTGCGTGCCACAACTACTGAGCCTGCGTGCCGCAACTACTGAGCCTGCGTGCCGCAACTACTGAAGCCCGCGCGCTCTAGAGCCTGTGCTCGGCAACAAGAGAAGCCACTGCACTGAGAAGCCCGCGCACCGCAACGAAGAGTAGCCCCCGCTCGCCGCAACTTGAGAAAGCCTGCGCGCAGCAACGAAGACCCAGTGCAGCCAAAAACTAAATAAATAAATTTAAGAAAAGATTTTTTTAAATTGCTTGTTAACAGTTTGGCAAGTAGCTTTTCTCGACTTTTCTCCTCTGCATCTACAATCATGTGTAAGTTACATGTTTATACACATGCATTTATACACACATCCAGATCCAGGTTTTTTTTTCCCCTAAGAAGGGATCATACGACTTATCGTTCTGCAACTTGCTTTTTCACTTAGCAAGCACCGCGGGCATCTCTCCATACCAGTGCGTGTGGATCGGGCTCATTCTGTCTCAGCTGCTCAGCATTCTATCGAACGGATGCTCCTTAATTTATTCAAACCATCTCCTAATGGTGGGCCTTTGGGCTGGTTTGCTTTCTCCTGCAGTGAACCCCTTGCACTTAACCGCTCTGCGCACCTGTGGATTTCTGTAGGCCAGAGTCCCAGAAGTGGACTGGCCGGGGGGAGAGGGCCTGCCCATCCACGTGTGAGTAGATCCTGCCAAATTCCCTCCAGAGAGTTGTATCCCTGAAGCACCCCCCAAAGCCTGAGAGAGCACTGGTTTCCCCAGGCCCTCCCTGCAAGGCCCGGCAGCCTCCAAGGCTGCTTCTGCTCCGAGGATCTACGATCTCAACTCTGAGCCCACTGCTGTATGGTGAGGAAACCCCCGAGGTGGCGAATAGGGACGTGGGCCTTGTTAAAAAATAACAAAAATAAAAACCAGCATCCTCCCTGGACGAGTCCCTACATGGAGCAGCTGAGGGCGAGCAGAGGGAACGCGCGGCCTTGCCGGGCTGCTCTCCTGGCCGTGTGGAGGGCTGTGTGGGACAGCTGGGGGCAGGCCTGCTTCCAGGAAGAAAACCTCCCGCAGAAAGCTACAAACGTGTGCGCGCCTCAGCAGCAGGGGTGGGGGGCCGCAGCAAGAGGAAGACGAGGCCTGTGGCCTCTGGCGGAAGGGAGAAGTCCTCCACTAGGGTTGGGCACTTGGGGCCGAAGCCGGCAGAGCCAGGAGGCCAAAGGCAGGATGGCCAGGGGAGCAGCCAGGCCCTGTCTCTCTCTTCAGCTGCCATCCCCAGGTGTCAGGACCCACACACCCTGTTCAGGACTCAGAAGGTCTTTCCCACCTCCCTGCTCAAGCTAGCAGGCTCCCTGGCCTAGAATTCCCCTCCCTGGATAAATCCTCTCATTGCTCGAGGCTCCTGTGTGGGAGAGAGTCGGGTGGCCCAGGCAACCCAGAGAGCCAGGCACGCCTGGGCCCCCACTGCTACCCTCAGGCCCGGCTGTGCCAGCGCCACAGAGCCCCAGACGCGGCGCTCCCAGGGAGGTGGGTAGGGGATCCCGCTGGCCAACGCAGGCTGAGAAGTTTGGGCCAGCGCCAATCTCTTACCATGGCCGTGGTCCTCCTTTCCTCTAGCCACTTGCTTCCCCCAGACACCTCAAGTCGAGGCAGGCTCCCAGCCCCACAAACTGCTCAGACAACTCCGCTGTCACTCACTTCCTGCCCGGGGACCACACGGCCTCCTCTCACCCTGGGACTCACTTCCTGTTGACTGCCAGCTCCATAGCATAGAGACCCAGGAGTACCTGCTCCGAGACTCAACCCAGCCCCAGGGTCCCAACCCACCCGGATCGGGCACCCCTCCCAGGCCTGCCCTGGAGGACCCGTCTGCAGCATGAGACACGCCATCCTTCCCGAGGTGGGCGGATGAGGGGTAGGGGAGCACCCTGCACAGCTCCAGCCCCGGGGGTAGCTCAGCGGGCTGAAATCCACCCCAATCTCACGAGTCCTCTCCCTCCTTTCCTCCCGACCAGCCCATCCCCCATTGCCCGCCCTCTCTGGTCGTGGATGACCCTGAGTTGACCAAAGCTCTGGGCTTAAGGGAGCTGCCGACTCTTGCCACGGTCAACCCTTGATCCATCTTACCCATCAAGAACCCCACACACACACGGCCAGTAGCGGCCCCTCACTGGCCCTCTCTCTGGAGTTCAGGGTAACTGGGCAGGTCAAATCCACCCAGAAGAAACCACTGAGAGGAAGGAAGGAGGTCCACAGGCAAATGGACTGACGCAACTCTAAATCTCCAGGGAGGAGCCGGGTGCTCCCTAAAAGGGCATCTCAGGTGAGAAGAGCAGACCTGGAAGCCACTAGGAGTGGCCACCCCAGCCAGGCCTGGGCCCTCCTTTCCCCCCACCCCCCACTAGCTTGTCGCCTCCTAGAGGCAGGGACTCGCTTTATTACGTTAGACTGGGCGCGGAGCAGGGCACCTGGCAGGTGTTCAGTAGTCATGATTGATACCTTAATGCCAAAGACCAGGTTACGAGCGAGAGCATCCAGTTCACACGTCTAGAGGGAGTTTCAACTTTGTTCATGTCAAGCGTAACTGTTAAAAATCCTGTTTCTGTTTGCTTTTATTCTTTACAGTTGCCTTGAAAGGAGACACGGCACACCCTGAGACACTCGTTGTTCCCATGGCGGGGAGGGGTAGCAGCAGAAGCCCCTGGTCCCTGTAGAAGGCACCGCCAGCAGCTAGAGGTGACAATTTGCACTCCCCTTCTTCTCACCTGTGGGGTACGGGAAGAGGGCGGGAGTGGAGGCAGAATGGGAATGGCAGCCACGGGTCCCCTCACTTCTCCTCCCTGGGGTGGTGGACACAACGGATCACGCAGAGTCTGTTCCCACCGTGCGCCTAACCCCGCCCAGGGCCCACCTCCCGGGGCCCCTCAGAGTTTGCCGATCTTTGCCTTCCTTCCAGGCAAGACCCCTCCACCCCAGGGAAATGCCTCCTGCTTCTCTGTTGCCCACCCGCTCCTCGGGCCCCTCCTGCGAGCAGCTCATCCCAAGCAGTGAAGGCAGTGGTTCCCCGCAGAGGACATCTGGCAATGTGTCTGAGACGCTTTGGGTCACCTCACTGTGGGTTGGGGGGACAGACAATGGCTTCTGGTGGGGAGGGGACAGCCCTCACCACAAAAATTACGCAGCCCCAAACGTGGATGGTGCTGTTGTTGAAAAGCCCTGGGCTGCGGACGGGGGCGCGGACCAGGGACTTTTTCTAGGGACCATTTTTTTAAAACAAAAAAAAATTTTGGTAAAATATATGCAACATAAAACCCACCATCTTACCCATTCTCAAGTGTACAATTCAATGAAATTAAGTACATTCACACTGTTGTACAACCATTAACACTGTCCATCTTGAAAACTTTTTCATCATCCCAAACTGAAACTCTTGTACCCATTAAACAAAATTCCCCATCCCCCCACCCCCCAAGTCCCTGGCAACCACTATTCTACTTTCTGTCTTCTAAGGAACATTTTAAAATCTGTCTGTCTGTCTCTCACACACACCACCCCGGGTGGTATTTGTGCCAGGCCCTGGTCTTTGGAACCCTCAGCCTTGCCCCCAACACCCCCAAAGCCCCTGTGGAGCCTGGCCCTTAAGTTCACCCCAGCATTCACTCACATCCCCTAGCCCACCGCATACCACATTTGTTTACAAAGCACTTTCACACCCTATCTCATTAGAGCACTCCTCACATGTTACCTAATTATTTGTTTACTGTGTGTCTCCCTCCTAGACTGTGAGCTTTGCCTTATTTAACTTTTTATTTCTCTTCCTTCCAACCACTCCACTGACAGCTCCCCAGTGCTAAGCAGAGGACTCGGCATAACTATGCTTATACAATCGATCGACTTAATTATCCCAATTATCCTGATGGGTTGGTGTTAACTCTCACTTTTCCAAGGAAAAGGTCTCCAAGGTCTGCCTCAGGTCACACGCCTTCTAAGTGGTAAAGCTTCCAAAATGACCCAGGTACAGGAGAGGCATTTGAAAGCTAGCCACCCCCTCTGGGTTGAGTCTCAGGAAAAGCCCAACCTCAAATCCCAAGGGATCCAAGGAGGGAAAAGGAGGCTTTGATGTGCCTGAGCAGGGCCAGGGAAAGGCTGCAGCTGTTTCCCAGGCAGCAGCCACCACAGGGAAAGGCCAGAGGCAAAGCCAGAAGTGAACCTGTCCAGGCCAAAGCCAGTCCCCCAGCTGCCCACCCTGCCCCCTTCCTCTCCCCCTTTGCTGGAAGTCTGGACCAGACCCCAGAACTCCAACCCTCCCTCAGGAAGGGAGGCCTTGTCTCCCAAGGTGGGGCAGAGTGCCGGGGCTCCAAATAGGAAAGGGATTTTGAGGCCTGTTTGACAGGTATGATACCTGCACACGAAAGCTAAGAGGCGAGGGAAATGATACAAGGGAGACAGGTCCCTGGGTCAGCTCTCCAGCACAGCCCCGGGCGCAGGCTTACCTGGGTCCAGGTGTGGAGGGGGGAGACCTGGGACCCTGTGTCTACCACTGGAAGGCCCTGGAGGTCGGAGCCACGTTCTGGCCTGGTTCTGGGCACCTGACTCACCCTCTCCTCCTGTGCCAGGAGCTGCTGCTGAAAGGGGCCTTTGCCCCCAGACCCCAGGGGAGCTCCGGCGGGGGGAGGCCCAGAGGCTGGCAGATGTGGGATGGCCTCACCTCGCCCTCCCCAGCCTTCCTGCCCTCCCTCCTACCCCCTCATCGCCATTGTGCCTTTAAGGCACTTGGAACACTCAGCTCTATGCCAGCCGGGGACCCTGGCGTCTGGCCAGCTATGGCCTCTTGATTAAAGAAACACAGAGACGCAATCACATGCACAGACACACAAGGGGTTCACCATGGCCCAGAGAAACCCGCTCACCAGCCGCAGAGACGTGCTCAGATGCCCCAGAGTGATGTCAACAAAAACACGCCAACAATCCCCCTCCACTCGCACCCTCCGTTCACTCCAGTCCCTCGCAGACCCTTCAGCTCGCCGCCAACGCCCTGGATTTTCCCAAGTTGACTCTCGTTTCAGGAAACAGCCAAACCGTCCACGTAAGTGGGGCAGCCCTGTCCCCTAAGCGTTGGCACTGGGCCCGGGCTCCCCAGTCTCCTCTGCCCCAGGCCTTCCTGCAGCCCCTTCCCCTGGCAGCCCTCTGCTCTGATCGGCCGGAAGTGGCCTTGAGGCAGGGAAAGCCAGAGAGTTCCCCCACGCCCACTCCCAAGAGAGGCCCACATGCCTCCCTGCTCAGCCTTCCTGGGGTGAATGGAGTCGGACCCCAAGACTTTGGAACCAGGACCTTGACCCTTCCAATTTCCTTTTCTCTAGTGGAGTGGCCAAAAGGGCCACCAGTGGGGTCAAGGGACAGAAGGACCAGAGGCCAAAGAGGGCCAACTCTGGCAAGTCTGACCCCAGCTTGGGTATGACTTCTAGGTGCCACCATTTCTCTCACCACTGAGGCTGAGAGCTTCCTTCCCACCCTCCTCCCCAGAGATCTCTCCAGCGTGTGTGTGTGTGTGTGTGTGTGTGTGTGTGTGTGTGTGTGTGTTTAAGAAAGAGAGAGAGAGAGAGAGAAGAGGGACTCAGGACTGAGGAGAGAACTTCAGGGTGTGGCGAAGTCTTAGAGGTCACTCAGTCGGGGCCCCTGCTAGCTGTGACAAATGGATGCAAGAACTAGCATGCCTGGTGAGTGGCGGCCCATCCGGGGTTCTACTTCCAGCAGGGACACCTGTCCACCTGGAAGAGGGCCTGACTGTGCTCTTTGAAGTCAACCTCAAAGGATTTCAGGGTGAGCTGGAGCCTCCCTTGAAAAAGCCATTATGTAGAGAAGATCCAGGTCGTATTTAAGTAAACCTCTTTCGCAGTTTTCTTCTGTTCTCAACCTCTACGTCCAGGCCTAGGGTGACAGGCTGGGTGAGAAGGGAACTCAGCATGGAAAATGGTGCTTTCCTGTCTATGCTTCACGAACCTTTCTAAAGTTTCTGATGTGTGTCTCCCCACCCCCGCCCACCCCCGCTGGGGCAATGCTCATCCTGCCCCACCCTACGGCGTGACTTCATAGCTTTAATCACAGCCCCGCTCAGCTTCATCTCTCCAGATTGGAGAGCCGTAAGCTCTCTTGTCTGTCCTCACTTGGCTGCCCTGCCTTCCCCTTCATCGATGTAGCTGCCCTTTCCTGGAGCTTTTCCATCTCTGTATATCTTTCTTGAGGTGGCAGGACTGAAACGCACAAAATTCTCTAGGTGAGGATGATGAAAGAAGGCCGACGTCAATAACTGCCCAGATGTGTGTGCGGAAGGTCCCTGCAGCAGCGGGAGTGGGGCAGGTGCAGCTCGGGCTCCGGAGACGCCCACGGGGTCCTAGGAAGCCCACGGGGCTCGGGACCGGAGGGAATGAACCCCTCTTGCTGGAGAGGGCCTGGAACATGTGGCTCTGGGGAAGGGACCGGGGAGGGCTGAAAATAAACAGGGGTTTTTGGAAAAACAAAATGGAGAGTCTGGGATTTCACTCAGATGCTCCCCCGATAAGACCAGATAAGTAGATCAGCCTCTGGAAAGGGCCCCTGCCAAACCTGCTCCCTTCCAGAAGGCTCCTTCTCTGACAATACCACTGCCACTGGCCCTGGGGGCTGGCAGCACCTTCCTCCCTCTCCCTGGTCCGCAGCCCAGCACTGCAGGCCCTGCCAGTTCTCTCCCATCACGGCCGCCCCCCAACAGGCTCTGGGGGCAATTTTTGGCCCCAATGTGCCCCATCCTATCTCCCTGCATTCTCTTGTGCTCAACCCATCATGCTCACGGATGCCAGAGTGAGCTTCCCAAAACATGACGCCCATCACTTCACACCTCCCACCGTCTCAAAAATCCTCCAGATAAACACAGCACATTTTTGAGAGGATAAAATATAAACCCTCGGGCTGCCTGCAAACTACCTCTCCACCCAAGATCAAAGGTGTTCGTAAACGAAACCCTCGTCCACTCAGCCAAGCCAGTCCGCGCACGGTCCGGCCTCCCCCAAGCACGCCCGTCCCCGCGCACACTCGTCCCTGCATACGCTGCTCAGGAAGGTCCTAGGTGGGGAAACCTCCCACTTTCCCCGGCCACACGTCACCTCCCTTCGAAGGCCCAAGTCCAGCCCCTCCCGCCAATGTCTTCGGCACTTCAGGTCCAGACCACGGGCCAGGCTCTTGGGGTACTGGATGGCTCTGTGAGTGCTGGTTTGACATGATCAGCTGGGGGAATGAGCAGAGGAGTCTGCATGGCACAGTTACAAGGAAAGTCTCTAACCTCGCGAGATGTCTGACAGCCCTGTTTTCCCCACACCTTCAAAAGCATGACGACACAGGGCAACGGGCAGCAGCGGGCCCACGCAGGCTCACAGGCAGGGATGCCCCGTGAGGGGCCGGGGCCCAGGAATGGGAGATACCCTTTCAGGAAGTTTCGTGCATAAAAACAAGGGGCACCAAGTCACCGAGTCAAGGTTCCAGGGGTTAGTGAAGGAGCCCTTCTAACCCGGACACAAAGAGGGGATTTGATTTCTGTCTTAAGAATCAAACGGTCATATTAGGTGGGAAAATGAGCCGATACTGCAAAGGCCCAATAACTGAGGGAAACGATACTCGGCTGGCTTAAGCTGCAGTGGAACGGTCCCCCGGCTTCACACAGCTTACAGCACAAGTCTTTCGCTTTGAAGTGGAGCCGTTTGGCCCTCAGGAACTCACTCACGCAGGCGTTATGATGGAGGCCCAGCCTCCAGCGAGGAGCGAGGAGTGAGCTACGCGGCAGCGGGGCTGGCTGAGCTCGGTGCCTGCTCCCAGCCCCCTCTCCCCCTCCTCCCCTCCCCCTCCCCCCCTTTCTGGGTTATTCTTAGCAAGAGGTGACCTCAGAGTGCTCCCACTGAGCAAAAATAACCCTGGAGGAAGTTGATGAATATAAATTTTCAATGAATAAGTGCATATACCTAGTAAACAGGGCGGGAGCCCTGAAGGGCCGGCCCCCACCCCAGGGTCTGGCGGGCAAGGGCAGATACTGTCCCTCCTGGAGCCCCAGCGGTAACCAGCACATAGGACAAAGGCGCTCGCAGGGCAGGCTGGGTCTGTGAGCAGGCAGGAACCAGCTTCGGACACCCTCACTTGTTACTCGGCAACGTCCTCGGAGCCGGTGAACAGGAAGATGCCTCTTCCTCCCAGCCGACGCTCACACCCACACACAGGCCCACACTCTCTGGCCAGCAGCGACCAGCCCTGCAGGCTGCTGTCCCGTCCTCTGGTCGCGGGTACTGGCCAGCCAGCAGGCCCTGCACCCAGGTGCCAGCTCCCTTTCTAGGCTCCGCCCAGCCCGGAGGCCGGCTTCCTGTTTCCTGTTGCTGCTCCGGCTGCGCTGCGAGCATCCTGGCTCTGAGGCCAGTGCCACAGACCAACACTGCCGCCCGGTTGAAATGGGCCCACTGCTCACTCCTCAGACCACCACAGCCTTCCCCACTTACCCGCAGACTCCCTGGTATTTGGGTCAATTGCCCTGCTCAGTTCTGTTTTCTCAGAACTGAGCTTTTTGGACCACGTCTACACGCTTTTTCAAACAGCCCTGCATTCATATGTTATCTTAAAGCGAATGTGGGATACCCAGTCTTCCAGGTGGTGTGGCCGTAGTGGCAAGGGGGAATGAGCACCATGGGCTCTGCAGTCGGGAGGTGTGGAGTCCAAGTCCAGATCGTCCTCTCTGAACCTCAGTCTCTTCATCTGAATGTGGGGATGGTAATGCCAGCGGCCTCCACCTACCCGACACAGGTTTGTCGCTGGCATCAGATGAGGTCACGGTGCAGAAAGCCCTCGCTGGCAACCGACTGCTGCACCACTCTGAGCCTTTCTTCGTGGTCGCTGACCTCAGTGAGTGGGTAGACAGTGCAATGGGGGTGCCTCTAAATGGCAGATCTGGTGGAAGAGACAAGGCCTCTCCACCAGCTTTTCTGTGTGAAAAGCCAGGCTTTGGTTTAGGTTTTTTAAGTTCCCAATCCACCAGGAAATGGTACTTTTGTAAAACACGAAATCATGACTGTGGATGTGGCGACAGTATCAAATTGATATGAAGGTTTCTAAATGCTGAGTCTCAAGTTCTGTACAGACAGGTAGCAAAACAGTTCGCAGACTGGTGCTTCGCAGTCAGGTGTGTGGACCAAAGCCCGGGATTGGTGGGCTGATATCTTGTCTTACTTCTTAGTGTTCATTTTAATTTCATGGTCAGTTCAAAAGGGAGAGCCAGCGTGGGTCACGATGGCTGCACTGGGCTTCATTTGCAAGACAGGCCTTGGTGGGCTGTGATACCGGGCAGGTAGAGAGAAGGGAGGGCTGCGATACCGGGCAGGTAGAGAGAAGGGAGGGCTGCAGAACAGCTTACGAGGCAGCGGGACGAGCGTGCTTGGGGTGATCAGGGAGCAGCGAAGAGGCGGGGTTTCCTTGGCAAAAGAGGTGGCCGCTGAGCAGCAGTGCAGAGGCAGGAGGGGTCACATGGTGGAGGCAAATGGAGGGCTCCAGGTCTCGTCCCATGAGAAGAAAGCGCCTAGAGATTCTTGAAAGCGATGTGCCCCGGGCCGTGTTTAGTTAATTACGTGGGGCCTCCCCTCTGGCACACTAGGTTGAAATAAGTCTTATTTATTTGGCAGGTGCTCGGTAGGTGTAATGTGCTTGTCACGGAAAAAGAGAGGGCCGGGGGTTCTAGAGAGATGCTGGGGGCAGGTGGGGCCTGATCTGGGTGAGGGCGCAGCCAGGAGGCTGACACAGGAGCAGGGGAAAGTGGAAGGCACTCAGGGACAGGCAGGCCTCGGGGGAAATTCTGGAGACGATTTCACAGCCTCAGGCCGGGGGATGGTGAGGACACCACTGGATGCACCTCGTCCCTCCCCGTCCAGCAGTGCATATGCAACATTTGCACAAATGTTTGCACTCCCAGCACTGCTCCCTCTGTTCCACCTGCCAGGATTTGAGCCAAGCCCACCCTCCCACCCCGTTTCCAGGCTTAGCTCGATGACACACACTCAGCTGCTTTAAAGCTCCCTGGTCAATCTGTTCCCAGGG
This sequence comes from Grampus griseus, assembly GCF_964374135.1. Classification (NCBI taxonomy): domain Eukaryota; kingdom Metazoa; phylum Chordata; class Mammalia; order Artiodactyla; family Delphinidae; genus Grampus; species Grampus griseus. The sequence goes on from NC_139009.1 coordinate 19,179,902, forward strand.
CCACAGCTGCGCCAGGTCCCCAGAAGCCCTCCCTGCTGTGCTCCTCGGCTGCGGAGGGGCGGAGGCCTGGGCCAGCACCTGCTCCACAAGTGAACCAGGTGGCCCGAGGCCCAGGAGACCGTGGGCTGGCCCTGAGCTGCAGCACGAACTTCCCCCACGTGGGCTCCCTTGGGGTCCACGGGCCTGCTGCCGGGGAAGACCTGCTGGCTGTTCTCTGTTCCCCTCTACATGCAAGGCGTCCCTTTCACGACAGCTGCCTCAGCCCCATGCCTCCCCACGCACTCTCTCCCTTCCCAGGGCCTCACTTAGGACTGGACCACATCCACACTGACCTGCATGGGATGCGCACCGCTGCCCACTGGAGCTGCTGAGAGGCCGACGCCAGGCTCCCACCCGAAAGGCCTTGCAGACCCCTGGCCCACTGGCCCCTCCGGGGGTGGGGATGCCGGTTTATGACGCTGCTGGCCCTGTGCATTTGGAGCCCACTTTGCTGTTTGCACAGCACCCCTGGAGGTGGACAGGGCAGGTATTACCGGTAGCCGTATTTTACCAATGAGGAAGCAAAAGTTCAGAGAGGTTCAGTAACTTGCTAAGGTCACACAGCTGGGAAGCAGTAAATCCAGGGCTGCTGCTTCTGTCTCGGGTAAGGGCAGGACCGACCTTTGCTGACCACTGGCTCTTTGGTGTTTTAACCCATTTAATTCTCACAGGGGTCTAGGAGGAATGCATTTTTATCATCTCTATTTTTCAGAGCGGGAACCCAAGCTTCAGGCAGTGACTTGTTCAATGTCACACAGGTGGTCTGTGGTGGAGCTGGGATTTAAACCCAGTTCTGCTGGATTTTAAAGACAGTGCTTTTCCCTCCATGCTGGGCACTGTTCCAGGCCAGGGGTGTATGACCCACTGGGCCGTGCCCCTCTTCCCTCTCATTGTCCACCTCTGGACGCACTTCCACACTTACCCCTGATTTCCCTGCACCCTCTGATCCTGGGGCCCCACCCCAGCTCTCAGTGACGTGCCCTCCCTTTGGTTCCAGGGACTCACAAGTGTGAGTCCAAGGGCTGCCAGGTCCCATTTGCTACAGGTGGTGGCTCCCATCCCCAGCACCCGAGCCAGGGAAAGGCGGGGTTTGCTCTGCAGATCTCGAGCGCACGTGCAGCTCAGATTCGGAATGACAGGTGGGCTCTGACTCAGCCTGCACCGTGCCCCTCCACCTTCTCCCGCCAGGTGCCCTGTGAGGGCGGGGAGGAGAGTGGAGGGACCCCCGGGGAATCTAGGAGTATGGCCTGGAGTCCGCTGCAAGCTGAAAATTCCTTTGAAGTCCCGTTTTATCTTTCAACTGCATGTGAATTTTTCATTCCAGGCCATAAAATATCCATGTCTGCTTTAATATTAAAGTGTTTAAAATTACTTACCAGTTAAATGACTTAGCTTCTTCCCCCCTCCCCTCCAAATCTCCAAGCAGAAGTGGCAGTGGTGCACTTCAGTGCCCTGCAGATTCCCAGAGCTCCCGACTCCAAGAACCCCCCTCACCTCCAGCTGGTGCCGCCCGCCCTCCCTCCCTCCGCCGCCCCTTTCACTGCAGCCGCGTTCACCCTGCTCTCTGCCCCAAGGAGGAAAATCCTGCCCCGCTGAGAACATTTCCTTGAAGGGCTGAGTTACAAATGCGGGGCTCCTGGCTTCTCTTTACCTTCTTGCTCCAAGTTCCCCGTTCTCAGCTGGAAGGGACGAAAAGAAAGGAACCAGCTGTGGCTGCAGCTGGCAGATAACTATTGTTCTGCCTCTGAGTTTAAGGCATAAGGAAGGCACGTTCCTGCCGCCCACGGGCCTTGCCCTCCGGAGCACGCCTCATCTTGGGCAACCCCAGAGTCCCCCCCACCCCGATTCAGAGGCAATGGCACCCGGAAGCCCGGGGTCTACACTTCCACTGGACTTACACAGCGCCCAGCCCTCCTCCTCTCTTAACAGCCTGCATCTCTTCCCTACTCGCTTTGATCGGACTTCCAGACCTCAGTTCCCTTCCTCCAAGTTCTCCAGGTGGGGCTGAGGCCCAAGGTGGGTGTCTGGATGGGGAGGGAGGGGCCCATGCAGGCAGGCTAGGGAAAAACAAGTCCCACTCTCTTGCTGCCCTTCCAGAAAGAAGCTGAGAGTCAGGGGCCTGATTCAAGTCCCACAAGACCCACAGCGCTAGTCCCCTGGCCTCTAGGGGCCTCCAGTTCGATGCAGAAAATAGGAAAGTTTGGGGGTGGTTTTGGGGATCCTGTGAATGGGGAATGGAATTGGGCTCTACAGCTGGAGGGGTACACTCCATGCCCCAGTCTTGGCGTGCCCAGATCCCTGCGGGACACATCACTGGCATTTACAGTGTGCATGTGCGCGTGCGTGCGTATGTGCGCGTGCATGTTAGCGTTGTGTGCATGTGCGCGCATGCGCGTGCGTGCTGTTAGCGTGTGTGCGTATGCGTGTGTGCGCCTGCGCGCGCACCTGGGCTGGGGGTACGCCACCTCACTCACCGGAGGGTGCTTGCGCTTCCTCCCGGGCCGCCCCACCTTCCGGGCAGTTGTGCTGGGCTCCTGCCGCTCCTCCTTGCCACGAGCCTCCTCCTGCTCCTCTCCCTCCTGTGGGCACAGACACAGCCTGTAAAGCCAGGGCTGGACCCCAGAGCCCTCCCCAGTGTCCCACCCGCAGGGCAGCCACACTTCCAGGGTTGTGCCACGCTGGTCCCCCTGGCAGGGATGGTCTTCACCCGCTTTCTGACTGGCAGAGCTGGGCCACCCCTGAGGGCCGAGTCAACTTTACCCTCAGGGGACTTCAGAGCCGCCCCGCTGCCCCAGCAGAACGCAGCTCTCCCTTGGGTGGACACGTTCTCTGAACCACAGAATCATAACACATGCTCTGACAAAGAATTTGTTTCTGGATATGAGTTTATTTATATGAAAAAAATCTAAAACAAGTACAAAAATGATTAATGCCGTATTTAATGAATCACCTTTATTGAAGAGAATAAAATCACAGGAAGAGAAGCATGACATGTAGCGATGTCTACTGGAAGTACACGCAACCCTTGGAAGGAGGCGTACCACAGACCATGGAGGGCATTACAGCCCCTGTACATACACCTGCCCTGAAGCAGCTGCCACATCGCGTAGGCACTGCATGTGCCTGTTACCCCGCGGGAGCATCTCAGGGACCGTGTCTTGGTTCATCGTGATGCCCGTCCTTCGCTGAATTTTGGACCAGAGTTCGGTTTTGTTACCACCCTTCACCTGGCACATGCCAGGGCCGAGCCCTGCAATGCTTGTCTCGTGGGGCAGACACATAAACCTAGAAAGTCCTCCTGCCTCACTGCTCCAGCCTGGCCACAAACCACCCACAAGTTGCTTCTGACTCAGCCGGCTCCAGCATGACTAATCATGAGCAAAAACTGTGCTGGGGAAGGAGAGAGAAAGGGACCCTGACCCAGCAGAGGCCCCTCAGGCTGCCTGCCATTCGTGCCCTGCATGACGTCAGCAGCCACAGACATCTTCACAGTCCTCCCAGGGGAGGGCGCCAGCCCAGAGCCATGCTGGTGCCACAGAAAAGGGGAGGTGCACGGATTCCCAGGAGATTGAATCGAGGTGGCCCTCAATGTCCCACTCAACTTTCATTTTTTGTGATTTCAAAATAGCTTGTGGTTTGCCACATTAATTTTCAGGTGATGGTGGGACATGCAGATGGAAACCTACTGCGACCCGTCACAGACATGAGACCGATGGGAAGAGTGGCACTGGCCCGCTCTGTCCATCCATCCATTCAAGGCACATCTGGGACAGACCTGCCCAGGAAGGAGATTTAGGAGGGAGATTTAGCACTGCAGCTGAGAGTCCGGGAGCCCTCCGAGGACATATGGGTGGAAGATGACAGAGGCCCCAGGCCTTAGCACTGAGGGGAGACTCCAGTCAAGTTGCAGGAGGTGGAGAGAGTGTTCAGAGGAGCAGAAAGGGGACGCCGGTGTATTGTGGGTACAAGAAAAAAGGGAGTTGCCAACCCAAGAGGCAAAGTCGACAGATGCAAAGAAGTCGAGCGCAGAGAGATTTGGTTAGAGGTGGAAATGGTCAGCCTCAGAGGGAAGCTGTGCAGAATGACACGGCAATGAGGACCAAGGGGCCGGAGAGGGGCTGGAGAGACAGTTTAAGGAACCCAGCCGAGAAAGGTCTGGAAAAGAAGACAAGGACAGGGAGCCTAGTGCCGGCTGTGGACGGGAGGTGAGGGTCCAGGGTGGTGAGAGAAAGGCTGCCCCAGGACCAGAGACCCTTGAGAGGCTCTTTTCAGGAAAACATGGCAGAGAAACTGTGAGGGCAGAAAGGCCGAGGTGGGGGACAGCCAAGTGGCAGGGAGGCCTCCATGACAGCTCTGTGGGCCTGGACTGGAGGGGGGCCCAGGGCCACATGCCCCATGGTAAGCCAGGCCTGCTGGTGCTGGGCTGTCTTCTGAGACCCTACAGACACCCCCATTTAAGAAACAATCACTTGGATCACACAGAGAGAAAATATTACCAACGCAGCTTAACGTTGGTGAAAGTTCCAACTGAATCTACCCAAGTATGGTGAACTTCAGCTGAGGTGGTGCTTTTGGTCAGGTTACACCACGGCTAAAAGGGCGCCGTCTTGATCGTGCCGACCAGGTAACTCGGCATTTACAACGCATCTGGAGGCCACGCAAGGTCGTGGAAAGGCATGGGGCTTAACGCAAAGCAAAATGGGTATGAGCCCGGCTTGGCCATGTGCTAGTTCCAGGACTGTTCTCTCTGAAACTCAGTTTCCTCATCCATAAAATGGGAGTAGGAAGGTGTCCATTCTGCCTGCTTCTCGGGTTTTTAAGAAGACAGATGACTAAGTGGTTCGTACCCTTGCCTGTTTTGTTCACTGCTGAATGCCCAGAGCCTAGAACAGACTCAGCACTTAGTGGGTCCTCCACATGCCCCTCGATGAGGGAGCTTACATATTCCCCGGCAGCAGGAGGCCCACCCAGCCCCTGTACTTGCCTGCAGAGCACTAGGCCACACCTAGCCAAGCCTCTGACCACTGCTCGTGGCCGGGCCCATGGGCCTGGAATGCACAGGTAGCAGCCGAGAGGGGGTGCCGAGGTGGGTCAGGATCAGTCTGGGTGGCCACGGGGTCTGAAAAGACTCCTACCACCCAGAAATTCTGGGCTCTGAACTATTTCTTTAGCACACTGCATCTCTTACAGAAGAGATTCATCTGATTTTCTAACTTTTGCTCTGAACTTATCAGACACGGGAAAGCCAATCAGAGCCTCAGATCAGCACTAAGGAACCACAATTACCAGGCTGCCTGCGCTGACTAAAAACAAAGACACCTGCTGTTTCAGGAGCGCCAAGCCCCAGCTTCCATTAGCATATGGAGAAAGCCTTTGGGGGCCCCTGATAGGCAACCCCTGTGCCATCTGGAGACTTGCTGTCATTCCTCACCTCCACACGCGTGCTCTGCCTGACACACAGGAGATGCTCAGCACATCCTTCCCTGTTGAACTTAATTCAATGCAACACCCCCAAGAGGAAGAGGTGGAAGACCTTGACGCCAGACCATCTGTCCAGGTCCTGGTGTATTGAGAACGGGGAGCCCCCAGGGCCATGTCCTGAGCCTATCCCTCGGGGCCCAAGCGGGGAACGGCACCTGATGCCCAGTCCAACACTCTGCCCTCCGGGACCCCTGGGGTGTGCTTCGGAAAACGAGTCTCCACGAGAGTCCAGGTGGGGAGTCGCACCGAGGTCTGAGCGACTCTGGCCCATACCCTTTCCATCTAGCCCCGAAGCACGGCTTTGTGAAAAGCGTGCCGTTTTCGGTCAACGCGTCATTCTTCCGGGATACAGCGACATCGCGGGGCAAAGGGAGGTGGCGATACCTTCAGCTCTGGGTCTGCCTGCATTCACACCCACAAGTGAGAGGGGTAATACACTGAGAAGGGTGAGCAGATGGCTCGGGGCGTGCCCCTCAAGGAGGCGTATCAAGCGGTTCATTCTCGCATCTGTCGTGGGGCCTGTTTCATTCAATATCTTTGCTGACGGGCTGAGCAAAGGAATGTAAAATATGCTTATCGAATCTGCCGGTAGCACTGAGTCGGGAGGCGTCACTAATACTCTGAAAGGGAAGAGTCTGATCCACAGTGACTTGGAGCAGCTGGGAAACAGTAACAAATTCAGCAGGAACAGCCTTGAGCCCAGGTTGGTTTCCTCATCTGTCAAGTGAAGGGGCTGAATTAGTCAGTCCTTCCAGTGGGAGGAGGCAGGAATGGGCAGAAATTCTAGTGAGGTGGGCTTTGGGGCGGGGAGGGGGCAGGCTGGACTTTTTGCTCTGCTATTTACTCCCTAGTCCCTTCGAGCTATTTAACCTCTCTAGTCTAGCGTTCCTCACCTACAAAATGGGGATAATAATATCTACTTCATAGCAATGGTATAACAATTAATTGAGGTAATATATGGAAAGCTGACGCATGAGAGTCACTCAAGAATCGCTAACTTCCTCCGCTCCCAGGTCCCGACCAGAACTGTTCACAAACGTGCATCCCTGCCTCCTCCCCGTCCCTCCCCACCCCCATGCAAACCCCAGCTCACTGCCCAGCATATGCAGCCATCACTCAGTGTACAGACAAACCCCCACATCTGGCTGGTACCGCCGCAGTGAGATACTCAGGAACACTGGGGCTCCGCGATCCTTCCAAAATGCAAAGCTGATTACGTCACTCCACAGAGCTTAAACCCTTGCTGAGGGGGCTCCCAGGGCCCTGCAAGATCAAGCCAAGCTCCTTGGCCCCGGTGAAGAAAGGCCCTAGGATCTGGCCGGCACTTCCCACCCATCGTAAACCGACCACGCCAGGTGCAAATGTGGGCTGCTCCCTCCCTGGGACATTGGCACAGACCCTTGCTTCTGCCTCACTTTTCCAACCTCACTTCCTAGATTCCCTTCCCCTGGGCCCCTCCTTCCCATACCCCACCTAGACTGAGTCTATGGGTCCTTCCTCTCCCATAGCACCCACTATCCAGCACTGCAACTGCCAGCTATCATCATGACCAAGCCAGAAGCCCCTCGAGGAAAGGAACTCTGTCTTATTCACCTTGGCTTCGTCCCCAGTGCCTAGAGCGATGCACCTGGCACAGGGCAGGCACTCAAAATACTTGATGAGTGACTGTCACATAGTAGATGTTCAATAAACAAGTCCATACACACAGAGAGAGGCACGTGTACGAATCCACAAACGTGCACGAATACAGCCAAGCAGGAGGATCCAGAGCCGTTCTCATCTTTATGACTCAAAGTCAGGAAACAGGATGACTAAAACGTATTTTCTAGTCTTAAACATAATCATGTCACTTCAATTTATGTAACGCTTTACAGTTTTCAAAGCCCCTCTGCATTTGGTGGCCTGTTAGATTAGGTGGTTACCATCAGCCTCTCTCAACTTCTGAGGCTATGATTTGACCTACATTTTAACACAGCTCCCTGGGTGGATTATTGTAGGCCACACACAACTTCGCATTCTGAGGAGCTGGGCCACGATGACAATAATCTCACATTGGTACAGTACATGGTAATTAACAAAGCATTTTCACGTACGTGATTTCAATTTACTCTTACGCTTTACAGAAAGTAGAGCTGGTTTTATTCTTTTCCATTACGCAGGCGGGAAATACAAAGCTCAGAGTGGTTACCTAACTTTCAGGGATCAGAGAGCCGGCAAGGGAGGCCTTTAGAACCAAAATTTAAATCTTTTGATCCCCAGCCCTCGGGTCTTTCCACAGCAACATGCCACCATACCCTGCGATGCCGTGTGCCCCTGACACGTGCACATATGCACGACGAGGAGCAGCCAGGCAAGCCAAGGTAAAGGTATGCTCTGGCATTCACACGCATACATCCACACGCAGTTGTCTCAGGGGCCTCATGCCTAGACGGGGACCCCTCCCGCTAAGAGAGACACATCCCACGAGGCCCTCACCCAGAGCCAGCCGGCCAGCCAGACATACGTGCTCCCTTCAGAGCGTACACCGGATGCTACTGACCCAGCATCCGCTGAGCAGATGTCTCAAGTTGGTGTTTGAGTCAAGGGGATGAACTTGCCGGATCTAGCCGGCCACTTGCCCGGGCCCCCTGGGACAAGAAGCACGTACAGCCTTTGCCAGCTGGCTGGCTGGCCTCCCAGGGCCTGTCTGTGGTCGTGGAATTCAGCGAGACGAATTGGCTTCTCTGGCAGGCAGAGCCCCGTTCTGGGTGCCTGAGTACCAGGCCCACGACTCCGCAGAGCACCCCGCACACACGCGCGCACACATGCACACGCACACGCGTGGCAGGCCCAGGCCGGGCCGCAGGGTGAGCTGCAGGAGGACGGGCGGGGAGGGCAGGGGCACCGGGAACTGCTGTGGGTGCTCCCACTTCCACACAGCCCTCCCAAGCCCCCCGGCTCTTCTGCTCTCGGTCACCTCCCAAGGCTCATCAGTCCTTTGTTTCAACTACTCAACAATATTCAACAGATATTCACTGACTGCTCAGTGGGCTTCGTATTATAATTATCGAGGAAGGTCTTCCATGACTCCCAAAAGGCCATGCTCCCAGAAGGCAGCGTCCGTGTCCTGATGGCCCCTCCGACACCCGCACAGCTCCCAGGCACCTGCGCACTGTGGGCTTTCCCCAGGCCCTCCGCACCCCGTGCACCATGCTGGGGCCTCACCGCCTTCCGGAACGGAGACTCCCCCCAGCACATACCCAGCCCACTGCAGCCCAGCCGTGCCCACCCCTGTGGTCCTAGGGCCACCATAAGGCCAGGCCCATGGATGTGCTCAAAAACATTTACCGAGCACCAGCTATGTACCAGATATAAAGATAAGCAAACAGGGAACTCAGTTCAGAGGGAGAGACAACACATAAACACACAAGTGCCTGTGCTGTGCTGAGGGCTGGGATGGAGCGCGGCCGCTCTGCTAGCAGCCACCCCAAGCCCCCTTGCCCTCGCTCCTTCAGCAGCCCACCCGGGCTCTGCACAGCCCCCCATCTCCTTCCCACCCCACCGGCCACCCTCCCTTGGTGGACGGAAAGAATCCAGAAAAATCTACTTCGTAGCCACGTGACTGTTACCAAGTTTCTCAACCTCTCTAAGCCTCAACTCCCTATCTGTAAAGTGGGGATCCTCCAGCTACTGTGAGGATTGGGTGAGTTAATTGCCGGGCAAAGGAAACTCCTTTGGACGCCCTTCCACACCGTGCACATGCTAAGTGGGGTGATTGCAAGTAACAGCCCTAATAGCCCTGTGGCTCTCCACAGAGGCAGCTGCAGGACATGACCAGGCCCTGTGCCCAGTCCAGGTGCCAGAAAGGAAGGATATCTTCCCATTTCTCAGTCATCCTGGGACACCCACTCTTGCTCAGCTCCCCGCCGGCCCTCTTCCCTTTGCAGAGCTGAGCTCAGCTTCCCCGCCCAGGCCCTGTGGGGCCTGCTTCTTGGCCGGGATGGGCTCCAACCCCAGCCCAGACCTGAGGGACCTTGGGCCCGGCCGTGGCCCCGCATGCGAGCCTCTGAAGGTAGCACAGCCCCTGCCATCAGCAGTTAGGTCATCCTGGGACTTCCCTGGTGGCACAGCAGTTAAGAATCCACCTGCCAATGCAGGGGACACGAGTTCGAGCCCTGGTCCGGGAAGATCCCACATGCTGCGGAGCAACAAAGCCTGTGCGCCACAACTACTGAGCCTGCGCTCTAGAGCCCGCGAGCCACAACTACCGAAGCCCACGTGCTTTAGGGTCTGCGTGCCGCAACTAATGAGCCCACGTGCTGCAACTACTGAAGCCCAGGTGCCTAGAGCCCGTGCTCTGCAACAAGAGAAGCCACCGCAATGAGAAGCCTGCGCACCACAATGAAGGGTAGCCCCCCCCTCGCTGCAACTAGAGAAAGCCCGCACGTAGCAACGAAGACCCAACGCAGCCAAAAAAAAAAAAAAAAAAAGGAGTTAGGTCATCCTGCAACTTGCCTCAGTTTTGCTTCTGTTCAGTGGGTAAAGGGAGAGGGGGCCATAGGCCGTGGGCTCTCAGGGGACTTTAAACCCACACCATTCACACCCTCGTCTGCATTGTCCCCACTCTTCTCCCATGCCTCTCAGTCCTCGGGCTGCAGTGGATCGTCACCACACATGTGCAGATAGGTTGGTAGACAGAGAGATAGGTAGATGGGGAGGAAGGTACGTAGGTAGGTAAATAGACAGCTGGTTAACTATCCAAAATAAATTACAAGCCTCAATCCCGTGCCCCTGTGTTGCCCGCTCACACACACCACCTCACGGAAATCCCTCATTTCGCTGCTCAGCAGTCACCTAGCTGAGTCCACGTTCACACACAGGCCTATCTCCAGAGTCCAACTGACCCCCACTTAAGACTGTACTGACTGCAGAGTTAAACTTGACATGTAATAGCGGTTAACTTAGAGAATTTTAGAGAACCCGAACCCTAAAATGGAGGTCCCAGTCAGCTCTGGGGTGGGCGCTGTTTACATCACTTGCCTGCTCTCCATGCGCAAGCATCTAATCGACTCCACTGAGCTAAAAACGGACACGCCATTATTATTATTAGCTGTGTTCCCGAAGAGGTAAGGGCAAAGCTGCCTTTACTGGAACTGTTTAAATGTGTAAGAGGGACGCTCCCTCAACGACCCCTATAGTGACGATTATAAAGCAAAGAGCAGGCCGAGTGACCGTGTGTGGGCATCTGAGTGCTCTAAAGGCAGGGCATGCCCGGGGCGGGCACCGGATCTGTGGGCCAGCAAGAACAGCTGAGCGTGGAGCCGGGGGAACCCCACCCAAGGATGCCCTTGAACTTCAGAACTGGAGTGCAGGAAGTGGTCGGCGCCCGAGGGAAATCAGTACGCCAGGCCTCTGGGTTGGACCTAGGTGAGAAGGGAGGAGCCCTGGCCACAGCACTGGCCATACGTGCATACGTATACACACAGGCATGCACACACACACACACACACACACGGGCATACTTGCTGTGCTCCCACAGCACAAATACGTACCCCCCAACAGGCGCTTCTCCTACCCAGTAGGAGAGGGTGAGCTCAGGGCGAGCCGTCCAGGAGCGGCCTCCTTCCTCCAGAGGGCAGGCATGGCTTACCCATCCTTGTATCTTCCTATCCCCTTCCCTTTACTAGGTCCTCCAGCAAGGTATATTCAGTTCACCCAACAAACTCGTGGAGCCCTACTATGTGCCAGGTACCTGGAAAGGTACCTAAGTCTGAAAAGGAGGAAAGGAGGGAAGGAGGAAGGAGGAAGGGAAACAAGCAACGTGTCCACAGCAGTGTCTTCCACACGTAAGAGTATGTACCTGGCGTGTGTGTGTATGTGCATGCACACGTACAGCCAGTCACACATGCTAGCCTGTGTACGTAAGCTCCTGCTGGACATGAAGTGCTCCCAACAGCGACCCCAGGGCAAGAGCACTGCTATGCAGAGAAAAGCATTCTCTGACCATCCCGACTTTCAGAAGAAACTTGGACAGGACTATGGAACATCACAGCTGGGAGGCACCCTCCATTCCATCCCCCTTCACATAGGAGGCAGCCTGAAAGGCACAGGAGCCTGGGTTCGAATCCCAGCACCACTACTTACTAGCTGTGTGACCTTAGACAAGTGACCTAACCTCTCTGAGCATCAGTTTAGTCTTTAATAAGATAGAGTGATGAAAATAACAGAGCCTACCTTATGGAGCAGTTGTAAGAATGAAATAAGATAATGCGAGTACAGAGCTTAAAAGAGCACCTGGCAGACAGTCAGCACTCAATGCATCTGTTATGTTTCTAAGGCCCGAGGAAAGAGGGGAACAGCAAGATCAGGGGCCCAGCCCGGGGCTTGGACTCCTGGCCAGGCACTGATTCACATTTGGGGATCTGAGGAGGCCCTTCCAGCCCCGGGCTTGGAATGCTCTTGGTCCCCCGTCCTGCTCCCTCTGCCCCCCTCTCTCCCCTCTACACAGGGCCTGGCACCATATCTCCATGATCCCCTCTGAGCCAGAACCAAGGCTCCTGGACTTCCTGATGCTCACCTCCCTTCCCATCTCTCATAAGGCCAGCTCCCCCTCCTTTTTCTGTGGCCAGAGTCCCAGGGCTCAGCATCCCTCCTCGCCCCGCCCCCACACCGAGCCTGCCTCCTCCCAGGCTCCCCAAGCTGCCCCGTCCCTGCCCAACACATGGACAGTAGGGCTGGGGAGGCTGCTGGGCAGGTGCCACGAGGACACCACATACACAGGCCTCTGCACTGCCGAGCACAGGCGCGGCCGCCTCAGCCTACCTCGCACAGCTCTGCACCCTGCCTGTTTGATCAGGGCGCTGGGATTGTCCTCCTGTGAAGGGGTCTTATCCACTCTCATTTCCTCTCCATCCTATCCACAAGATACTTCCTGAGCACCTACTGTGTGCTAGTCAGGCCCTGAAGATCCACCCAGACGACGGTGGCTGGGGTCCTGCCCTCCTGGGGCAGCTGCGGGGGCTGGATATTATCCACACCAGTACTTCTCAAATCCCCTAGAGGGCTGGTAAAAACAAGGATTGCTAGGTCCCCTCCCCAGAGTTTCTGATTCAGCAGGTCTAGGGTGGGGCCCGAGCTTTTGCATTGCTAAGCCTTCCAGGTGCCGCTGGTACCGCTGATTTAGGGATCACATTTTGAGAACCAAGGGTTCTCTCTGTAATTCAAGACAGACTGAAGCCAGGGCTTTGATCAGAGAGGAGAGAAAATTAGGGAAAGGGCACATCAGTCAGAGGAAGCAGCATAAACAAAGGCCTGGCAGCTCCAGGAAGTACTGGAGTGAAAGGTACAGGGAGGCGTGGCCGGTGGGGGGGAGGGGCAGGCGGGAAGGGCACATGGGGCCAGGTGGTGAAGGGGCCAGTGGGCAGCCACACCCCTGCCCTCTGGCTCACCAAACAGTTCCTTTGTGCCAGGTGCCCCTGGAAACTCTGCCAGACTCCTTGGGCTGTGGCCCAAACCCATCTTCCACTCTGCAGCCACACGGCACCCCTGCCCCAGGCCTGGCTTTCACGGGCTGCCGTGGGCGGCTGTCAGCGTCTCTGCCTGCCCTCCTGGGGGCTGCAGGGGAACCAGCCCAGCGGTGCCAGGGAGGTGTACCAGGTGAGCCAGCACGCACACCGGGGAGAGCGCCCCCCACACCCCAGCCCCCATCTGTCAGCTCCCTCTATCAGCACCAGCTCCGGGCCTGGGTGTGTGTTTGTTGCCTCTTGAGCCAGAACAGTTACTATGGGTGGATAATAATAGCCATCGTAATCCCTCATAATTGGACCAGACTTTGCTGTTTGCAGGGCACTCGCTCCATGCCCGTGACCTCATCTGACTTCCACAACCACCCCATAAAACAGGCACAGCTAGAGTTACTATCCCCATTTTACAGCTGAGCAAACGCAAGCCCAGAGGGCCTGAAGCCACATCTCCAATAAGTGACATCTTCAGGCCTGGGGCCCGGGACTCGGGACTCTCTGTCCAGTGCTTTTTCCCTGTCCTGAACTGTCATGATGGAGAGCCTGTCTGCGGCTCTCCATGGGAGGGGCCGGGGGCTCTGCGGCCCAGGGAAGCCCTGTCCAGTAACAGGAGAAATGTGGCTCGGCTGCCCCTCCTCCTCCAACTGGGGGGCGGGGGGCAGCTGACCACCAACTGCAAGTGCATGGACACAGAGCTGTGTCAGCACCAGTCGGGACATCGGACCGGGGGAGGGGTCAGGGTCACCTAATCTAACGGAGGAGCAAAGCCAGGCCCAAGGAGGGAAGGGAATTATCCATGGCCACAGCTGCCACTCAAGAGCACAGGTGGGTGCGGGTGGCCCTGACTCTATGGCGGCAGAGTCTGGGTCTGCTGCCGCCTGCGTCCGCGGGATCGGAAAGAAAGGGACTGACCTGTAAGCCCTAGGAGCCCCACCCAGTGGGCTGCAGCACGCACTTTCCTCCCAGCTTGGGGGTATACACGGTCCCCAGTCCCGTGGCACTCTGCAGGATCCTGGGCTGGAAAGACAGGCGTCTGGGCTTCGTGCACGCATCCGCGCACGTGCGTGCGTGTGTGTGTGTGTGTGTGTGTCCGTAACCATGCAGGTGGGGCAGTGAAAAAGACTCCGATACAGGAGAGCAGGCTCTCATCTGGACCCCCCACTGATAAGCTGGGCTCAGCTTCCTCATCTCCAAACCAGGGCCATCTGTCCTTGCCCCACTTGTTTCAAGGGCTGTCCTCAAGGACCAAACGGATGGAAACCACCCAGAAGGCAGAAACTGGCTCTAAGAATGAGCAAGCCCAGAAGGAGCTGAGCACGCGCGGCGGGAGGGTGGGCAGGGAGCAGGTCTCAGAACTGCCGCTGATGGCGGATCACCAGAGCTGACCCCCTCAGAGCGCTCAGTGGTCCCACACCTGGTGTCAGGTGTCCACCCTGGTTCCAGGAGGACAAACTGTGCCCCAGAAGCTCTCAGATACCACCAAGTATCACCACCCCTCACTGCCGCTCAGGGAGAGGAGAACAGGCAGAGGGAACTGCGGGGACCAGGGCATGGCAGACGGGACGCCCCGGGAAGGCCGTTGGCTGGTGCAGCTTCCCTGGAAGGGTGGCGGCAGGGTCTACCGTTCCACAGAAGGGAAAAAGAGTCCACGTGCTGGGGATTCGAATGGCTTTGCCTACAGGTGGACACGGCTTGGTGAGGTCCCGAGGTTGCCTGTCGAAAGCCGGCAGGGACACCTACCAGTCTGCTGGCATCTCCTCTAACTGATTTAGGCCCATTCTGGACTTGAGCAGAAGGGTGAAGAGGTCACCCCTCATGGGGCTCCAAAAACAAGGAGGTCACTAGCTCCATGGCCAGAAGTGACACTTGCTCAGCGCCAGGGATGGGGCAGGGGAGGGAAATCACCATCTCCACTGTGACTGGTGCCACCCTGAGCACACAGCACACAGCACACAGCGCGCCATGCACCGCGGTGAGCCTCGCTGTCTGTGCCGCCGGGGGAGCCCTCACGAGGCCTCCCATCTACAGAGCCCCCTGAACTTGTCTTTGGCCTCCCCAAAGCTACTAATCCCCCTGGGGAAACAGAGGCAGCTAACCCAGGTAAAGTGACTCACCTGAGGACACACAGCTAGTAAGAGGCCGATCCAGAAAGGAAGCCAGATGTGAGGACCCTGCAAGGCCAGCCCTAACAATCGCACACGCCTGGGGTCTGAAGCTCTGCTCACACACCACGGGGGTTGAAGACTGGGTCCCGGAGCCTGACCACCAGGATTTAACCTCTCCAAGCCTCAGTTTGCTCATCACCAAAACAGGGAGATAGATCTTCCCTACAGGCCCGTGTGAGGACGGAGCGGCGCGGTCCAGCGCCCAGCACCCCCAGCAGAGCCGGCTGCTCACCTTGCGCTCCTCCTCCCCCCGCTCCGGAGCGGGGCCGCTGGCGTCCCCGGGGCCGCTGGCGGGCATCGCGGGCAGCTGGGCGGTGGGAGGCAGGCTGGGGCTGCGCGGGGCTGGGGGGCTGCTGGCCTCTGGGAAAGGAATTATCGTGGTCTTGGTAAGCAAGAGTTAAAACTTAAACATAGATCCCGGCGCCGAGGGTGAAACGCGGCCTCAGGCTGTCTGTGGGGCTGGGCTTCCCGTGGCTCCACCTGTGGGGGGAAGAGAAGAGGGGTCAGCAGGGCAAGCCACCTCCACCCCAGGCCCCAGCTGACAGCCACCGGCTCCCAGGGCCAGACCCTCGGCCCCGGGGCCCCGCTGGCCTGAGTCCTTTTCCCAGGCGCAGGCCGACCCGGCACCCAGCGATGCGGGCACCCAGCGATGCGGGCACCGAGGCCGAATCGGCAGGAGGGCCGCACCTGCCTCCAACGCGCGACAGTTGCCGAGGCACAGTGGGCGCCACTTGTGGGACTTCCAGCCGCCTCCCGCCCCCTCCCGTCTCTTCATTCACGGCTGTTCTTTCCTTTGAAAGCTTCCCGCAGCCTCCCCCCCCCCCGCCCCCCCGGGAAATCCCAGAGGTCCCCAGCCGGCTACATTTTCCTTCTGATCTGTCCTCCCCGCGCCCCTACCCCCACCCCGCCCCCACCACGTGGAGGAAGTGAGCCGCAGTCACAGGATGTAGTGAGATGAATGTCACCTCACTTTAGGGCCGGCGCCTGGGCCCGGAGAAGGCTGAGGGTGAACCCGGACTGCGGCCAGGCTGAAGGCCTGGGTTTGCAGGGCTGTCCAGGGGACGCCCCGGGGTGGGGCGGGGGGCGAGGCGGCAGCCGCACGGAGCGAGGGAGGATGCCAGGCCGCTCCCCCGGCACCCCGCGAACCAGCCCCACCTGCCTTGGGGGACTGTGGGCTCCAGGGGGCCCTGCGAACGCACATGGCTGAATTTTAGGGGCTTTTCGGCCTCCCTGCTTCAGGTGCGGGCCTCTCGCCAGTGAACTAACAAAGGCTGGGCCACAGGCCTCAGCTGGGGCGGGGGGGGGGGGGGTCGCGGCTTCACCCCCTTGGTTCGGAGGAGCCGCAGAGAGATCTCCGGCTCTTCGCCCCCCAGGAGGAGCCTGGGCCCAGCCCCTGCCTCCGAGGGCCAGCCAGCACGGGGAGGGGCCTGGCAGGAGGAGGAAAGTGGGAGGCAGGCTGGATCCGGGCCCACCCACACCCTTCCACTTCCAGTTCCCGGTTCTGCTTCCCCCGCTCCCCACCCCCCCAACTCCAGGGCTGCTTCTCCCATCCCCCTCCAGCCAGAGCTCCCTGGAAAACCAGGAACCGGAGAAGGCGCAGGCTTGGGTCTCCCACGGGTGCAGCCCCTCCCCAGGGATGGGCGCTGGGCTGGGAGGTGGGGGGGTGTGGAGGGGGAAGCTGGCGCTGGGAGGAGCCTCCTTAGGGCCCGGACACGAGGGGCCCCATAAGTTAGAGCCTGGACAGGCTGAAGGTGCTCCCACCCCCCACCCCCCCACCAGGTGAGCCCTAAGGAAGCCGCAGGTGTAGCGCTGGTCCAGGCTGGGCGCAGTGCTGGGCCGAGGAACGTCTGCTATGTGGGTTCAGGAGGGAGAGCAAATCCGTGTGTCCCATGCGGTGCAAAGCCCGGGACGGGTCTTCCTCTTTGGGCAGCTACAAGTATTAGTACCATCTACTATTGAATCTAAGGCTGCAAAAGGCTAAGGCTTACCCGTGTTTCAGTATCAGGGCAGAGGCTTGAATCCAGATCTCTGACTCTAGGGCTCTGAGGGCGTCTCTATGAAGCTCCGTCCCCCAGCTTACACCACCCCACAGAAACAACCCCGAGAGCCCATCAGACAACCGGGCCAACCCAGAACTCCACAAGGCTTCTGACCGTCATCAGCCAGCCCGCGAGTCCCCCTCAAACCCACCCCTTGTCTGTTAGCACAGATCCCCGATCACCCACCACATCAAAATCTTCCAAAGGATGGGCAAGCTGAGAGAGGCAGGGTAGGCTGGGAAGAACACTGAACCCGGGAAGAACTTCTCTGGCCCTTAGCTTCCTCATCCATAAAATGGAAGAGGTCGACTGGATGATCTTCGAGAACGTCTCCTAGCCCTGCCCTGCCAGGCTGTTGAGGCCCCAAAGGCAAAGGGCAGGATCCTACGAGGCTGGGCCATCTCCAGGAGCCCCGAGAGCCCTAGAATGGAGTCCGAGCCAGGCACAGAGTACGTCAGGGGCAGACAGCCCTCTCCCGGGTATGTGTCTCAATGCTGCCCTGAGGCCTAGAAACATCCAGGGGCTTCTGTAAGAAAAAGCTTTCAGAGAACCTCTGGCGGCTAGTGACAAGAGGAAGGAAGCAGGAGGGAAACGCAGAACATCGCAGGGTGTTGACCCCGACGGCAAACACCCCGGAAAGGAAAGGAAAGGCTCTTTCCTCCGCCCCTTCCTCTGCTCACCCCTCCGACATGAGCTGCATGCTGTCTCACAGCAAACACAGCTGACCTGGGTCAGTCTTTCGGTTCCTTTGTGTAACTCAATGGAACAGCCTTGTCAGTAAGTGTCCCTCAAAGCCACCCAGCATCGTCTAAGACCATCCAGCACATGGCTGGGCAGGCCATGCACTGCACAGCTCCAGAGCCCACCGTGGTGGCCAAGTTCTAGGCCTGAACACAGCGCTTCCCGCCAGTCCTTAGAAGCTTCCTTCTTCTCCCAAGCAGTCCTGCCGAGGGAAGAGACCTGCTCTTGGGCCCACGGTCCCAACACAGCAGCGTGTGTCTACCGTGACATGACGGCCCTGCTGCTCCTGGCACCAAAGCGTCCTCCTCACGCATGCCAAGGGCTGCACCACAAAACCACCACCAAATAAAAACCCTTGCCAAGAGCCCTACCCCCACAACAGGCAGCTTTTAGTTTCTCCTTCATACTGCTAACATCCACAGTGGCCATGAATAATTTTAGAACAACTTAAAAAAAGTTGTTTTGAGGAATCCTATCATGAAAATGTCTTGGTATCGCGACTGACATGGTCACCATTCTCACCGCTCCAGTTACAAAACTGCTGTGGAAAAGGAATGGGATTTTGATTCTACACACCCAAGGGCGCTACCTTCTAAATCCAACGTAGTAGAAAGATTTTTTTAAAGAAGACATAAAGGGACTTCCTTGGCGGTCCAGTGGTTAAGACTCCATGCTCCCACTGCAGGGCGCACGGGTTCGAACCCTGGTTGGGGAACTAAGATCCTGCATGCCACATGGTGCAGCCAAAAAAAAATAAAATAAAGAAGACATAAAGTCACAAGATTGGGTTGAACAGAGAGGAGACACCACCAACAAGATGTGGGGGTCTGGAAAGCAGATTTGTGGCAGGCAAATTTCAGACAGCACATGACAAGTGATGTATAACAGAGTCCTTTAAAGACACGTGGCATGATAGCACCACGTATCTCCGGGACCGGGGGTGAAGTGGATGCATGAGTGAAAATAGAAAGGATCGAATGAAAGAAGTAAGATCCCTAAATCCACCTCCCCCAGAAGTCTGAGATTTACTCTCCAGAGAGCACAAAACAGAGGGTCTTTGCGCAGAGAGTCGACAAGCACCGTTGACAGCAAGAGTCGTAAACAAAAACCAAGGAGATGAAGGTTATTTTCAACGCTGAGGTTGAGTCCCCCAGGCTAGTCCCCCACTGGGCTCCTAGAATAGTGGCAGCCAGACCTTACCTTCTTCTCTGGGGAATCTTACCAGTGCAAGAAGAAAGGCCTAAGGATACAGATATTGACACCAGAACCCAAATGGTTTCCAAATGGCTTGTTTAGGTCAGCCAATGCGGATCTGCAAGTCAGCCAGCTTCCAATCAGCTTTTTAGTCCCCTGTTCTTAACCCTAAAAGGACAACCAAGGACCACTAGACATCCGAGGGAAGACTCCAACTTGCAGTGCTTCCACCATGGAAGGGCACCACCATGCCCTCTACCACTGAACTTTTTTTTTTTTTTAATTGAAGTAGAGTTGATTTACAACGTTGTGGCAATCTCTACTGCACAGCACAGTGACTCAGTTATACACACATACGCATTCTTTTTTATACTCTTTTCCATTATGGTTTATCCCAGGTTATTGAATATAGTTCCCTGTGCTATACATTAGGACCTTATTGTTTATCCATTCTAAATGTAATAGTTTGCATCTACCAACTCCAAACTCCCAGTCCATCCCTCTCCCTCCCCGCTCCCTCTTGCCAACCACAAATCTGTTCTCTATGTCTATGAGTCTGTTTCTGTTTTGTAGATAGCTGCATTTGTGCCTTATTTTAGGTTCCACATATAAGTGATATCATATGATAGTTGTCTTTCTCTTTCTGAGAAAGTATGATAATCTTAGTGGATAGCATGATAATACTGTCATTTAGTATGACAATCTCATGTTGCATCCATGTTGCTGCAAATGGCCTTTTTTGTTCTTTTTTATGACTGAGTAGTATTCCATTGTATATATGTACCACATCTTTATCCATTCACCTGTCGATGGACATTTAGGTTGTTTCCATGTTTTGGCTATTGTGAACAGTGCTGCTATCAACACAGGGGTACATGTATCTTTTGGGGGTTTTCTTTGTTTTTTTGTTTAACATCTTTATTGGAGTATAATTGCTTTACAATGGTGTATTAGTTTCTGCTGTATAACAAAGTGAATCAGCTATACATAAATATATATCCCCATATCTCCTCCCTCTTGCGTCTCCCTCCCTCCCTCCCTGTCCCACCCCTCTAGGTGGTCACAAAGCACCGAGCTGATCTCCCTGTGCTATGCAGCTGCTTCCCACTAGCTATTTTACATTTGGTAGTGTATATATGTAAATGCTACTCTCTCACTTCGTCCCAGCTTACCCTTCCCCCTCCCCGTGTCCTCAAGTCCATTCTCTACGTCTGCATCTTTATTCCTGTCCTACCCCTAGGTTCTTCAGAACCTTTTTTTTTTTTTAGATTCCATATGTATGTGTTAGCATATGGTATCTGTTTTTCTCTTTCTGACTTACTTCACTCTGTATGACAGTCTCTAGGTCCATCCACCTCACTACAAATAACTCAATTTCGTTCCTTTTTATGGCTGAGTAATATTCCATTGTATATATGTGCTGCATCTTCTTTATCCATTCATCTGTCGATGGACACTTAAGCTGCTTCCACTGAACTGTTTTGTTTTTTTTTGCGGTACATGGGCCTCTCACCGTTGTGGCCTCTCCCGTTGCGGAGCACAGGCTCCGGACACGCAGGCTCAGCGGCCATGGCTCACGGGCCCAGCCACTCCGCGGCATGTGGGATCTTCCCGGACCGGGGCACGAACCCATGTCCCCTGCATCGGCAGGCGGACTCTCAACCACTGCGCCACCGGGGAAGCCTGAACTGTCTTTTTAATCTGACAAAACTACAGGTGTCATTCGCTGTTTTTACTCTGTGGTCTGAACTCAGGAACTGAATGGATTTGGATAAAGATGAAGACCTGTCCTGGGCAATGGGCTCCAAACAGGGGAGTAAAACAAGCAAGAAGACATGGGCTCCAGAAAACAGGAATTCCAACCAGAAGGAAGGCAAAGGGAATGCCAAGGAGGACAACAAAAAGAAGTCACCGGATGGCAGCTAACTATGCCACACGCCCCGAGAGCAATAGAGCGGATAACTCAAAAAATGGAACTGAAACATAACACTTGATGTGACCGCCCTCGTGGAAGCCATACAGACAGCTATTAGGAGGTGTAGCAGAAATGGGCAAAAGGTATAAAGAAAATAAGGCAGATAAAGAAACAAGGTAGGGGCTTCCCTGGTGATCCAGTGGTTAAGACTCTGTGCTTCCAATGCAGGGGGCCCAGGTTCGATCCCTGGTCAGGGAACTGGATCCCACATGCAGCAGTGAAGCTGCTGCGCGCCACAGCCAAGACCCAGTGCAGCCAAATTAAATAAACAAATAAATAAGTTTTTAAAACAACAAAAGTCAATTAAGAAAAAGAAACAAGGTAATTATTCATTTCAGGGGGAAAAAAGGAAACTATTGTAGTACAGTATAAAGCTCAGCTGTGAACAGTTGCATGAGTTGATTTAACAAGTATGTGTACATGACATACATAAGTATGCATGTTTGTATGTATGTATGTGGATGTAGACATATTGCCTGGTGTATTAATTTCCTATTGCTTCTGTTACAAATTACCACAAAGTTAATGGCTTAAAACAGCACAAATTTGTTTCTTGCAGCTCTGGAAGTCAGAAGTCCAAAATGGTTCTCGTCACTGGGCTGAAATCGAGGTGTTGGCGGGCTGCATGCTTTTCTGCAGGCCCTGGGGAGGTTCCATTTTCTTAACTTTTTCAGCTTCGAGAGGCTGCGTGCATTCCTTGGCTCCTGGCTCCCTTCCATCCTCAAAGCCAGCAATGGCCAGTCTTTCTCCCATCACATTACTCTGACCCTCCTGCCTCTGCCTTTCACTTTCAAGGATCCTGATGATGACATTGGGCCCACCCAGATGATCCAGGATAAATCTCCCCATCTCAAGATCCTTAACTTAACCACATCTGTGAAGTCTCTTTTGCCACATAAGGTGACACGTTCACGGGTTCAGGGGATTAGGATGTGGCCGTCTTTGCAGGGCCATTATCCTGCCTGCTACACGCATACATATATGTATATTATTATAGGCGTAAGACATTTTTGAAAGAACACCGGTAAGGTACTATTTATTTATTTATTTATTTATTTAATTTATTTTTGGCTGCGTTGGGTCTTCGTTGCTGCGCGCGGGCTTTTCTCTGGTCGCGGCGAGCGGGGGCTACTCTTCGTTGCGGTGCGGGGGCTTCTCATTGCGGTGGCTTCCCTTGTTGCGAAGCACGGGCTCTAGGCGCGTGGGCTTCAGTAGTTGCGGCACAAGGGCTCAGTAGTTGTGGCGCACGAGCTCTAGAGCGCAGGCTTAGTAGTTGTGGTGCACAGGCTTAGTTGCTCCGTGGCATGTGGGATCTTCCCGGAGCAGGGCTCGAACCCGTGTCCCCTGCACTGGCAGGTGGATTCTTAACCACTGTGCCACCAGGGAAGACCCCTGGTAAGGTATTATTGATAGTATGTCTACCATGAGAAATACTGAGGGGGTTGGCTGGGTAGAATGTCATGGTGGGCCATATAAGAGAGCTAAATTCTTATTTACCAAATAGGAAATCAATGGAAAATGTCTACAATGGAAGAGTCAAAAATACGAACATTACTCAGACCCATGAGATGCAAAATCGCTAGAAGAAACAGCTAAAAGTGGTTGCCTCTGAGAAGAAGAAGGTGGAAGGAGACAAGGAACAACTGCATTTGGTGAAGAGATGTTAGTCCTGTTTACTTCTTAAATTATATGCATGTAATACTGTGAAGAGATAAAAAGTAATTTTTTAAAAGAGAGAATGGGTCTGGGAATGAGGGCTTACATCCAGCTGCAACCATTGGATGGGTTTGGCCTCCATCCTCCTCCATAAGAGTGCAGCTAAGTCCTTCCACCTCTGTTACGCTACGAAACCGTCACGTCCCACAGAACACCCATCATCAGCTCCTCACCCCCACACAGAGTTCCATCATCCGCTCTAAAAGTGGTACCTCCCTCCCCGCCCCACCATCACATCCCTCACGAAATGTTTAATTCTCGCAACACATCATTTCCACCAAGTCCAGCCCATGTGCAGCATGGTGCACCTCCCTTATGTTCCCCCCTAACTGCACGTCGACATGCCATTGCTGCCCACATCCCTAACCACAGCTCAGCTCGCTCATCAGTCCATCTCAGACCCAAGACCCACAATTCAACCATCTCCCGAAGCCTCCAGACTGTCCTGCTGCGTCACCTCCCACCTCTGCCACCACACCGTCCCCAGCACCATTCCCACCCTCCTCACCGATCCCAACCCCATCAGCACCCCCTGAGCCAATCAATCACCCCAAAGCCTCACTTCCAAGCCTGCTCCAACCAGCACCGACTAGATCGTCGCCCCAGTCTCACCTCAACAAGGGCCGGCGAGGAATCATCCCCTTCCAGAAACAAAACCGTAATTGCCCACAAACCCAGATCCTTCCTCCATCAAAAACAACCCTAATGTGACCACCATAAGAGCCCCTCCGGCTCCATCTCAAGTCCTCTCTTTGAATTGCTGAAAAATATCTGACCGTCTCCGCACCAGGTCCTTCTTCACCCCTCTAGCTGAAGTCTGCCCTTTTTGCAGTGGACTTTGCTGGTTTCGATCTAGTTACCTTCCCCTCCTTCCCAGTGGGGTTTTGTGGTGTTTGTGCCGACCCCACCCCTCACCCTAGTCACAGAGTGAGCGTGTGACCAGGCGGGGCCAATCAGAGGCCCCCCAGGAGCGTTTTGGTGCAAAGGAACGATGCTAACGTGATGGGACGTGGGTCAGGAGCTGCTGGCTGCATTGGGGAAAGCTTGCCTGAGGGATGGAGATAGACGCTGGAACACTGAGGCCATTGTCTGGGCCCCCGGACCCAGCTGTACCTGGAGGCAGGGCATCTCTGAACCTCTCGGTAATGTGAGACTTTCCCTACTTTGGTGTGAGTGAGTCTGTGCCTTGCGGCTGACGGTCCTGACTCATATACTAATCTCAACCTCCTGAAGTCTTCCCTGGGAGGCCCGACTGCGTGGGTTCAAATTCTGTCTGTATTAGCGTCAGCTGTGTGACCTGAGGCATAACTGTGCATCAGTTTTCTCAGCTGTAAAATGGGGGAAATAACACTTGCCACTTCACAGGCCTGTTGTGAGAATTAAAGTGAGATGTATTAAAAATGCTAACAGGGAATTCCCTGGTGGTCCAGTGGTTAGGACTCCACACTTCCACTGCAGGGGGCCCAGGTTCGATTCCCTCACTGGTCAGGGAACTCAGATCCTGCAAGCCGCACGGCAGGGCCAAAAAAAAAAAAAAAAATAGAATGGATGAAATAACATTAAAATTATTTGCTTTAAGAAACATGCCATGGGACTTCCCTGGTGGCGCAGTGGTTGAGAGTCCGCCTGCCAATGCAGGGGACACGGGTTCGAGCCCTGGTCCGGGAGGATCCCACATGCCGCAGAGCAACTAAACCCCTGTGCCACAACTACTGAGTCTGTGCTCTAGAGCCTGCGAGCCACAGCTGCTGAAGCCCGTGCGCCTGGAGCCTGTGCTCCGCAACGGGAGAGGCCACTGCAATGAGAAGCCCACGCACCACTCGCTGCAACTAGAGAAAGCCTATGGGCAGCAACGAAGACCCAAGGCAGCCAAAAAAAAAAAAAAAAAAAGAAACATGCCAACAAGAGTGCCTGACACAAAGAATATACTCAATAAATTTTCAAAATTATTAGTCCCTGACTAACCCAGCCCACAGTTTTCTCTCCTTTGTTGACATCCCTGGAGTGCCCGTGAGTGTACTTCACTCAAATGGAGCTTGTACTGATTACGATTCTTACAACCCGCCAGGCCCTGTGAAAAGAGCTTTACAATTTCAACATCTTGTACATCCTCACACCTCACTCCAACCCTCTGAAGTGGAGACTATTTTTATCCCCATTTTCTAGATGAGAAGAATGAGGTATGGAGAGGCTAGCAAAGCTGCCTAAGGTCCCACAGTTCACGGGTGGAGGAAGCAGATACAAACCCAGGTCCTTCCCCCGCTGAAGCCCCCAGTTTTCCACTTCATCATGATCTCTTACATTAGCACGTGACCATTGTAAACATGTTAACTTTCCCAAGGAATTGATCAGAAAACAAAGTTTCCAGTTAGTCTCCCTTTCCTGGTGAGGCCTGTGGGCCGTGAGGGCAGGGGAAGGGTGGTAACAGGCAGTCCAAGCTTCTAATCATCGTGTTCAGTGCCCTGCCGATGAGGGAGTCATTCATTCGTTTATTCATCCTACTATTTACTGAGCGCCTACCGTGTGTCCAGCACTGTGCTAAGGGACATGCATTGTCCCGTCTCATCCTCATAACCAACCTATGAAGTCTATGAAGTTGGTTCTACTATTATTCCCATTTTATAGAAGGATAAGCTGAGGCTTGGAGAGGTTAATTACCTCTCCAGAGTAGTGCAGGTCGAAAGTCCCAGGGCAGGATTCTGAGTCCAGGTCCATCTAACTTAAGAGTCCTTACAAACATGGCGACACCCGGTCACGGATGAGCACGAGTAACACAGACCCCAGATCAGCTCTCCGTGCCCCTGATGTGACACCAGCCTGTAGATAACAGCGTCACGGCTGAATTTCCTATTTGACCTTAGGAGGAGGTGCAAATGAGTCCTGTGGGCGACAGAAGACGTGAGAGTATCTTGTGCCCCATACCACCCAAGCATCTGCCAGGGTGGTGATAAGCTTGGTAAGCTGGGGGCAGCAGAAAGCCGAGAGGAGACATCACAGCCTCCCAGACAGAGATGTTTATCTGCCACATCTTCCCCCACCCTTGGTCACAAGACCGGGGCTGGATGAGGGGGAGGGGGAGGTCCCAGTGCCACTTTCTGATTGCTCATTCTCTCTCAACACGAGGGAGATGCGTGTCATCATACCGTGACTCTGACTTCCAGAAACGTCCTTCCCACCCAAATCACCAGCTGCCCGTAGAATACCAAAAGCCACTGGCGACGGGCCAGCAATCCTGCCATCCTGTTCCCCACTTCAAAGCCCATCTGTCTGGCTTTGAAGTCACAACAAGATGACTTGTGGCTCTCACACCACCCTCGAGGCCAGAGCACCACCAGCGTGAGCGTTTTTAATCACACCAAATGCTGCCATTATGGTGGCCACACTGGCAGAGCCGAGCTGAATCAGACTCCTCTGCTCACACTTATGGTTACCATGACACAGCCCCAAAGGCGGGGAGGAGAGGAAAAAAAAAAAGGTTTGTACCCAAAATAGACACTGGTAAGGAGCTGAAGTTGTTCGAGCCAAAATGAGCCACTACAGAGTTCCGCACAGGAGCATGCATTTCCGGACGTGGTGAGTCAGGAGCCCTGCTGGGGGTCGGGGTCGTGTGTGCGGGGGCAGTCGATGGGCTCCCCACGCCCCAGGACGCAGGGCACAGGGTCCAGGCTGACAGTCCACACGAGAATCAGCCATGTGGACCCTGGCGGGGCCTGCTGTCTGGACGGCCATGAGCCTGGGTCTGATTCTGTCCTCCCCTCCCCCCAAGCCGAGGTGGCCCACGGTCCACACCTGTGTGATGCTTGGCCCTTCCAGCCTCCTCTAAACAACGGTCCACACGTGCCAGCTCCAGAGCCTCTTCACTTACTCTCCCCTTGACCCCTGCATCTGGTCCCCACTCCACTCCCGCATCTCTGACAAGGTTTAGGGGCTCTGAATGCTGCCTGCCAAGAGGACACCGCAATGGTTCCACTGGAAGACGAGTCATTGACCTGGCTTTTGGGGACCCCCTTAATGCCGCTGAACCAACAGACAGAAAGGAGTTACTCCACAAGCTGGAGTGATTGATCCTAGTTACCAAGGAGAAATTGGGCCAGGAAGATAATTTCTGGAATCAGAGGATTCTCTCAGGTACCTCTTAGAACCTCCATGCCCCAAAGTAAGGGTTAATGAAAAACTACAGGAACCGAGAAAAGAAAAGGCAGGACAACCGAGGATTCAGATCCTTCAGGAATCAGGGTTTGGGTCACTCCACCAGGTAAAAGAATCCTGCCCTGCTGAGGTGCCAGCTGAGTGCAGAGGAGATGCAGGATGGGAAATGGGAGAAGGAAGCCGGAGGGCAAACGTGGTCTTGTGAACAAATATAGAAATGAGAACTATAGTAGTTTTGCATGTTTTCTATTTACTTGATATAGATGTGTGTTTATTTGTACATGGTAACACTTTTCTTCTTTTTCCTTCATCTTCCCATTATTTATATTTTATATACAAATTGTTAGAAGTTAACGTTACAGTTTAGTCTTTAGGTAACAGAATATTCAGTGAGACTGCGACTGAATGTGAGGCGTTGCTCATGTAGACAGTGATTGATACAATAAGTGCTGGGACGCCTCATTTGGGAGACAGGATAAGAACGGGAAGCAGGATAGCTGTGTCTTGGTAGGTAGAAATACAACTATTTGGTTGTGGTAGGGGAGCCCACATGTGTGTAAAAGGGGGCAGATGCAAGCTGTGCAGCCCAAGCAGCAGACTGTGCCAGTTAGTTTATTCACCCTTCATTGCCTGCTCTGTGAAAATGAAGCTAGGCCCCTTAAATATGTCCCCTTTGCCAGCTGGCATGACATCAAACTCCCTCAGTAGAGGGCACTGGAGAGACATTGAAGGAGGAGGAGTTTTCTTTCCTAGAACCAGTGTGCTCTCTTGAAGGATTTCTGCATCGTATACAACTGCTCCAGCAGTCAGATCCTGCTGCCCCTGGGGCTCCCCTAGTGGCCAGGCCTGTCGAGTCACAGCTTCTCCCGTGCCTGGCCTGCAGCAAGGGTGCTTCCCCAGCACCTGGCTCCAGCAGTGTTCGACAGTCGCGAGCAGCCAGCAGCTTCACCCAATACTCCTTTTGGGTGGTTTAGAAGCATTGTACCTCCAGCAAGATACTTCCTCATGAACAACTTTCCTTGGGACCCAGAAGGATGGACTTCCAGTGAGTCCCGGGGGCAGGTTTCCAGCAAGTCCTGCCAACGTGGCACCACAGTGACTTCCCCGTCACCCAGGGAGCCAGGGGCATCAAGGCCACGTTCTCAGCCCTGGGGGCCTCTTCCTTGGGCGCTCCATGGCAGCCCTGGGTGTAGCTGCTGTTCTCCTATATGCTATTTCTGTGTTCTTTGCAGATCTTTTTACTTCTTAGCCAATCTCCCAATATTCCAATCTCCTGTTATCATTAGTAAGTCTTTATATTAAACTTTGCCTGTTCAAATCGCTATGTGGTTCCTGTCTCCTGAGTCGGCCCTGACAGATACAGTCACCCACGGCTTCAAAGAGCCTTTTCCATCCTTGGCGTCCTTGAGCTCAGTTCAGCCTCCTTGCCGGCTAATCATTCCCTGCTTCAAGCACTCACCCAGCGATCCCTCATTGAGTGTCATTGCCAAGCTGGGCACTGGGGTGGACAGGAGACCCCTGCAAGTTCACAAACAAGGGGATTCTCTGGCTCCCTCTGCCCCCTTGGCTCCAAGCTCTTGGCCCTCGGGCCCCTCTGCTCTTTCTCCTGGCTGGCTGGGGTCTTGCTCTCACTGCTGCCCAGTGGGCACCCCTCTCGGGTCCCGCTGTGGTCCAGCTGTACCCTAGGTTCTCCTCTGCTGAGACACGTGGGCTTAAATGGGTGCGGACTTCCCACTGCAAGGCCTCCAGCTTTATTCTCTGGACATCCCCACCTGGATGGCTTGCAGTTGCCTACAACCCTACTCTTCTAGAGCCAGATGCTTCATGTCTCCTCTCTCTACGTGGAGGCGGCAGCACCTTCCCCTCAGCTGCCAAAGCCCGAAACCCCGCAGAGAACTCAGGTCCCACCTGCCCCCTCAGTCCCCACGTTGCACCAGGCACCTGATCCTCGGGCCCCTATTCTCCACCCCTGCCCTCCAGGCCCTCGGGACCACAGGTCTAGACCTCGGCAGTTACCCTGTAACGCGTCTCACCGCCTCTGTGTCCCTCTCTCCCACCCCAGCCTCTTGGCAAAGGTTTTCCACACACGGCTTCCTCAATCAAACCTACGATGCCTGATGGAAATGTTCTGAAATTGTGGTGATGGCTGCACAGCTCCGTGAACGCACTACAAACCATCGAATCGCACAGTTTAAATGGGCGAATTGTATGGTATATGAATCATATCTCGATAAAGCTGTTATTTTTAAAAACCCGATGATGCCAGTGATTTTCACACACTGTAAGATCTGAACTCTGGTCGGGTCCTACACTGCTGGCTCTCCGAGTCTGGCCTCAGCCTACTGCTCTGACCTGGCCCCCACCTCGCCTAGCTGACTCCATCATTCCAGGCCCCCAGCTCACATCCCCTGTTCCCACACGCTTGTGTCTACGTTCACAGCATTCTCTCCTCCACGAGGGGGGGCTCCTTCCAGAGGGCCCCCAGCCCCCTTCCCCACCCCTCAGGACCCCCACCCCCTACCGCTCCTCCTCAGCCACCCTCCCAGGGGTCTTTAACCAGTTTGTTGCGTAGTCATTTGGCTTTTCTCGTGTAGACGGATGTGTGTGTTTTCTGAAACAGATGAGGTCAGAGTCATGTCCTGCACCCTGCTCTTCTGCCACCGGCCCTCCCTGGTCTCCCTGTTCCGCCTGACCCCTGAGGCAGAGAGGAGGGGGTGAAATCACTCCCAGGCAGCCGCAACATCGCCAGCACGGCGCTGCGGTGCCTCGAGGGACCCCCCACAAGCTCATTCTAGGGGTCGCTTGCCAGAGCTCCCCAAGGCAGTGTGCCAACGGGAAGGGCCCTGCTCCACCTGCCCCAGGCCAGGACGTGCGCCTGCTACGGGGTCCGCAGGCTCAGCCAGCCCCCAGATGCCCAGGGTGCCGGGGGTCGTGAGGGACCTAGGTCAGGGTGTCTGTGAACCATGGGAAGCGGGGACAGCCGGCCTCCCACCCACCCAGGCCTTTGGAAGCTGGTCCCCCGCTTGCCTGGGGCCACTCTCTCCTCATACCATCCGTGCGATGCTCCCCCGCCCGCACCTTCTCACACTCCTCCCAGGCCACAGAGCTGACCCCCTCCCGGGCCCAAACCAGGAGGTCCCCCAAAGAGTCTTCAGGGTCTGGGAGCTGCTGCTGGAGCACAGCCCCTGCCCACCCAAGAGTGCATGAAAGAACCCACTGCTGTCAGAACCACCTGCTGCTCCCTGGGTTGCTTTCTCCTCACTCTCTGCCCCAACCGAAACCAAACCACTTGCAGGGGGGAAAGGGGGCCCGAGAGGAGGAAGAACCCAGGGTTCTGGGTAGCACATCCCAGAATCACTAGCCTCTGGCCCGGGGGCCCTGGTGCAGTTCATCCACCCCTTCAGCCCTAAGGGGGCTCAGCCGGAACCCACCTCAAACCTCTGCCGCTCAGACGCAGGCCACACTTTACCAAACCACACAATGAGAGTCCTTACCTCCTGAGTCTATTTTAAGATATGACAGAATTTGAGTCGAGTGTTTAGCGTGATACCTGGCACATGGTAGGCGCTCAATAAATATGAATTTTTTTAAAAAAGTACCTCATTCACAGATGTAGAGAACACACGTGTGGACACCAAGGGGGGAAAGCGGCAGGGGTGGGGGTGGGGGTGGGATGAACTGGGAGACTGGGATTGACATAGATACACTAATATGTATAAAATGGGTAACTAATAAGAACCTGCTGTATAAAAAAATAAATAAAATTAAATGCAAAAATTCAAAAAGAAAAAAGTATGTCATTAATTAGGGTGAAAGGCCAGTAAAGTGTCCTTAAGAAACCTAGACTCTCACTTCAGACAACGCCCAGGAATGGCTCTCGCTGGCTCCTGAACGGCTGCTGTGGCCTGACCCAGTGTCCTCTCTCCCAGCTAATGCCGCGAGGCCTCCCCTAATCCCCCAGCGCAAGGGCCTTCGCAACCAGAATAAATAACCTCTTTACCAGCACCCTTAACCTGCCACTGTGGCCTCAGGGGTCAGAGGCACACACAGAGACACAGACACAGACCCACACGGGCACACTCACATACACAGACACATGCAGACAGACATGTTTGTGTGCGCAAACACACACACACACACACACACACACACACATGCAGGCAGGCTCCAGGAACCTGAAGCAGGAGGATCCCAGGCGAGGCCTCCCCGCATACGCGTCGCACATTTCACCTAAAGTGTGGGCCAAAGAGGCATTTGGAAACCAGCTTGGGAACCTCATAACCATTCATAACATTGTTCTGAGAGAAAATACAAAACATTGCCCTACAAACAAACATTTGCAGTAGAATTCCTCCAAGAGCTAGGAATTGCCTGTGCTAGAGAACTAACGCAGCAAGAAGAAACAAACCACATAAGCTCAGTTTGCCTCTGCAAAACTAATAACAATTACAAAAACGTTACGTGAACTGCTCACCATGTACACCTAATTAGCATGCAGCACAATTCTGCATGCCATTAAGGGTATGCCGGATTAATTATGCTGTACATTCCGTGTGATTACACCACCACACCCTCGGTCCACACACACCAGCTTCCAGAGGGTGCCCCTGTGACAGGGGTACAAGCGCAGGTCTGTACCAACCAGGGAAACACTGGTTTCCGCACTCAAGTTGACAGTGGTCCCCACCCACCCTACCCCCAGCCAGGCACAGCCTGACTCCGGCCCAGGCCTTCTCGCCAACGCCACCTCCACAGGAGCCCCCGCTGAGGAGCTAGCTTCCCACCCAGCCTCCTCCGGAGAGCAGAGATGCCTCCAAGGTCTCCCCGTGGCCATGGCTGCATGTCACAGGGGCCACAAAACAGCCCAATGGCCACCACGTGTGCCCGATCACAGAGGAAGCTGGCCTCCCCATCCAGACCGAGGTCACCCTGAGATCATCTCCCAGACTCCACCAGGGCCCTGCACCCCTTTCCCTGGCACAGAAGCCAGCTACTGGGCAAGGTCCTAGCCGTGGTCCGCCCAGGCCCTGGATGGGTCAGAGCTTCTCCCTCCCTCGTCCTCTGCTCTCCACACAGCCATGGGCAGCTCTACACAGACCCGACCCTCCCCTCCATTAAAAAGAGACAAGGAACTGACCTCCTCCCCTAGTTCCCATTTAGCTCAGCAGATGCTCTTCAAATACACTGGGGTGACCCAGGTTTGGGGAACAAGAGAGTCAATGGAACATGGTAAGTGGAGCTTCCCAGGAACATGGAACTCAAAACCCACTGGGGGGGGTCAGGCCTCTCGGGAGGCAAAGAGCAAGAGGAAACTTGGCATGTGAGACAGGGGAAGAGGGGCGTGCGCGGTGGGGGGCTGTGCCTCTTCAGCGCCAGACAGGGACCAGGCACAGCTGAATTTTAATCCGCAAATACCAGGGAGGCCAACTGTAGAAGGATTCTTTTAAAAGACACATGACACAAAATATCCAAGTTTAGGGCAAGAAGCAGTGTTTGAAACAAACAAACAAACAAATGACACAAGTCTGGAAGGTTGTCTCCACTTTGCAGACGGCAAAATTGAGGCTAAGAGAGGTGAAGCGATCTTCCTGAGGAGGACTCAGTTAGGAGGTGGCAGGGCCAAGGTGAAACCACTGTCTGTTCAGCACCGAGCCTGGTGGCCCTGGCACAATGCCCTGCCGCCTCTTGCCTCTGCCCGGGTTCAGTGATGCTGACCTGGTTCACGCCACTTTTCTAGAAATTCTTTGGAAACAGCTCTTCCTGTGACACACAAAAGACTCACATTCCTACTTTAGAGAAACAGTTTTTGTTTCTTTTCTGTTTGTTTACCAAAACTGCTGTGCCCATCTCATCCCCTCCTACACTGGCAGACCTGCCTCTAAACCCAGGGCGATGGCAACTTTGCAATTCACATACCACTGTCAGAGGGTGATGACACTCGGCCCAGGCTGTGCAGCAGGGAGTTGAGGAACAGGGTCTAGGCCTTGCAGCTCATCTTTCGGGGGAGCACCTGAGAAGCAGAAGCCCTGCTCAAGCCCCCCCCAAACATCAGTATGCCCAATGTACGTGGCACAAATGCCTGGTTACGTTACTTCCGTCCTGAAAAATCTGCAGGGATTGCTACCAGTTACGGAAAAAAATGCGCCTGCCTTTCTAATCCATCACCTGGACCCTGCGCCTTCCTGCGTCCCCACATCCAGGCCTGGTGACACAGGCCCTCCCTCTTCTGCAAGCCCGGCCCAGCCCAGGCTCCGCCTGCACAAATCCTAGCCACCCTCAAGTCCCAACTCCAGCCCTGCCTCCCACGGGAAGATCTCTCCCAGACTCCCTCCAGCCGAGCCCTCTCAGCGGACGGACGGCACCTCCACCCACGCGGCGGGCTGAGCCAGCTCCCCTCACCCTCTCCATCACCCAGTCACTCCCACCTAAATGCCTCACAGAGCAGCCCTCCTCCACACCTGCACTGCGGCTCCCCTGGATTCCTGCACCAGCCTTCTGCCTGGGCTCCCCGACCCCAGCCTCAGCTGCCCAAGTGCTCCTCCTTGACGCCCCGGGATGACCTTCCTCAGACGCAAATATGGACACGTTACTCCAAGGCCAACGTCGACGAATGGGTAACATCCCGGCCTTCCGTGGTCCAGCTCGGCCCAGCCCTCCAGCCTCACATCCCATGATCCCCCATATCCCATCACTCCCACCACATCATGGGAGAAAATGCCCTGGACCACCTGGCTAACTGCCCCCTACGCTTTGAGACTCAGCTCCAGCCTCACCTCCTTTAGAAACCCTTTCCTGCTCTTCCCTCCCCCCTTGAATGAGACGTCCCTTCTCTGAGCCCCCGTAATGCTCCAGGTACACGCTGCAGAGCTCTCTCCACCCACCTACGATGTAATGGTCACCTTGCCAGACTCTCATCTCCCCTGCGGGGTCCTTGAGAACCAGCTCAGTCTCTCTTATCTTTGTAGCCAGTGCCCGACACATAGTAGGTCTTTAATAAATGAATAGATAAACATTATCTGTGAAGCTGAAGCAAGGGCCCTCTGGAGAGAAAACTCAAGAGCTGCCAGGCCTGCCAGCTTGGGGCCCCAGCATATCACCACGCTATCTCAGAGTCCAGGCTGCACAGAGGGTGTTGACAAAAGAAAATGCAGAGGCAATTGCCCTGCCCCACTGGGCTTTCCAGCTGGGCTTCCAGTACCAGGCAGGCCCTCAGGCCACCACTAGTTGGGCTGGGAACCACAGGCCTGTGAGAGGATGGCAACAAGCACCACATTGTTGCTGGTAATAAAACCATTAGGAACCAGTGCTGTGTGCCAGCTCCCAGGCCCGGCTGTGGTCAAGACCCTCCCATGCCTGTGGGCCAGGGGGCAGAGCCAGCCCTGCCAGCAGGCCCAGCAACCAGAGGAGAGGCCACTGCCTGCTCTGGACCCAAAGAGAGCAGAGGGCAGGAAGGGCGAGGGCCCAGGGCTTGGGGGACCTACTGAGTCCCCACTGGGCTTGGACTCTCAGGAAACTGACAGGAGTACATCAAGATTCAAGGCCCAGAGAGCAGATGGCCGGGGCTGGCCGGAGCACTCAGAGATCAACCAGCCAAAGCGTGGCTTTACAAAGGAAGTGGAGGCCCTGCGACCCCTAAGGGGTGATGATGATGACAGGCAACATTTGTGGGGTCTTGGAAGGCAAGGCGGCCTCCAACGGGGTCACCTCACCAGGTCCCCAGATTCACCCTCATGCAGCCCTGTCCTGACCCGACTCAGAGAAAAAGAACTCACACCTCCTGAGTACCTACTATGTGCTGGGCGCAGCGCTGACAGTTTTCACACCGTATTTCATTTGATTCAAGCAATACCAGCAAGATGTGAATGTGATTCTTATCCCTGATTCACAGATGAAAATCCCGCAGCTCAGAGACTTTTAGGTCCCTCTGTAGCTATGGTAGTAGCAGGGCTGAGATGCAAATCAAGGTCTGCCTGCCTTGCGGTCACTTCTTTGCACTGCACGTCTGTCCCCTAGCAGCCTGGGGCAGGGGGCGGTCTGCAGAGGGACCAGCTCTTGTCCTTTTATTTATCTTCCTGCCTCACTGCAGGGGCGGAGTGGGGCGGGGCGGGGCCAGAGAAGTCCACATAACCCTTTCTCCTGCTGTCTTTACCAGGGGCAGCCTCAGAGGGCAAAGCAAGCTCCAAGATGGCGCCCATGGGCAGTGGCTGGGGGACGGGACTGTGGAAGGGGGAGGTGGGCACTGTTGCCAAGCAACAGGCAGAGGAATTTATATCTGCCCCTCCTCACCTCTCCACCCTGTCACCTGGGTCACTGCCACCTGCTCCTGGGCCTCCAGATCACAGAGGCAGGCACAGCTTGAGCCCACATGCCAGACGAGTTTCCCAGGCATCCCCTCCACCCCTGGAGGGGCCTCCTGAAGCCCCATTTTGTCCTCCCTGCACATGGCTCCCCAGGCCATGCCAGGGCTGGGTCACCTGAGGTCCACACCGAGACCATTTGGGTCACAACAGCAACGAGATTGAAGCCTTCAGGGAAGATCCTCAATGATTTGTTTCCCATCCTGGGTCAGAACTGAGAGTTTCCAGTCACCGTCCTATAAAGCGAACTTGGTCTGCTGCCCTGGAGTGAACCGGGGTGCTGCCAGCTGCCTGTTTTCCACTCTCACCCAATCCCTACCAGGCCAGGCCTTCGCTTGGAGACCTCAGGGTCTGCAATAAATCTCCCTGCAACCTTTCCAGAAAAGACAAGTACCTGAGTAGCCCCACCCTTTGCTGTCAGTCTCCAAGCCAGTTTCGTATCCAGTATAAAAGAGTCCACCCTTCCAGCCCAAGGGTGACTCAAATTTTTATAAGTTCTTATCCAGAAGCTTTAAAAGTGTGGTTTTATTTTTGTTGTGGTCATTAAGAAAGGAATGCATGCGCCTTTATATTTTTGCAAAGGTTACGAAAGTGTATAAAGTAAAGTGGCAAGGCCTCTGCTGACACGTTTGCTGGGTTATCCTTCCAGAACGACTTTTTCTAAGCATCTGCTAGCCTATAAGTGTGCACACTGGCGTGTATTTTAAAGGAATTTTACGAAAATGAGATCACACTCTGCACCATATCAGGGACATCTAACATGTCAGAATAGACACGCTTCCCATCTCATTTCAAAGCCACTGGGAGAATCTGATTAGATTCCTCTTTATCCACAAATTTAGGTATCCTTTCAGAATCTACAAAATTAATCACAAAGGACCATTCCTCAAGAAGCCCCTTGCCAATAGGTTCTGCTTGCTGGAGTGCCGGAGGATCCCGGCCGCCTGGCATGGGCCCGAGCGCCCTCGCCTGCCCCTCCTGGTGTCCTCTGGGGAACCTCTGAGGGAAGGCAGGCTCCCAGGTCCCCCAGCCTCCCAGCCCAGGCGTTCCCGGACATTCACCATGATAGGGCCCTCATTCGACCCATGGCTCAGTAAGCCACAGATCTGACCCCACCGTCCCATAATGTCCCCTCTGAGCATCTTTTAACCTTTTCAAGGAAGGACCGCTGGCACACCGGGCTCTAGCTGATCTATTAGGTCTGGAACATCTTCCCCACTGACCCCTGGATCCGTCCCCATAGCCGCAAAGCAGGAAGAGCACTAGATTAGGAGTCAGGACACCCAAGTTGCAGCCCTCCAGTTACGAGCTGTGAGAGGTGGTCCTCCATCCCCTCCTCCACCCAAACGGGGGCAGCTAACAACTGCTCAGAATTAAAAATGACCTTGACATTTGAAACAGAAACAGAGAGGGAAGATCAATAAGGATGACAGTGAGCAGGGCCATGACCTCAGGAAAGAGAAAATAGGAATCCGATTGCAGATGTAAATAAGGCTGAGAAATCTTGGAGGTCAGAGGGGACCAGAGCAGGATGGGAGTGGGCATTGCTGAGCTACAGTTGAAAAAATTTTTTCATTCCCTGCTGGGATGCAGCTAGGAAAGCCCCAGGTATCCACACCTCCTCCCCCTGTCGCTGTCCTCCAGACAGGCCTGCTATGTGATCAGCAAGGGAGATGTGGCCTGGCGGGCCCTGCCCACTTGCTGTCCTTGCCGGGGCCTGTCAGGCACCTGCAGCCACACCTAGGGGCATGGCCGCCAGCCCGGGCACCTCCCCTCCAAGCTGGGGGCTCAGTTCAGCTGCACATGGAGGAGGGAGGGAAGAGGGCAGTGTGGAGTCAGGGTCTGCTGACGTCCCCTTTCGCTGTGCTTGCAGCCCTTACAGGAATGTTCTGGATGCTGGGGTGCCTCGGCCTGGGGAAGGGGATGCACAAACGGGGCACGGAGACCTCTGCGAGGCCAGGCCAGGGACCCTCCTCCGCCCATTCACATCATGATTGCCATCACTGACAGAGACCTTGCCCCGCTGGCGTTCCCCTTAATGGTCACGACCCCCCAGGGTTGGTGTAATTTAAACCCTGCTCTGTTTCCCTCCAAGTCTGAGCTCTTAAGCTCTAGTCTACAGAATATAAAGGAATCAAGATCCTATACCAAATGAGCTCAGCCGGCCCCTTCCCCTCCCTCCCTTTCGTCCCTCAGTCTCCCCTGCCGTCCCTCACAGCCACAGGCAGGGAAGTTCTAGGCGATTCTCCACAGGCCACACGGGAGTTACAGAGCACAGGGGCCCACTCCCCTCAAATCAGCGTGGGGCCTCAGGCTGCCTCCGAGGCCCTGTTCACCGCCCTGGAGTCTCTGCCACACTCCAGCCACCCTGTCCCCGAGAGCCTGGCTTCCTCTCCTTGGTCTGGAAGCCCCATCTCTGTGTTCTGAGGATCATCACAGGAGCCACCTCCTCCAGGAAGCCTCTCCTGATCCCTCCAGTTGGCTGTGACCTCACTGTCCTTTGAGCGTTTTATTTCTCCCTCTCCCTCGACCTTGGTCTGTGGTCATTAATTAGCTGGGCACACCCTAAACTCACCGTGTGTCCCCTCAAAGCTCAGCACAGGGTCTTGCCCAGCAAGACCCTGGTACAGGGCAACAAACAGACTGCACTCAGGACAGAATCCGAATAAAGAGCTGAAACTGTAGCACAAGGGGTTTAAGGTGGATACAAAGACAACCTGTTGACAGTGCGATCTGTTAAACTCTGGAACGGACTCCTAAACGGCACTGAGGAGCCTCCCACCTCCGAAGATTTTTCAGTCAGAATCAGCACTTTCCTCATCTGTCCAAGATTTTGCAAGAAAGGCAGGAAGGTGGACAAGACTTCACAGAGCACTCCCTGCAGTGCCAGGCCACGCGAGCCGCCCAAATGATGACGCTACTCACGCTAACGCTGAGCGCCTGCACTCTGCTAAGAGCGGCAGCGGCATTATCTCAGCTAATCCTTACAACAACCTATGTGTAGCGCCTGGTCTTGTTTCCACGTTACAGGTGAGGAAACTTGGAGGCTCAGAGAAATTGCGCTACCCCAGATTCCACAACTGTGAAGCGTCCGAACGCCGCTCCGTCTGATTCCGGGGCCCTCTGTTCGGCTGCCTGGAGACAGGCTCATGTGCAAGCTCATGTCCAGGCTCTCTGTCCCCACGCGGCTGCAGGCCACGTACACAGAAATATGCACAGACACACGTGCACCACACCCTGGCTTGCCCACACACTTAGCCAAGGGGAGGCAGGCTTGGAGACACACACGCGAATCTCCAACACTGCACGGATCTCGGATTTGGTAACTTTTTCTTGAGGGAAGAGAGTCAAAGAGAGAAATGACTGAAAACGAGCCCTCAAGATTTGAGTGGAAAGGAATCTGGCGCCTTTCGTTTACTATTAAGCCCTGCTCAGGAGCAGCAGAGTGCACAGGCCCACAGAGACGCCCAGCCTCCAAGGGCAGTCGGGCTCCTGACCGGCACTACCATCCATTAGACACCAGAACGGAAGTGGAAACAATTCCCACAGGCCATTCCGTGACCCTAACTGTTGCCTGTCACCAAGCTACAGGCCAGAGACACACTCAACTATCCATGGGGCATGGGATGGGGGAAGAGGACACGGGCACCAAGTCAGGGACCCCAGGCTCAAGCGAGTGGAAGGTGGCAGGAAGTGCCGAGGGAGGGGAACATGTGACAGGCACACAGTTGGCCCTTCCGGCCTTGGGCTCTGGGTAGCACTCCCAGCCCTGGAAGAAACCGGGCCTGGCTCCACAACCAAACAGCCCCCAACTCAGCTCCAGGTGTTCTCAGAGCTTCAAGTTCTCTTTCAGCCCTAAACTCTAGGGCTTGGATTCTAATGGTAACGTTTCAGGCCAAGGATGGCCATTAGAGAGCTGGCAAGACTGCTCTCGGAGTCCCCTTTCTATCTGGTTCCCACAAAAAGGAGCCTTGATGGAATCCGGGGAAGAATTTAGGTTTTTCAGGAAGGCTTGAGCCTAAGGAACTGGCTTATAAGTAGGCAATGGCTATTCGGGGAAGGCAGAGCAGTAGCAAGCAGTAGAGAGCTGGGCACCAAGCCTGCCACTCGGGGGGGGACAGGGACGCAAACACAGATGTCCAGCAGACACTCGTGGAAACCCCACAGAATGTCTGATGGGGGACCAGAGGCGGCCAGGGCAAGGTCCCGTGGAGACCACAAACTGAGAGGAGAGACCAACACGCAGCGCAGGAGCCCGGGAGAGCTGGAGCAGGAGACAGTCTAAGCTCCCCAGAGGGCAGGCCTGGCCCCGCTTCTTCCCGGCCAGGTCACCCGGGGCAAGTATTTTATAGCTTGTCTGTCTCCCTTGCAGGCTTTTTCAGAGGCCCAATGGCGGTGATGTGTGACTGTGCTAGGGAAAGCACTGGGAGCATCTCTGGTTCTAGTGAGATAGATGACTCTGGGTGGGCTCCTGGATGCGGCCTGGTCACCAGAGAGACCAAGAAAGGATGAGGAGCTTGGAGTTTCAGCTTCAAGAAGGTCCATAGGAACGCAGGAGCTCACCGCAAACTGGACTCAGGGAGGAAACCTCAGAAATTACGCACACACACAAGTGTACACGTAAACCTACAGAAGGACACACACGTGCGAAGGCTTAACCAGAGGCTGCACTTTTACACTCCCTGTGGAGTCAGACGTGACAAACCTGTCTCCTGAAGGGCCCTCACCCCTCACCCCACCCTCTCCTTTCAAAGGCCCAGCCCCCAGGAGGCCCTGCTCTCACTCAGGCCTCCTCTCCTTGGAAGCCATTCCTGATTATCTCTGTGAGGCGAGACCACCCCACCCCCACTCCTGGGTCTGAAATTCCACCACTAGAATCAGAGCCATAGAATTTAAAAGCTGGAATGGACCTTCAAGCTGCAGTCCAACCCTCACCCCACAGAGGAATCCCGTCCGCAGACACCCTGACACATGGCATGGCTGTCCTCTTCTCTGCTTCTCCAGTGCCGGGGTTGGGGAGGGGGCGGGGGGCAGCCCTTGCACTGTGGACCACACTCCTTGAGTCTAGAAGGAATTCACCTTCTCTAAGGTCGGCTTCCTGTTGCAGGCCCACAAGCCTGGGAAGGAGGACAAGGAGAGCCTTGGTCTACCCGAGCCAGGAAGTGTGCATTTGATGAGTAGCTGAAGACAAGCCCCAAGGAGCTGGACAAGAGGCTGGAGAGGGAGCCAGGGCCCAGACGAGTGGGGCCCGGGAAGGGAGGCGGGCAGGTGCCAGACCCGCCACACAAGTTTGCCTGGGCCACTGACTGCGTGCAGCACATGTGCACACATGCACACACACGCACACAGACTCACGCTTTCACAGAGCTCCCTGTCAAACAGCCCAACCAGGGCCTCAACGG
The DNA here is from genome assembly GCF_964374135.1 of Grampus griseus. Classification (NCBI taxonomy): domain Eukaryota; kingdom Metazoa; phylum Chordata; class Mammalia; order Artiodactyla; family Delphinidae; genus Grampus; species Grampus griseus. The sequence goes on from NC_139009.1 coordinate 19,220,659, forward strand.
GACCTGGAAGCAGAGGGGGACCACCTTGCCCCAGCAACCTAGCAGGAACTCCTAACAGCCCAAGCCTCCAAACCCAGGCAGCTCAGGAAACCACCAGGAAACGACCCCTGCCAGCAGAGGGGGCAGCCCAAAGAGGGTCCGCCTGACAGCTGGGCTCCCCAAATCCCAGAGGCCAGTCCTAGCTCTCCAGCATCGCCCAAAGAGAAAAGCTTCCCCGGCTGCAGCTGTCACATCTGCCTGGGAGGGAGGAGGCACAGCGGAGCAGCACCTGATCCCAGGATCCCTTCGCAGCCCGCCAGCCCAGGAGGCCGGTTCAGCGCTGGCAGCCCAGGGTGAAACATGAAGACTGAACAGTCCCCCAGGGATGGTGATGGCAGTCTCTGGGCACGGCAGCAAGGGGCAAGCTGGGTCACAGGGCGGCCGGCTCTTCTCCTGCAGCCTCCTGTCCCTTCTGGTTTGGAAGGGGGCGAGCTGTGTGGCTCTGGGGCCCGGGCCCTTCCTCCCTGCCTGACACAGGCCAGAGCTGCCCAGCTGGGTACAGGACGCCATCTTGGGTCAAGGTGCAACCACAGGGGGCTCCTCTCGCGAGCTGGGGAAGAGAGCCCCTGAGAACCAGTGAGCCCCTCACTCCCCACCCAAGGGGCCAACACCTACTCAACTGCCTTTGCACTGGAGAGTGGAGGAAGGACAGAAGGGATGCAGAGAAACGGGGGAACTAATGGGGGTGAGAGGGAAGGGAGTGGGTGCCCCCAAGAAGGGAGCCTCCAGGAAAGCGAAAAGCAGTTTGGCAGCTAGAGGGCCGCGGGCCCCAGCGATGGGGGGCTGGGGGAGGCCAGGGGCGGGCCCTGGACCCTTGCCAGCTCCGTCTGAGCCGAGGGGGAGGGAGGAGGGAGGGGGAGGGGAGCTGGGGTGAGGGCGGGACACGGACCGAGGCCGCCTGCGGCTCGGAAGCTTGGGGTCTCCCGGGGCGCTGGGACGTGGGGCCGAAGACCCCGATCCGCAGCCTCGGCGAGGCCTCGTCCTTCACCGTGCGGATGCGAAGCTTTCAAGGACACGTCTGCACCGGCCCAGCGGGGGTGCGTGTGCGTGAGTGTGTCCGCGTGCGTGTTGAGTGTGTGCAGGGGGGTGGGTGCTGCTGCAGGGGGCGACCCAGGGCGTCCCCACCAGCCACGCTCCGGGCCCAGGCCCTGAGGCTCCCACCCCTGCGTTTTCCGGCCCCCGCGGCCCCGGCCCGGGATCTTCGCCCGCCCCCGCCCCGCCCCCACACTGCGGCGCCGCCACCGCCGCCGCCGCCGCCGCCGCCGCCGCCCCGGCTCCCACGGCCCGCGGCGGGGGCAGGGAGGAGCCAGGCACGACGTCCCCCCCGCGCGCCACCCGACTCTCCGCGGAGAGGTGTGCCCCCCAAGTGGCACTCTCCCCACCCCCGCAGCCCCTCCCAGATCCGCTGGCACCCCGCTCCCCCAGCCACAGGTGGCCGGAGGAAGATCGCTGCGCAGCGTTCCCCGGTCCGGCCCCCAGATCACCCCTCGGCCCGCCCCCGGGGGCCTCCCGGGTCCCCCGCCCCGCCGGGCCGAGGAGGGCCGGGAGCCGGGGGGAGGGGCGGGGGGCCGGGTCGTGCCAGGCTGCCATTTTCTGCCGCCACCGCGGAGCCTGCGCGGGGCCGGGCCCCCGCCCCCCTCCCCCGCTCCCTGCGGGCCGCGGCGGGAGCCGATTATTCCGGGTCGGGGTCCGCGCCCTCCGGCGTCCCGGCCGCAGGCCCCAGGTTGGGCCCCGGGGCGGGGGCAGGGCCCGGAAGGCGGGGGCGGCCAGGCCGGGGCCCCTGCGGCAGCGCCTAGCGGGGCACCGCGGCTGAGGCCGGCGGCGGAGGAGGCCCCCCGCGGCATTGTATAGACTTGAACTTGAGCCCGGAGCCGGGCGGGGGCGCGGAGGGGGCTACGCGCCGGGAGCTGGCGGGACGGGAGGGGGCGCCTGTGGAGCCCGCGGGGACATAAACAAACCCTCAAATCCCCCGCGCCGCCCCGGCCAGCCCGGCCCGCCGTCGCCGCCCGCAGCCCTGGCTCCGCGAGCGCCCGGCGCCGAGTTGCGGGGGTCCGGGAGCGTGCCCCGAGCCGGGCACTGCCCGCCGCCGTGGCCCCCGCCCGGCTCCCCTCCTCCCCGCCCGCCTCCGGGCCGGCCTCCCGGGCCGCCAGCAGCGGCGCTCATTACCGTGTGGCCGGTGGGGTCGGGCCGGCCCGGCTGCGCGCCCTAGTGCCGCGGCGCCGCGTCCCGGCTCGTCCTCTGCTCTCGCCGCCGCCGCCGCCGCCGCCCGCGCGCCCTCCCTCCCTCCCTCCCGGCCCGCCTGCCTGCCTCGCTCGCTCCCTCCCTCCGCTCGCTGTCGCGCTCCCTCTCTCCGCCTCCTCCGCCGGGTCCCCCCCTCCCACCCCTTCTCTCCGCCTTCCTCCTTCCCTCCCTCCGGCCGCCCGCGGGCCCAGGCCTCCGCCCGCTGCTCGCCCCCCGCGGCCGCGCTGGCCCCGGCCCTGGCGCTGCGGAGCCGGCCCGGGAGGCAGCGCCGACTTGGGGGCCCCGGGGCGCCGCGACGGGAGCGGCCTGGGCGCGCGGCCGGTCCTAGCGCCCTCGGCCCGACTTCCCGGCCTCTACGCCCCCGCTGGGGGGGGCTCCCCGCACGCTGCGAGTCGGAGGGCCGGACCTCGCTGCGCCCCGACCCTGCGCTGGGCCCAGGAACCCCGCCTCGGCCGCTCTCCCGGCCACTCCGCCGGGGGCCTGCGGCAGCCCTCCCCCCGCGGGGCGCCCCGCTACCTGGAGCTGCCTCTGCGCTGGGTCCCCGCATCCAGCACTGGCCGCAGGGACAGCAGCCCCTCCTCTCCCGCGGCCGGTGTCAAGTGCCTCCCCCCGGCAGCCCGCGGAGCCCCCGGCGGTCTTCGCCCTGCAGTTCTCCCGACCTCCACCAGAGCCCACTGCACTCTGCCTGCCTCAGCACTGGGGCTGGGGACAGCAGCGCCGGCCCATCCGCGCCGCAAGCCCCACGCCACCCGCCACCCCCGCCAGGTGCCGCCGCCGAGTGGAGGCCGGCCCACTCAACAGGACCAAGGTCGGGGCGCCAGGCTATCGAGGCCGTCTGGGAGGCTCGAGCATTTTATAGGATGAGCCCCCTTTAAGGGAGTGAGTTCCCCGTACCTTGAGGTGTCCAAGTAGAGTTGAGTGTCCTCAGTTGGTCAGTGGAAGACTGAAAGATTTCATGGCTCGGGGGTGGAACTAAATGACATTGAAGATCCCTTCCAGCTCTAAGATTCTCTGCACACACCTACACTCCGCCCTCATGCTTACTCACCCCTTTGCGGCGAGGGTTGTTCTCATTTCCCATAGAGTTCCCAGGGCTCCAGGTTTCTGACTCGGGGCATCTCTGTCTACTTTCATCAGCACAGCCACTCCTCTGCTCATCACTCTCCCAACTGCCACCGCTAGGGCTTGGTGCTGGGGCCCCTGACTCCCCAGCCTGGCTCCTTTCTTCTGCCTGTACCTCCACCAGTCATCTGCCACTGTGTACCCCCATTCCACCCAGTGCTTCAGCTACATGGCAGTGCCCTGAGCTCCCTGCCCCAGGCCATGGTGTGCTCCCTTCCCCAGGCACCAACCATCCCACTTATGGACACCCAGGCCCTCACTGCTGAAACCAGTCGTACTTTTCCCTCCACCACCACCAACTTCAACCCTCCAGGGGTCACAGGAACAGTTACCTAACTCTTTGGGACACAGAGCTGACCTTTCATCCAAGAGATTTCCTTCCAGAAGTCCTCTAATGCTTCCAGGTCCTTCAGTCTGCCCACTCCCTGTGCCCCAAGGTCAGAGGCCGCTCTCGACACAGTTGTCCCGGCCTTTTTCCCTGTCACCCTCGCTCAAGTGGTCACCCCATGCCGCTGGTGATAGGCCGTGCTATCCGTGGTCTCCACCTGGCCAGTTCCAGAGACTTGGGATGTTCCTTCCATGAGGACAGAGACCACCTCTGTCATCTCTGTAGCCCAGCACTTGGCACATAGTAGGTTCTCAATAAGCTTTGGATGAATGAATATGTACATTGCAGGTTCTGTGCCACTTTGCTTTCAGCATCAAGATGGGCAACCACAGACATGCTAAAGTTTGGCCAACGGGAGGACCATGTTTAGAAAGATGGTTGCGATACCGCTTCGTTCCTTAAGGGCTTGTATAATACTGCCCGCAAATAGCAGCGATAGTTTACTGAGTGTCTCCTGTGCGCCGGGCACCAGGTTGGCCCTGTTCCTTAGCAGCCCTCTGAGGTAGTTTGTGTTATCTTCACTCTATAGATGAAGAGACTGAGGCTCGGTCAAAGCCACACTGTTGGGAAGTGGCAGAGCCAGGATTCAAAGCATGTTTCATCTGACTCTGAAATCATTATTGTTACCTTAAAACATTACAGTTACTCTTTTTTTTTGACCATACCATACGGCTTGTGGGGTCTTAGTTTCTTGACCAGGGATTGAACCCGGGCCCTCGGCAGTGAGAGCACAGGGTCCTAACCACTGGACCACCAGGGAATTCCCTACAGTTACTCTTAACAAGCTGAAATTTTCAGGGTCAAGTGGGCAACTGCAAGTTTCTATTCAGGAGGGAATTCCTTGGCGGTCCAGTGGTTAGGACTCGGCGCTTTCACTGCCGTGGCCCGGGTTCGATACCTGGTCCAGGAACTAAGATCCCCCAAGCCATGTGGTGCAGTCAAAAACACAAAAACAACAAAAAAAAGCACGTTTCTATTCAGTAGAACTATTTATGATGAAATCATTGGGAGTCCATGATGTGTGACCTTGGATGTCTGTGTTGCTGGTGTCAAAAGGCCCAAGGTGACCATGTTGGGGGGTTTGCTCGTGTCCAGTAGGAAGCAACTGTGTGGCTACAGGCCTGGTTCCAGAGCCTGGCCTCGGCGTTTTTGGCATGAGGAGGACCCTCGAGGCTGTCCCAGGAAGAGACACGTTAATGCTGGCTAACCCAACTGGGCCCTTCTGACGACAAATCACACTGGGTCCAGCTCAGATTGATCTGCCTTTGGGCTCCTACAGCCCCATCACTTCTGTCTGGCCCACTGCGGCCCAGCCAGTATCCTGGTGGACTCTAGATCATCAAGGGTGAGGGGCAGCATCGGTCATCTGTAGTAACAAACAAGTGACAGGATCCTGCCTAAACCACCTTAAACAAACAAAAGGATTAAGTAGTATAGAGTTTAGACAACTGGGAAGACCAGGGCTGGGGATTCAGGCACAGGTAAATCCAGGGACTCGAGTGTCAGCTCCAGAGCCGGCTCTCTCTCCATCACTCTTGTCTGCTTCCCACTACGGTGGTGCTTCTCCCTACTTTAAACAAACTCCAAGATGGTGGGCAGCTGTCTCATGTTCACACTCTCCCAACTTAGAGCCCCAGTGGAAGAACATAATTTCCTTTCCTTCAGGAACCTCCTTAATGCTTCTAGGACATGAGGTTCCATGTCCTTTAACAACACCCCCCCAACCCCTGTGCCCCAAGATCTGAGACGCAGTTGTCCTGTTTTGCGCTTCATTGTCACCCTCACTCACGGTGCCACCCCTAACCAGAAAGTCCCGAGGGTTACTTCAGTTGTTGTGACTAGTCACAAGCCCACTCTGAACCAGGTTCTACAGCCTGTGGGATAGCGTGGATCACATGCCCACCCCCTTAAGTGGGTGCAAGAGGTGGTTTGGGGATTGGCAGATCCAACCAGCACCCCATGGAAAAGGGGCAGTGTTGCTCTCCAAAGCAAGGGGCGCTGGGCAAACACACTGCACTCCACCCCATGGCCACCCAGCATCCACGTATACCCTCTTTTCCCCACACATGCGCTTTCAAAAATGGCCTTGCTACTTGATAGAGGTGGTGGTTGCACAACGCTGTGAACGTACTAAACGCCACTGAATTGTACATTTTCAAATGGTTAATGTTACGTGAATTTCACCTCAATAAAAAGATATATATATACATTGGGGGGGGCTGCATTGGGTCTCCGTTGCTGTGCACAGGCTTTCTCTAGTTGCGGTGAGTGGGGGCTACTCTTCGCTGAGGTGTGCGGGCTTCTCATGACGGTGGCTTCTCTTGTTGCGGAGCACGGGCTCTAGGGCGTGCGGGCCTCAGTAGTTGATGCACGTGGGCTCAGTAGTTGTGGCGCATGGGCATTGTTGCTCCGCGGCACGAGGGATCTTCCCAGACCAGGGCTCGAACCCGTGTCCCCTGCATTGACAGGCGGATTCTTAACCACTGCTCCACCAGGGAAGTCCCTAAAAAGATATTTTTAACATGTTCCTTCTAAAATAAAGAACCCTTACCATGTACAACCAAAACACTTACTCTCCTTCCTAAAGGAAGACAGGATCCGAGTAATGTGCGTTCCTATCGATGGTCTACACGTGGCTTCTTATTATCTGCAACAGTGGCTAAGTTATAAATGTAACCATCCCCAAAACACCAAGTCTATGATGGTGGAGGTAAAATAGATTATCCACAATGAAGACTGACTTTGGAAGAGAGGAGAAGGGAAGGAGCACACAGGGGTGGCCTGTCCACCCTGCTGGTGGGGCAGCCAGGACTCACTCACTTCTCCACAGTGGAGCTGGGTCCTGGCCTGGTACCCTGGGAGAACCTTCCTGGCTCCTTATTCTCCACAGCTGTATCTGAGGGCCTGCAGGGAAGAGGTCCTCTTTGGGGAAGGCCAGCTCCTTATTGACATGGCCATGGCTTCCTGGGGACTCCTTCAGAGGCTGGGCAAGCACTAGGTCTGAGGACTGCAGTATCCCTTCCTTAAAACCTCAGCCGGCCGCCAGTCAGCTCATTCCCTAGGAACTCCATGGACTAGTAACTAGCTCCCTAAAGACCCAAAGCTGCTGAGTGGACACCTCTTCATGCCCACCACAGAAGTTGTGAGCGTTACGGCAAAGAGTGGAAATAAAAGTGCTCTGTAACCCATAAAATGTCATTATCCTCATTCACAGAGAAAATCATAGAGACATAAATTCATTCTGTATGGTTTTGTCTGTGCCGGGACACAGTCCTTTTATTCAATTCCTTTTACCCTCTTATTGGATTTCCCACAGCAACTGCCATAAACTTCCCTCCCCTATTTCTAGATGCTGATTCAGCCCCTTCCTCCCGGCGACAGCTGAGCCTCTGCCTCTCACTCTAGCCTGAGGCTCACCCTGTATATTGATTGGTCTGGAAATAAATATAGACGTAAAATATATTTGTGTATATTTTTTCCATTAAGAGAATTTTGTAAAGACCAAAAATAAATGGAAATCCAAGGGTGCGATGTGAATACAACGGATGAGTCAAAATTTCCCAGCCAAGCTGTAATAGTTTTTGCCTGGTCATCAAAGAAACAAGCGGTCTTGCGTTATCCTGATGAAGGTTATACGTTTTCTGTTGACTAATTCTGGAAACTTTTCATCGAGTGCTGCTTTCAGTTGGTCTAATCGGGAGCAGTACTTGTTAGAATTAATCGTTTCGTTTTCTGGAAGGAGCTCATAACAGAGGACTCCCTTCCAATCCCACCATATGTACAACATCACCTTCTTTGGATGAAGACCGGCCTTTGGTGTGGTTGGTGGTGGTTCATTTCGCTTGCCCCACTATCTCTTCCATTCCACATTATTGTACAGTATCCACTTTTCATTGCCCGTCACAATTTGTTTTAAGAAAGGAATGCTTTCCTTACGTTTAAGTAGAGAATCGCATGCGGAAATAAGATCAAGAAGGTTTTTCTCGCTTAACTTACGTGGAACCCAAACATCAAAGCGATTCACGTAACCGAGCTGGTGCAAATGATTTTCAATGCTTGATCTCGATATTTTGAGTGTGTCGGCTGTCTCCTGCGTGGTATAATGTTGATTGTTCTCAATTAATGCCTCGATTTGATCGCCATCAACTTCAGCTGGTCTACCCGACCGTGGAGCATCGTGCAGCTGGAAATCTCCAGCACGAAACTTCGCAAACCACTTTTGACACGTTCGATCGATCACAGCACCTTCTCCGTACACTTGCACAAATCTTTTTTTGCGTTTCAGTTGCGTTTTGACCTTTCTTGAAATAATAAAGCATAATATGCCCAAAATGTTGCTTTTCTCCTTCCATCTTCAATATTAAAATGGCTACACAAAAATTCACTAATTTTGATAAGTTTTTTTTAATGCACGCTGATATGACAGCTGTCACAATACAATCTAACAAAATTGTTTCAAATGAAGTTAAAGACAACTAAGTGCTACTAGAGCCATCTTATGGAGAAAACCGAAAGGACTTTTTGGCCAACCCAATATATGCATACATATATTCCTCTTTTTCTCTCCACTGAGAACACGTACAAGCAATTAAACCTCAATAGTGATGAGTATACCTCATGCCCAGATCTTGGTTTCTAAATACCATTCCCTACTAAAAGGAACTGGACCTTCTTGGAGAAATGGCAGATTCTAGAGTTGGGTCAAGCAAGGAACAAGATGAGCCCAGAACATGTCACACTTAAAAATCAAGGAAGTGCTCAAAGAATGATGGGGTACAAAAAAGTGCTCCCACTGGCAAAATATGGGAAAATCTGAGCACCAAAATAATGATACCAACAGATTATAAACCCACTGCATAAAATGAGAATCCCTGAGTCCACAGTGCTAGAAATAAATAAAGGAATAAATTGCAAGTTTGATGAGGAATGGGATATTTGCATAGTCTTAAAGTACTTCCCAGCAAAATACTTTTTAATTGCAAAGGGAAAAAAGAATAACTTCACAATGGAAAAGCCCTTTAATCAAGTGATCAAAGCTAACCTCATCAGTAATGGAGCAAATTGAAATGATACACCACCTAACAGGATGCAGTGAGAAGAACACGGCATCATTTCTGTGATACGTATTCCAGCCAAAGATGCATCACCTGAATCTAATCTCAAGGAGACATCAGACAAACCCTGTCCTAGTCCCTTTGAGCTGCCGTTAAAAAGTACCATTGACTGGGTGATTTACAAACAACAAACACTTATCTCACAGTTCTGGGGAAAGTTCAAGATGAAGATGCCAGCAGATTAGATGATTGGTGATGCTTCCTGGTTCATAGACAGCCGGCTTTTCTCTGTGTCCTCACACAGTGGAAGGGACAAGCTAGCTCCCTGGGGTCTCTTTTATAAGGGCACGAATCCCAATCATGAGGGCTCTGCCCTAATGACCTAATCCTCTCCCAAAGGCTTCACCTCCTAATACCATCACCTTGGGGGATAGGTTTCAACATATGAATTTTGAGAGGACACAAACATCACACCATTGCAAACCCCAAATGAGGGATATTCTACAAAATAACGGACTTGTATTTTTCAGGAGCGTCCAGATCATGAAAGCCAGGGAAAGACTGAGGAAGTGTTCCAGATCGAAGGAAAGAAACTAAAGAGAGGGGGCTTCCCTGGTGGCACAGTAGTTAAGAATCCGCCTGTCAACACAGGGGACATGGGTTCGAGCCCTGGTCCCGGAAGATCCCACATGCCGCGGAGCAACTAAGCCCGTGCACCACAACTACTGAGCCTGCGCTCTAGAGTCCGCGAGCCACAACTACTGAAGCCCACGTGCCTAGAGCCTGTGCTCCACAAGAGAAGCCACCGCAATGAGAAGCCCACGCACAGCAACGAAGAGTAGCCCCCGCTCACCGCAACTAGAGAAAGCCCGCGCGCAGCAACAAAGACCCAACGCAGCCAAAAATAAAATAAATAAAATTAATTAATTAAAAAAAAAGAAACTAAAGAGACATCACAAGTAAGTGTGTGATTCTGGATTGGATATTTTTGGTATAAAGGACATTATTAGAACAATTGGAGAAATGTAAATTGGGTCTGAGTATTAGATGGTAGTAATGGATCAGTGCTACGTTCCTGATTTTGATGTTTGTACTCTAGTTATGAGAGTGTCCTTATTTATAAGGATATATTTCTAGTCTAGGATAAAAAGAAATATATCCTATACTAAAGTTTTGGGGGGAGACTGGGCACCATGTTGACACATTCACAAATGGTTTAGAAAAAAAAATAAATTCTTTTACCATATTTGCATCTTTTCTGTAAGTTTGAGATTGTTTTAAAATAAAAAGTTTTAGGGGGCTTCCCTGGTGGCGCAGTGGTGAGAGTCCGCCTGCCGTTGCAGGGGACACGGGTTTGTGTCCCGGTCCGGGAGGATCCCACATGCCGCGGAGCGGCTGGGCCCGTGAGGCCACAGCAGTGAGAGGCCCGCGTACTGCAAAAAAAAAAAAAAAACAATAAAATAAAATGTTTTAAAAATTACCCCCAGGGGCTGTAGCATTTTGCCTTCTCACCGGGAATACATATGAAAGAGAATGTTGCCAACTGAGTATGTAGTCAAACTCTTGGACTTTTGCCCACCTGTTGGGTGAGCAGTGATCTCTCCATACACGTTTTGTTTTGCATTTCTCTGACGGTGAGGAGGTTGAACGTCTTTTCATGTGTTCAAGGGCCATTTGCATTTATACACTGAGCACTCTCAGTTTATCTTTTGACCACTTTTCTATCAGGTTGTGGGTCTTTCTTCTTGATTTTGATGACCTCTTCATGAATTGAGGAGGTTATCCCTTTGACTGTGTTACGAGCCAACCGTTACTTTTGTACCGTGTATTCAGTGCCTAGCGTTGCACCGAGGATCCCGGTGGGCTGGTCTCTGCTTGTGAGGAGTTTACACGTGACACAATCCAGACTGACGTTAGCCACTTAATCACGAGCTAAATTGTGAAGCTCAAACAAGAAGGGGTGTGGGCTGAAGCAAAGGTGCCCCTGAGGAAGTGGAAGCTGAGCTGGGGCTAGAGGATGGTTGGGTTATGGTCAGTGAGGGCATCCTGGGCTTAGAGGGAAGGCACAGTGAGGGCGAGAACTTGATCTGCCTGTGGTGACTTCCCCTCTTCTCTCTCCTTCTGCCCCAGCCCAAACCCTCAGACTCAGGTACTCTGCCTTGAGGAACTTCCCTAAGTTCTTCCCGATTTTCACTGCTCCTCCAGACGGAAGAGGAAAGGAGCGCCAGAAGGGGGAGGAAAGTAGGTGTAGTGAGCCGGGTCTTATGGTCTCAGGCGAGCACGGTGGGCAGTGCCACAGTCCACCTAGCTTTCTGTGAAAAGTGCCACTCAAGGTCAAGGTAAAAGATTAGAAGCCTGTGGTTCTGTTACTACTTTTCAAACACAAACATTTTAGGGGGTTAAAAGCAGTGATTTTTTTTTTTAAGCTACAAGGATATATTATACAACACAGGGAACATAGCCAATATTTTATAGTAACTACGAATGGAGTATAACCTTTAAAAATTGTGAATCACTACATTGCATACCTGTAACTTTTATAATATTGTACATCAACTATATTTCAATAAAAAATGGAGAAAAAAGAATTTTAAAAAGAATTATAGCTGGTCAAATTATTCAAAAAAAGCAGTGATTTTTTTTTCATTCATACCTTCTAGGAATGAACGTACCTTCTAGGTAATGTAACTTCTAGGTTATAAGTTGAGTTCCATGCAAGTCAATAAAGGGGGTGTCTTTTCTTAATTAAACTTTTTCTTTCGAGATCAATTTGGATTCACATGCAATTGTAAGAACTACTACAGAGAAATCCCCTATACCTTATACCAGTTTTCCCCAATGATAGCATCTCTCAAAACCTAAGTGTAATATCACAACCAGGTTATTGACACTGACGTGGCCAAGTCTGAGAGCATTTCCATCAGCCCAGGATTCTGCACGTTGTCCTTTTACAGTCATACCCACTTCTCCTCTACCTCCCCCCACCGCCCCAACTGCTCATCTGGGCAGCTACTCATCTGTTCTCTGTTTCTGTAGTTTTCACATGTCAACAGTGGCATATACATGGAGTCATGCAGTATATAACCTTTGGAGATTGGCTTTTTTCATTCAACATAATTCTCTGGAGGTTCATCCCGGTTGTTGTGTGTGTCAATAGCGCTTTCATTTATTGCTGAGTCGTAGTCCATGGCACAGATGTGCCACCTGTTGAAGAACATCTGGGGAATTCCTAGTTTTTAGCTACAGGATAGAAAACCGGGGCCAGGGAAGTGAACCAACTTGTACCAGGGTACACAGGCCAAATATGCGAGAACTGGCATGTGGTGTGAGCCCTGGTCCATTTGCATGAGCCACGTAAGGCTACTGGTGGGAAACACCAGGCAGGCTCAGCAGGAAGCATGGAGACTCAAGAGTGAGTGATAATCTGATGTCTTGAAAGTCGTGTGTAAAGAAGATGAGTCTCAATTGGAGGGAGGCAGCTCAGAAGAGACATTTGTGCTCAGCTCTGGCGGGGGATCCGGGGAGGCTCTGAGCCGCCTTCTGAAGGGAACAAACATCTACTGCTGACTGAAAACAGAGATGACGAGGAGGGACATATTAGCTGATTTGGGTTGTTATAGTAACATCCAGATAAAATATATATTCACAGGCCAGAGGGGAAATGGAACTGAACGCAGATGGGTGGGTAGAATGGGGGAAACGACTGGAAGAATATCTCCATAGACACAGTGCTTACTCATTACTGAAGCCATGAGCAAGGGGCTCTCCAAGGAGTATGGAGACAGAGATGCTGGGGGAAACCCCAATTAGGTGGTGGGAGAGATGGCAAAGAGAGAGGAGCCTCCGAAAGGCAGGGGCAGGGAGTGGAGGGTGGGAACCAGAGGAGTGAATGAAGGCCAAGGCCAAAGAGACTTAGCACTGATGAGGCAACAGGGTTGAGGAGAAAGGAGGAAATACACATTTCCTGCCAAATGAGTATTTTTTATCTATGCTGCATAACAAATTAACCCAAATCTTAGTGGCTTAAATAACAACATCTATTATCACACAGTTTCGGTGTGTCAGGAATCTGTGGGTGGCTTGGTGGGGTCCTCAGGCTCGGGGTGTCTGACTGCAGTCATCCCAAGGTTTGACGGCGTTCGGTCCATTTCCAAGCTTACTCACATGGTCGCTGACTTGATTCAGTTTCTAACGTGTTGTTGGTCTGAGGGCTTCAATTCAATGCTGGCTGTTGGCTAGAGGCTGCCCCCAGTTCTTTGCCTTGTGGGCCTCCCACCGGGCAGCTAACATGACGGCAGCTGGCTTCGCTAGAGCGAACAGGAGAGAGCGAGAGTGTGCGGGTAAGATGGAGGACACAGACTTTTATTTTACTTAAAAATTTTTTATTATTATTATTTTTGGGCTACACCACGTGGCACGTGGGATCTTAGTTCCCCGACCAGGGATTCAACCCGTGCCCCCTGCAGTGGAAGCGTGGAGTCTTTTTTTTTTTTTTCAAAATTGTTCTTTTTTTTTTTTTTGCCTGGGGGTGAGGTGAGAGGAAAGGAGGGGGCTAGCAAATTTAGCACTCCTCTCTCGCCCGCCATTTGTTGCCTGAGAACTCTTTTTTTTTTAGACGTTGGAGGTAGGAGTTTATTAATTAATTAATTTATTTTTGCTGTGTTGGGTCTTCGTTTCTGTGCGAGGGCTTTCTCTAGTTGCGGCGAGCAGGGGCCGCTCTTCATCGCGGTGCGCGGGCCTCTCACTATCACAGCCTCTCTAGTTGCGGAGCACAGGCTCCAGACGCGCAGGCTTAGTAGTTGTGGCTCACGGGCCTAGTTGCTCCGCGACATGTGGGATCTTCCCAGACCAGGGCTCGAACCCGTGTCCCCTGCATTGGTAGGCAGATTCTCAACCACTGCGCCACCAGGGAAGCCGCCGACACAGACTTTTATAACCGAGTCTTAGACGCTTTCGCCCTATTCTGTTCATGAACAGCAAGTCACTAGGACCAGCCCACACTCAAGAGGAGAGGATTATATAAGGGTCTGCATACCAGGAAGCCAGTTGAGCTGCAGTGTACTACAGGGAGCAAAGACAACCGGAGCCTCCCCCAAGGTGCCCCTGACAAGACAGTATTAGGAGAGTGTGAGGGGCAGACGACAGAATGGAGCGAGGCAGGTGGTGATGCCCAAATCCCAGCTGCCCCCAGCACTTCAGGGAGACATGGACAGACTCAGGAGCCCCACCCCTCTTGCTGCAGATGGAGCGCCCACCAGCTCCCAGAAGGTCCGAGCTGGGTTGTTTGCATGGGTCTGCTTCCTCATCCCACCCCGCGCCCCGCCCAGAGCAGAGCCACACAAGCAGGCACCTGGCTCACCATCTCCATCCCACCAACTGTCACTCATCATCGAGGCACAGCAGCATCTTCGGGGCATGGGGGGACAGGACCCAACTCCATAGCTCTTTCCACTCCCCAGGACTGACTCCCTTTCCGACTTGAATTCCTTTTCTAGCCCAACACAGGATCAGGGCCAGGGATGTTAGAAATGACCCCCAAGGATCTGGTAGGTGGCTGGGAGAGCAGAACTCCTTGCACTCTAAAAAAGCAGCTAACAGTACTTTTATCAGTTGTCTCACCCCTTCTCTCTATTCCTTGTCACCTAAGGGGACAGAAGAATGAGGAAAATACCCTCAATAGGACATAATCTTTGAGATGGGCTTTCAGATCAAGCTCTCATTAGATCCTAATTACAATCCCAGAGGCACTCAGGCCAGTGACTGTTATGCCAGTTTTAAGGAGGAAGCCACTGAGGCCCAGAGAGGCATCTCAGTGACCAAGCAGGACCAGACCTGAACGCCCAGCCCCACTCTGTACCCATATGGAGTTTCTCGGGGTGGGGCAGGGCTCCTCCGAGCACATGAGGATGGCCGCAACAGCGGACCCAAGCTCCGCACCCACTGCGTATGGGCCTTCGGGCCCACAGCTCTGTCCCTGCCGCTCTAACCCTCCCCCTCCTCTTACAGTACCCTCCCCCCAGGTTCCCGGCATCCAAAGAGTATTTAGAAAACCCACCTGCCCCCGACGTCTTGAAATCTCTTTACTGGAGACCAAGCCTTTTATTCTACAATTAATGAATTCCCAGGAGCTGAACATGACTCATAGCCCTGGGGATATTGGGGTGGACGAACAGGGCAGGAGAGCACTGGAGGGGGAAAAAGAGGCTGGGGGTGGGGGAGAACCTGGGCCATGGGAGCCAATTTTTGTGACCAGCACTGGGGTTTGCATGTCTCTGGGGACAAGGGAACTAACAGGGAATCGGAACAATGAGGGGAAATAGAGGCCATTAGGTGTCAGGCTGCACGAGAGAGGGAAAGGATATTTCTCAGGGGCGCCAACAGTGTCTGCCCCAGTTTACCCTCAGCACAGGCTACTTGACTGTGACCTCAGACCTCCTTTCAAATTAGGAACAAGGAGCATGAAATGAATAACGGTGATTTTAGTTCTGTGCCCTGAGCAGGTGAGGGAGAGCAGGGCTGACGGCCACCCAGTCAGGCCCATTCAGGGCGGGGCCAGCTGAAGACACGTTGGCGGCCCGGCCTTGAGATCTAAGTGCAAGGCCGCAGCCTGGGCTCCTGCCGGGACGTCTAGGCCACCAGCTGGAGGGCAGCCCCTGCGTCCCCACCCTGCTGACTGGCGACCAGGGAGAGGGCGCCACCCGCTCTCCGGGTGCACGCAGATTGGGCCCAAAAGAGATACTATTGAAGCATTTGCAAGCACTATTGTTTCACTTTTCTGAGCCGCTTTTCCTCATCACACCCATTCTTCAGGTCAAGCAGGGATAATTTACAACAGGAAGTAGCGGAAAGTTGTGGGAAAAGTCACTTGACTGAACAGGTTAACAGCTGTCGACAGCGCCTCAGCGGCTTCGCCTACAGTGACCCCACAGTAGCCCCCTAAACGGCCTGAGTGGTGCCGGGCGGAGGCCGCAAGTCTGCGGACCACGAAGCCCCGGGCCAGCTCAGCGCGCTCGGGCTGCCGGAGAAGCCTCTCGCTAGGCGCCGCGTTTGTCCGCCTAGACCTCCAGGTGGCGCTGGGCTGGGGCGGAGCCTGCTGTCTGTCACCCATGTGGAGGGGGCGGGGCCTTGGAGGTGCTGACTTCTGATTGGTTGGACTTGGTCTTGCTTTCTTTCCGTGTCCAGAGGCAGGTCTTAGGGACAGCACCCAGAGCACCCAGTCAAAGCGCCTGAGCTACGCGGGAGGAAGTGTGTGCGTGCGTGCGTGTGTGTGTGTGTGTGTGTGTGTGTGTGTAATTTGTTTTTACAGTTAACTGAGGGTGTGTGAATGGGTGTCATGTTATTTTTTCTTTACAATTAACTGAGTTTCTATTTCTCATACCTTTATAAGACACCTCATAAATTTACACAGCAGGAAAAATTCTTGGTTGGACCTACTTATCATAAATATATCGTTATAAGGAAGCTAAGGTTTAGGGTCTGCCACTCAGCCAAAACCACTTCTTTTTTCATGTTTCCTTAGTCTTTGACGTTGTATGTGTATTACCAACATAATTGTACTTGTGGGTGTACTATATTCGCACATCTGACAACTGTTTGTTAAGCGTCCACTTTCTGCCAGGCGTCGAGCAGGGTTTTGCAGTCACTGATGAACAAAACAGACCTGGGCCCTGCCCTCAAGTAGCTCACAGACACAAATCAGCAATTACACACACATGTCAAATTTTAGAACTCCCTTGTGGCAATAAATGAGAAGTGGCTGGTGCTCGGGAGAGGAGCGGGAGTTTTGAGGAAGTATAGCACTGAGTGCAGTGGCTGCAGGGCCACTCTGCCAAAGAGCACAGACTGAAGTTAACTTGATCTCATTTCAGAAGACTCCCTTGTGAAGGTGGGGAAGTCAGAGAGGAGTAGAAGGAGTTTGGAGGTGGTTTGGGGGATACCTTGGGGCAGCCAAGATGGGCTCCCTGGCCTCCTGTATAGTCAGGGTGGAGGAAAGCTCTGGAAAGTGTGTAACTTCCAGAATATTCTTTTTTTTTTTTTTTGCTGCAGATAGAAAGTCATCCTCTGGGACTGGCTATGATGGGGGGACTGTAAACTTTGTCACAGGAGAAGGTGGTCAAAGAAGGACCGGCAAAACAAATACACAAACAAAAAACCACTGGGGTGTGCAACAAAGGCCTGGAGTCCAGGACCCAGGGGTGGAATGCAGAGAGAAGAAGGAGGGAAAACGAGGCAGGAAGGTAAGTCTGAGGCTGGACTAGTTGCTGGGAGAGTCTGGCCCAGGTGGCTGGCAATGGTGGGACATGATCCAGAGAGTCATAAACAGCGAGGACAAGAGAGTCGGTTCTCAACTGGAGACCTACCGGGGGAATTTCCTGCCAAATGTCAGTGTGTGTTTTCTCTTTGTTCACCTAAAAAGTAGGGGCAGGGACCTACACCCTGAAGAGCTCATGTATGACCTCTCCCCATGACTCACTCTCTCAACTTTCACCATGCTTCTCCCCCCTGAGCATTTACCACCCACCCTCACACAACTGTTGTCTGTCTCCTGCACTAAAATGTAAACTTCCTGAGCGTGGGCACCCTGTCTCCTTCTTTACTATATCACCAGGGCCTGGAATATGTGTGGCCCATAGTAGTTGCTCAACAAATATTTGGTAAGTGAATGAATGAAGCAGATTCTTCTTGGTCTGTAGAGAACCCTCCCTTAGTCTCAATGTAGCGGTGCAGAGCCCGGCATCGCCGGTGAAGGCTAAGTTCTTCAGAGAGGGCTCTCTTTCATCCAGGGCGAACCAGCCTTTTTGCCCCGGGAGAAAAGGCTGGGCTAAACCTTGGTGTTTCAGAGTCTTGAAAAAACTGCCTCACCTGCTGAGGGGCAGTTAGCTGCCGGGGAGGGGTGTACTTGATGGTGGGGGTGAGGTCTGTAAGGTGGCCCTCCCCAGCCTGTCTTGGTCCTTACCTGGCACTCCTGAGTCAGCTCTCACCCCCAGAAGTTTTTTTTCTGTGATGTAGGCTGCCACAGGGTTTAGAGGTTTGGCTTGGCGCTCCGGACCCATCCTCTGACCTCTGAAGGTGGCGTTTCATGTGTCTGTGCAGGGGAGATAAATCAGTGCCCCAGGCCTGAGCAGCTCTCGCCAGCCCCGGGGAGACTCCCTGGGGTGACTCTGAGCCACCTGGCATTGGGTGTGGGGCTTAGGTCCTGGCAGCACCAGGTTCCTACATCTCCATCACCGCAGCCTCTCACCTGTGAGTCCAGGAGGGCCTGGCCTAGGGGGTTCAGGAGCCCCTCCCAGAGGCCGAGGGGCCTGAAAGGGCAGCACCTGCGGTGTCAGAGGAAGGAAGGAGAGGAACAGCTGTTGACCGTTTGCTACATGCCGAGCACCGTTCCAGGTGTCTCACGTGTTTCAATATAATCTTTATAAACAACATGCAAGTTAGAATTATCTTCTCATTTTGTAGATGCAGAGAAAAAGGCGTGACCTGTCTGAGGTCACACTCTAGAAAGGAGCAGCAAAGTACAAATGATTTTAGGTTTTGCTTCAAAAATAGCTTTTAGTATGTGTTTTCTAACAACAAAGATGTGAACGGAGCAGACCAGGCATATTCAACACTTTACAAGCATTGGAAACAGTAAGAGAACTCACTGGAACTCCGTCTCAAAGCAGCCTTGGACATTCTGTATGAGAGCCAGTGAAGGAGGGAGTTTATGTAAGAAGAGACAGTATGTTGTTTCTGTTAATTTTGGGGTGTCACTTTATTTACCTCTGGTTGAACTCTTCTTCCTTCTCCGATTCCTGAGCCCTTTCCTGTACTCTGTGTTTGGTAGTTCACGAGCATCACTTTGCATTGTTGCCTTTTTTCCCATACACACCCTCAGAGTCAGAGAGAGGCTCCCTGTGGGCTGCTGCTTGGGAATGGTGGAGGGCTGGGGTGGGAGTTCTCTGGCTGGGGCTTCGGAGGATGCAGGGACACCCCTTCGAGCAAGATAGAGCCCGACAGTTCCGTGCCCTCGGCGGCCCCCAGAGCAGCGCCCCAGGACACACAGGCCTGGCGATGAGAGGAGGGTGTCTGAGAGCCTTCAGCGGGTCTTTAGCAGGCCTGTTGCCACGGGGGAATCGTGGGATCAGTACAGCCAGATAGTCTAGCTTTTCCAGAGAAGCTGTAAATCTGGATTTTCTACGAAATCTTCTGATATTTCACCATTTGCAACCCACTAAATTGTTTTAAAAATACCTTCTGGGCCAAAGAAAATGTCTTTAAGCCACCCTCTGTTATACCCTCCAATTTGGTCCCCAAACAGCAAGCAGAGCGTCTGCCTCTTTAGTCCAGATGATAAGGCCTCAGCCACTGGCGTTGTGCTCCTCAGAGCGCTCCTTCCCCAGAGGGCCAAGCGGGCAGGTGAGATCGGGGCAGGCGCAAGTGGCAGTGGCAGTGTGGGTCACCCGCTAACCCCCGCCCCAAGAGGTGTCAGCCCCTCAGCTGTGGGGCTGAGGAAGGAGCGTCCCCCTTCCCAGCCTCTGATGCCCATGTCCACGGGGGCCAGAGACCCCTCCTGGCCCAGCGTCTATAGTGGGCAAGGATGAGGGGGGCAGGCGACCGCAGGCCAAGTGGGTGCTTTCTCATCAGCCCGGCCCGATCCTGGGCCCAAGCAGGGGAAGAGGCAGGAACCCTCCAGGCCTGAGTCCAGTCTTGAGCACCCTAAGGCCAGGACACCGGTTTGTGCTGCCATTTCTTTGACTCCCCCACCACGGCGGGGGAAACTGAAAGAGATCCCCCTCCCCTCCCCGGAAGCCCTGTGTGCCCTCTGCATCTCCCTTTGCCCTAGTAATTTTTAGGGTAAATCGGCAAACAGATGTATTTATTTGCTTTGCGTGTGTTGTAGGTTGAGTTGGTTTTGTTTTGACACGTTGGTTCAAAAATAAGATTGACCCTTTGGAAAATCAACTTGCTAAAGCCATTTACTCCGCTTCAGCTTGAGGGGTTTAATTGAAAACAGGCGAAGCACACTGATACCCAACAGGCCTCCAGCCTGAAAGAGACCTCAGAGGAGGTGCGCTGGCTCGGAGCAGGGTATGCGCGACTTCAAAAGCAGGGGCCAGTGAAGGAAAGTTGTATCCCAGGAGGAAGGTTTTGCTTCAAAAATAGTGTTTAGTATGTGTTTTTTAAAAACAAAGACGCTAACGGGGCAGACCAGGCACACTGAAGATCTTACAAGCGTAGGAAACAGTAAAAGAATTCACTGGAACTCCATCGAAAAGCAGCCTTGGACAGGCTGTGTGTGAGCCAGTGAAGGAATGAGTTCGCGTAATAGGAGACAGGTATGTTGCTTCTGTTATTTCATATCTGGGTATCATTTTATTTACCTATGGTGAAACTCTTCCTCCTTCTCTGATTCCCTTAGCACTTTTCTGTACCCTGTGTTTGGTAATTAACAAGCATCACTTTGCCTTTTCTCCAGATACACCCTCCTACTTTGGGCTGTAGCCTCTTGAGGGCAGAGACAACACTTTGCACACATGACTAAGTGTGGATGGCAAACTAGGAACTCTATTTTAATGCAACAAGTACCTATTTATCCCTCTAATCTTGCAAGATTCTTAAAAGCAGCAGAGAGGAGGGGATCCCCGCTGTAATCACCGGAGGCCATGGCTCCAGGCAGACCTTCCTCTCCGAAGGTCGATATCGTGTGTGGAGGGGACCCTCTGTCTCACGGGTGGAAGAGCCTGGTGAGCAGACAGAAGCATCCTTGGCAGTTAATGAGCATATGCTCTGGGACACGGCTTAGGCAGGGAGGGCAGGGTGAGTGCTCAAGGGTTCACCTCCGACCAGGTTGTAAAGCGAGGTGTGGAGTGATTGGTCTGTTCTCATGGAGGAGCGTCCTTAAACACCCTGTCCTAACGTTCAGGATGATCCTAAACAGCGGGGCCAGTTCCCTGGGTGCATATTAACACAAGGGAGCCTGGAAGGACCAGCATATCCCCCAAGAGCTCCTCCATCACCTTCCTGTGTGGCCCCGGACCATTCGGTTTCCTTGGCGTCGTCAAGATGGCTTGTTCACACTCTAAAGCTCTCCAACTTGCCCTAACCTTTGAGTAGCAGTGGCAACGTCACAGTGTCTCTGTGGGGCTAACGATTACGTTCTTGTTGATGTCCCTCCCCACAGAGGGGATGGGGGGCCGGGCGGTTCTGCCACTGGGGCTCTTGCTCCCTTAGTGGGAGGCCTGGTCAGAGCTGAATGTGACAGGTGGATAGGGGGCCTTCCAATCCTGTCCTGCAAAGTCAGGGTGAAAATGGAGGTGCCCCGGACATTACTCGCCGACTGCAGGGTGGGCCTAGTGAAAGGCCACCCGGCTGAACCCAAGGCTGAGACTCTGCCTCTTCCTTCCCTGCGTGCATGAGATGACACGTGGAAGGCGCAGCGCCAGGCGCAGAACTCGCTCAGTCAATGTCTGCTGGCCCTGGAGGCAGAACATGGGGCTTAGGAGGTGCCTCTGGAGACGGCTTGCGTGGATTCCAGTCCCTGCCACTTGCCACCCCTGTGTCCCTGGCAAAATGCTTCTCTTGTTCCAGCTGTCTCATCTGTGGACAGGGGGTGATGGTGCCAGCCGTACCTTTTAGGGAAAGTCGTCAATGTGCCCAGAACGGCATGGGTGCGAGACACACAGGCGCTGGCTCATGCCATTGTCCCTTCCTTCTCTTCCTGCTGGATTTGGTCTCATAGAGCCTGTAGTTAGGGGAAAACTAACGAAACCGTCTGGGGCAGGTAGAGGTTCCGTTTGCATTGACTAGGGAGCACAGGAGAAGGGTATGCCCAGAGGTGGAGGTGGCACTAGGAATTAGAGCCACTCTCTTGGTTAAGAATCTTTGCCTTAAATATCAGCAAATCTGGGCAATGATTTCTCCACTGTGGTTTTCAAAGCAGGCACATCAGGCTCTAGTTAAGGCAACTGACTCAACACTCCCCTTCCCTTGTCTGAGCCATCTCCCTGCTCCTCCTTTCCCAAACTTGGGATATTCTTCCTCTTCCTTGAAACTTTGTTGAAATTCTGCCATTTCAGCAGTCTGACATGGTGGGAAGTGGAGTCGCATCACAGTCAAGCAGATGGATGGGCTCGTCACTTCCCGGCTGTGTGATCTGGGGCAAGTTACTTGACCTCTCAGAGTCTTCGTCCTCTGAATTGATGAACTTACCTCACAGCTTGGTTGGGCGATGACACTAAAGATCACATATGCGAACACACCTGGCACACAGCAGGTACTTAATATATGCTCGTTCCCTTCCTTTTAGAGCGAAGCCCTCTTGAAGAAGCCCACCTGGTTCTCATCACCCAGCAGCATCAGTAAGCTAGACGTTCATTCATCTAACACAACGGCTACAGCTGATTATGTGTAATTATCTTGTTTTCTCTGTTCTAGTATTTTCCTTCACTAACTCCCTCCTAGATGTCTTTTTTTTTTTTTTTTTTTTGCGGTACGCAGGCCTCTCACTGTTGTGGCCTCTCCCGTTGCGGAGCATAGGCTCCGGACGCGCAGGCTCAGCGGCCATGGCTCACGGGCCCAGCCGCTCCGCGGCATGTGGGATCTTCCTGGACCGGGGCACGAACCCGTGTCCCCTGCATCGGCTGGCGGACTCTCAACCACTGCGCCACCAGGGAGGCCCCCTCCTAGATGTCTTTAAGTCACTCCGTTGGCTGGTTTCTCAAGGCAGAGTTGCATTTCCTTGGTTCCTCTTCACAGGGCCTGGACAGTGCTCTCCAGACAGGGGCCCCTCCAGGTCTCTGCTGGAGTTCCCGTCTCAGGTGTTCCTGGGTGGACCAAGCCAAAAGACCTTTGTGAGGGTAGCTCTGTGTCTACAACACATCTAGATGGTGACCTTGTCCAGGGAGCTGCCTCCCAGGAAAGCATATGCAGGGGAAGAAAGACCCAATCTCCATCATAAAACGGGGGCAGGAAAAGACCAGTTAGGAGCTGGGGGAGGTGGGCCACGGGCAGGTCAGGGTCGGCCTCGGTAAACAGAAATGTTAAACATGGGCCTCTCCCAGCTCCACCCTGGCATTAAACCCCACGGTTTGCAAAGTTTGGCTCCAGAGGCCTCCCAGTGACCCCAGTCTAACTCCCCTCCACTCTCCAGTGATGGCTGAAGGCGGGAAGATAAGCGACTCCTTGAACCAGACAAGCCCCAGGGAAATTCCATCAGCCCCCTCGGAGGCTCCATAAATGGGCTGGGGTCAGGGTGGGATGTGGGGTGGAGGGAGGGGTGGGGAGATAAGGCCTCTGCCTTGGGGTGGGGGTGGGAGGCCAAGGCCTGCGCCCGGGGCAGGGGCGGTGCTAGGGGTAGAGGTCCCAGGGAGGCACAGGCAGCCCTGTCCCCAGCCTGAGTTCATCGGAATGGGGTGGAAAGCCAGTGGGGATAGTTAGGGTAAAATGTGGGGCTAGCGAGCCAGGGAAAAGGAACGAGATGCCCTTCGCCTAGGGCTCCGGGGCAGGCGAATCCACCCTACCCTGCCTCTTCCCAGCCTCTCTTTCACCGGCCTCTCCTCACTTCCTCCATCCTGGTTTTTCCTGTCTCAGCCTGCAGTCCAGTCCCCTGTATCTCACTGTGAAACGTTCCCCCTCACCTTGGGCTCTGCCGCTCTTCCATCCTTTTCTTCCTCTTGCGCTCTCCTCCCTTGGTCCTTCGGCCCTCACATCACCCTGCTGCTCCCGTATTTCCCATCCTCTGTTCCCCTCCTCTGATGGCCGGGCTCTGGTCCCCCAGGATAGGCTGGCCACAAGGGTGACCCCAGAATGGTGGCCAAGGCAATGAGGAAAATAGGACAAATACTGACCCGCAGTCAAGGGAACAGGGGGACCTACAGAGGATCCCAAACCTGGAGTCCTCCCATCCCAAGACGCTGGCCCAGAGGGGCACTCAGGCTGTCTGTCTGGCCCCCACCAAGTCTCCCTCCCAAGCAACATCTGTACCCAGCTGTTGCCCCTTCCCAGAGCTGCTCTTCCAGCAGCCCTGGGGCATGTTCTTTCTTCTAAAAGACCAACCCCATCAGGGGAGCCCCAAAGAGGGCAGAGTTCCTCAGGTAGTTGATGAGGTGAACCAGAGCCACATGGCCTGTCGCCCCCCAGTGGCCATCAGGCTTTGTAGAGGCAGGAGGAGCTGCAAGGCCTGCTTTCTGAGGGAGCCTGGAGGGGCCTGGCCACAAGGCCTGGGATTCTGAGGAGATGTGGGGAGAATTTCTAGAGGCTTTTAAATTCAGGACCCAGACTGAATTCTTCCTCAGTGAGGGGCTGAGTGCCTGGTGGACAAGGATACCATCTCTGTGGGGAGGGAAGGAGACCAAGTGACTGAGGCCTTGGACCAGGCGTGGTGGTGAAGGCGTGACCTGTAAGCTGGGACCCGAATGAAAAGCCCAGCGTGTGCAGCTGATCCTGAGGCCTGCTGTGTAGACGCTCTCCCGGCCCCAAGTCAGGTGCCGAGTCTAAGGCTTTGCTCTCCTCAGGGAAAACCGCAGTACCTGACACCTAAACCTCACAAGCCAGAGGGCCCCCCAGGTGCGAGTGTGTGTGCGCATGTGTGTACACTCCCGTGCGCATGTGCTGAGGACTCACTGCGCCCCTCACCCAAGTTGGGTGAAGTGTGTCTGAGGACACTTGCTGGGGCTGCAGAGGATTCAGGCTATAACTGATTATGAACGATAACTCCTTATTCAATGGTAGTGTGCCTGGGCCCCAGGAGCTGTGAGGTTATTAGTCATGACCTTTAAATTCATGGGGACACCCTTTTCCCCGTCTCCACTCCATTCACAGGCCCAAAGATCAACATTTCTAAGTGACCATTTCCCTTCCTCCCTGCGGTGGCCTCAGCTGGACCCACTGTCCTGAGGCTGATGGGCTTCAGAGGGCAGTGCAGTCCCTCCAAGCCCACCCCCCACCCCCTAGTTATGCCCTCAGACAGGGCTTCAACCTTACACGTTAAGGTCCTGCATTCAGTGAGGCCTGAGGACTGGAGGAGGGGGCCTGGTGGCCGGCACACAGTGCATGTCAAGTATCTTCTTGAATAATAGTCCCATGCTAGGCTACATGTCCCTTCCTAACCTCTACCTCTAGCAGTGCTAGGCTCCACTTACCTCAGAAAACCAAGCGTGGCTATCTGGTGTCTGCCTCTTCAAAGGACCCCCTCCCCAGCAAGTCCCAGCTCTCCTCGTGGCCTCCCTTAAGGATTCTACGTGTTATAAATGAAAGCAGTCACACCCACCCAAACCTTCACAGAGCTGGGAAACTAATAGTGCTTTCTGGAATTGGTAAACCCATTTGATGTCATGCCTGGCCCTACCCCAGCTGTCCCCCCCGTGGGGTGGGAGGCAGGAGGCAGATGGCGTCAGCACACGCCACCTGTTTGCAGACACACCCGGTGGGAGAGTCACCAAGCCCAGCGCTTAGAGCCCTGGTTTTCCAGGCGGGGTTAAGTGTGCAGAGAAGGTGTCAGAATCGTTGGCATCTGTTTGTAACCGGGAGGGGCTGCAACATCTATCAGGTCCTCTTCTCATGACTTTCTCTCTTAGAACAATACCCCAGGCAGTGGGAGCTCCAGGTAGGCCGAAGGTAAGCCGCCCAGCTGGGGCCTGAATATGGTTTAGTGGAGCATATGGTATTTGCATTCTGGGGAAGGCATCTTGGTGTAAAAGTGCCAACTGCAGGGGCTGAGTGCCAGCAACACCCCTTCTCCCCTCTCCTCCCTCCCTCCCGAGCCAGGCAGGTCATTGGTCTCCCTGACCGCTAAGATTCTAGACTGTGCAGGACCCACTCAGCCACTATGCCTGTGAGGTTGGTCTTCTGCAAGTTCAAGGCCTCGCCTGTGATGCTGCCCCCACCGTCATTCTAGGGGAAGATCTTTGTTTATTGATTGGTGGGGACCAAAAAGAAACAGTCTAGGATCACCGGTCCCCCGGGGATCCTGGCCGAGAGATGCGACTGCAGAGCCCTCCTGGAACGGGAAGCCGCTCCTCCCTCTGGAGCAGACAGCGGATGCTGGCCTTCTCCCACCTGACCGGCGGTGGCTTCTTGTACTGGCGTGGATGCTTTTCTCCTCCTGAATGTGCAGCACAGTGGGCCTCACAGTGTGCTCTTCAGACCTACAGCACCACCACCCCCCAGGAGACTGTTCAACCTGCAAATTCTCCAGCTCCGCCCCAGAGCACCTGAATCAGGTACTCTGGGGGTGGGACCCAGCTCTCCATATTTTAAGAAGCCCCCCAGGGGATACTGATTCTCAGTTTGAAAACCACTGGCATTGCCTCTTCCACCTAAGAGGCCCTGGGAGGAGACCTCACTGGGTTTTCTGAACCACACACGGAGAACCTGTCCAGGTGCATGTGGCTTGCTGCGATGGAATATCTGCCCAAGGAAGGTGGGCTACCTACCTCCCCCACTCCACCTGTGGCAGTCACCTGACCCCTGACCCCTTCCCAGAGGAGGCTAGGGAAGGCTAGGTTTGGAATCTACCGCATGGCTCCTCACATGCCCTTTTCTTCCAGAAGGTGCAGCAGGAATTCAGATGGCTCCAGGCATTGCCATAGCAACTGTACCTTTCCGAAGCTGTCACGGGCTACAGGAGCAGGGCGTAAGCAATGCAGAAGAGGGGGAGGCCGCTGGTAGAGAAAGCACACCCGGCAGAGGAGAGGGCTGTGACAATAAATGGAACCTCAGCATGCCCGGGATTTACGAACCTGAGCTTGGTGGGGCCTCGACTCCCTCAAGACCCAGGATGCATCTGGGACCTCTCCAGGGGTCTTCACAGCTACAAATCGGCACCAGCCCACGGGGTCCACGATGCTGACAGTGTGTCAGTTCTCTCAAAAGATCCTCTGCTAGGTTAAAGTAGACTGGCTCCTGAATGGTCACACAGCAATTAAGAAGTGAGCGCCCACTACAGGATGACCACCTGTGTCCCATTCCGGGTCAGGGTTGAGGAAAGGGACCCAGCTTCAAGCTTTTGACATGGGTTTGCATTCTAAAGCAGATGCAAAGCAGTCAGGAGGCACCTCAGGGGCCTGAGATGCTGGTAAATATTCTAGCTCGAAAAGAAATCAACTGTAGAGAATTTATTTAAAAAATGGACCACCCGGCACCTGAGTCGTCCCTGTGGCTCTCTCCAGTCCCCTTACCACCCTTAGGTGCTGGTAAAAGTGGGAGGCTGGGAGTTTGGAGCCTCTCCTGTGTTTGAAGACGTTGATTGGCAAAGGCCAGCAGAGAGTCAGCCCCGCGGGGCCAGGCAGGGCCCAGGGGACATTCGCACATGCACCTCAGCTGGCCCGAGCACCTGGCTGCTTTGAAGCCACTGGTGCTTTTAATCTGACCGTTCGTTTGAATCTTTCTGCCCTTTAAGAAGAAAGCAGTTCATGGGAGGAACCAGGAGGCGGGGATTCTGCCCTGTCCTCAGGGGCACAGCCTACAAAGTGAGAAGTCAGGGCTGTGGGGGAAGCCGTCACCCAACAGCGTCATCTGTGAGGCCCCGGCCCAGCCCTTCCCCACCTGATCTCCCCATTGGTTGGCACTAAGTGTCCCCCCAAAACCTTCCGTTTGCTTACTTCCCCCTTGCCCCTGCTGGCCCTCCAGGCAAGCTGGGATCCCCGTTTCCTGAGCGCGGGGGAGCACTTTTACACCAGAGAAACGTGCGGTTTCTCTTTCACCAGAGCCGCTGCGGCCTCCCCGGGGCCTCAGCTCACTGCTGGGCAGTGTGGGCTCGGCAGGCAGTGTGGGAGCCGCTGCGGGCGGCAGGCTCTCCCCCAGGTGCGGGGGCTTCTCCTGAGGCCCAGAGGGAGAGCGTTCTTTTTTACACCTTGGGGGAAACCAGCTTCCTGGCTCCCATTCTCCTTCCTGCACCCGTACATCTGGAGTGTTCCAAGCTGCGCCTGACCCTCATGCCTCGTCTTAAGACAACGTGGGGCCAGGCACCGTCCCCCATGCAGGAGCCTTGACCGCCTTCAGAAACGGGAGTCACCGAGGGAGGCGGGTGCATGGAGAGAAGGATGGAGAGCGCCCCATCCCGCTTTTTCACCCTGACTGCTCCCTCACGAGGCTTCCGCGTGACTCTCCGAGCACGGCCATGGGGTGAGCCCACGGCCTCTGCACAGATAGCGGGCAGGGGTCTGCAGGGGCGTGTGTGTTGGGGGTGATGCGAGAGCCAGCTGTGGAGCCTCTCACTTCATTCCAGTCACTGCCCTTTATAAATATTTATAGCAGTCCTGCTACTAAAAATAACATCCTGGAGCCCAGGGAGGAGGAAAAAATAAATGAAAATCACTGGGAATTGGGATTGATTATCATGTGTGAGGGAGCAGGATGGAACCCGGAGAGGGGAGAGCCTGGGCCACCGAGGCACCGGTACCTGGACGGTGCTCCCTCTGGTGGTCACGGGTCAGGGCGCCTGGCCTGGCTACTCTCCTGCCCTGGCTGGAGGAGGAGAAGGGGAGGGAGGGGAAGGAGGAGGGGAGGGAGGGGAAGGAGGAGGGGAGGGAGGGGAAGGAGGAGGGGAGGGAGGGGAAGGAGGAGGAAAGGGAGGGGAAGGAGGAGGGGAGGGAGCGGAAGGAGGAGGGGAGGGAGGGGAAGGAGGAGGGGAGGGAAGGGAAGGAGGAGGAAAGGGAGGGGAAGGAGGAGGGGAGGGAGCGGAAGGAGGAGGGGAGGGAGGTGAAGGAGGAGGGGAGGGAGGGGAAGGAGTAGGAGAGGGCGGGGAAGGAGGAGGAGAGGGAGGGGAAGGAGGAGAGGGAGGGGAAGGAGGAGAGGGAGGGGAAGGAGGAGAGGGAGGGGAAGGAGGAGAGGGAGGGGAAGGAGGAGAGGGAGGGGAAGGAGGAGAGGGAGGGGAAGGAGGAGGGGAGGGAGGAGGAGAGGGAGGGGAAGGAGGAGGGGAGGGAGGAGGAGAGGGAGGGGAAGGAGGAGGGGAGGGAGGAGGAGAGGGAGGGGAAGGAGGAGGGGAGGGAGGGGAAGGAGGAGGGGAAGGAGGAGGGGAGGGAGGGGAAGGTGGAGGGGAGGGAGGGGAAGGAGGAGGGGAGGGAGGGGAAGGAGGAGGGGAGGGAGGGGAAGGAGGAGGGGAGGGAGGGGAAGGAGGAGGGGAAGGAGGAGGGGAAGGAGGAGGGGAGGGAGGGGAGGGAGGGGAGGGAGGGGAGGGAGGAGGGGAGGGAGGAGGGGAGGGAGGGGAGGGAGGGGAAGGTGGAGGGGAGGGAGGGGAAGGAGGAGGGGAGGGAGGGGAAGGAGGAGGGGAAGGAGGAGGGGAAGGAGGAGGGGAAGGAGGAGGGGAGGGAGGGGAGGGAGGGGAGGGAGGAGGGGAGGGAGGGGAGGGAGGGGAGGGAGGAGGGGAGGGAAGGGAGGGAGGAGGGAGGGAGGGGAGGGAGGAGGGGAGGGAGGGGAGGGAAGAGGGGAGGGAGGGGAAGGAGGGGAGGGAGGGGAAGGGAGGGGAGGGAGGGAGGAGGAGAGGGAGGGGAGGGAGGAGGGGAGGGAGGGGAGGGAGGAGGGGAGGGAGGGGAGGGAGGAGGGGAGGGAGGGGAGAGAGGAGGGAGGGAGGGAGGGAAGGAGGAGGGGAGGGAGTAGGGGAAGGAGGGGGAAGGAGGGGAAGGAGGAGAAGGAGGAGGAGGAGGAGGAGGGGAAGGAGGAGGAGAGGGAGGCAAGGAGGAGGGAGGGAGGAGAGGGAGGGGAAGGAGGAGGGGAAGGAGGGGAAGGAGTAGGAGATGGAGGGGAAGGAGGAGGAGAGGGAGGGGAAGGAGGAGGAGAGGGAGGGGAAGGAGGAGGAGAGGGAGGGGAAGGAGGAGGAGAGGGAGGGGAAGGAGGAGGGGAGGGAGGAGGGGAGGGAGGGGAAGGAGGAGGGGAGGGAGGAGGGGAAGGAGGAGGGGAGGGAGGAGGGGAAGGAAGAGAAGGGGGAAGGAGGGGAAGGAGGAGGGGAAGGAGGGGAAGGAGGAGAAGGAGGGGAAGGAGGGGAAGGAGAGGAGGGAGGAGGGGAGAAGGGGAAGAAGGGGAAGGACAAGAAGGAGGGGAAGGAGGGGAAGGAGGGAAAGGAGGGGAAGGAGGAGGAGAAGGAGGGGAAGGAGGGGAAGGAGGGGAGGAAGGAGGGGAAGGATGAGGAGGGGAAGGAGGGAAAGGAGGGGAAGGAGGGGAAGGAGGGGAAGGAAGGGAAGGAGGGGAAGGAAGGGAAGGAGGGGAAGGAGGAGGGGAAGGAGGAGGAGAAGGAGCAGGGGAAGGAGGGGAAGGAGGGGAATCGTTGGGGCTGCAGTGTAGAGCTCTCTCCCTGTTCCCGCTTCCCGCCTGGGCTGCAGTGCAGGCATCAAACAGGGCGGAAGCCTAAGCAGTGAGAAAGGAAGGAGGCTATTTTTAGCACCGTGGCCAGGGTGTGAATGTTGGTAGAACTGAGCAGGGCCTGAAGCTGTCTGCATGATAGAGGGAAGAAAACCTGTTGGTTTTTAAAGGTCAAAGGCCAGGTGGAAAGTTGTGTCCCCATCCTGGGGAACACCCCGAGTGCTGGCGAGACGCCAGCAAGAACTCCACCAGGTCACACACACAGGAGATTCGTGCTGTTTCTTTTCCCTTTTCAACCTCCAGTAAATTCCTGTTGCAGCGATGAGACCATGCCCAGAGGGGAGTGATGAAGATGCCAGTTCATGCAGGACTGGGCGAGGTGGGGGGGTGTGCCCGAGGCAGCACCAGCAGTCCCTCCCACTTCCCACCGTCTGGGCTCCCCTCGCCCCAGCGGGTGGTGACGTCTGGAAGCCTGCAAGCCTGGTCCAGGTGAGCAGCGGAGAGACGGACAGGAATGCGCCTCTGGGGGAACACCTCGCCTTCCTCCTGCCGGTGCCAGCTCACTCCACGTCCCCTGTGCCTGTGCAGGACAGACGCACTGTGACTCCCGGGCACTGCCAAGAGTCTCCGAGCAAAGGCTGCTGACGTCTGCTGGGGACAAGACAATGTGCAAGGATAGCGCTGCTGGGACGCTTACCTTTCAACTCGGGATATGCCAAGAGTGACAATACTCACACCCCCTTTTAGGGAAGGGGGCATTCTCTTTTCTGGGGGTATCTCGAGTCTTTGGAGTCCTTGCTTAGGTCACAGGGTCAGGAAATGTTTCCAGGAAAGAAAGAACTGTGTTCACAGTGCAAGGTTTGGAATGTGGCGGTTTCATGGGAAGAAGAATCGTGACTGAGGAGAAGGGCAGAGATGTGCTGAGAAGCGCTGAGTGGAAGGGGAGAAAATCTAGCCGCGTGGCTGAGGACAGCAGAACTTAAGGGTCCACCTGAGTGTGCAGGCTTTCCATTTGACTCTCCACTAGTGGTGAGTTTCTCAATATTCCTCCTGGGGTCAGAGGACAGCACTAGGAGCAGAGGACCCAGCTTCGATTCCAGTTCCGGCACCGAGCTCCTGGGTGGTGGGCCTTAGTTTCCTCATGTGCACGAAGAGTGGTGGGCCAGGTGGCAGACACGCCTCTCCTCGTCCCCCAGTTCCTGTGTGCCCCGAGGAGAGGGGCTCTGACAGGCTCCCCGAGGGCAAGTCAGCTCCTGACTGCCTCGTGGCTGCTGTCAGGAAGGGTCTCGTCTGCATGCGCGGTGAGTTCAGGGAGAAGCCTGCCCCAGCCTTGGAGGGTCCGTGGTTTCCAGGGCAGCGAGACAATTTCTGCAGCTCACACTGCCCATCTTTAGCTTGCACGATCCCTGAGTCAGTGGAGGCTCAGAGACAGCAGGTCCTGGAGTGCCAGCAGGACAGAACCAACAGGTTGGTGCAGACGGGGGAAGGCGGGGGTGTCAGGAAAAGCCCGGAGGTTGCTCCAGGATAATACTGCTGAGAAGGGCCTGGGAAAGTTCCTTTTCTGGATCGTGGGCTGCAGCCCTGGCTTTTCTGCCTGGAAGATCTGTAACTGAGGAAGATGGCCTAACTTTTAAACACAAGAGGTGGGGGAGCGGAGGGAAGAAAAGACTGAAAAATAAAGAGAAATGTCAAGGCTGCACCCAAGGCATCTATCCTTGAAAGAACCCTTCTCTTGAACTGATTAGTTGTCCAATCATTTTCGTCCCTTCCTTTCAGTGTGCAGGGCATGCCCCGAAACTGCAACACCTTGGAACTGGAACTAGATAAAAGTTAAGGTCCTGAGATGGAAAAGCGTGAAAGACTAATTCCTAAAGGCAATGGGCATTTGCCGGTGAGGAAATCTGTACTTCTATCAATTTTTTTAGGAAGTGAGAAGGTGCAGCTTGGCCAGGCATCATGGGAAACGACTTGGTCGGCTTGGCAGAGTCAGTGTGATCCCACGCGGGCTGTGCTTTGGACCCCCAGAGAGAAATGATAGTGGCTGGGGGAAATCAGGAGCAAGGAGGCAGCGGCAGCCCCGGGAGTGACCTCTGACGCCCGCTCCCAGAGCCGGTTTCAGCCAGCGGCGTCTGGTCTGCCACCTGCATCCCAACACAGGTGACACCAAGGCCTGCCCGAGGCCCAGGCCCACAGCAGTGCAGGACGGGTCCGGGCCTGGAAATGCGGCCCAGCCGGTATGCTGGCGGGGCTGAGCAGAGAAGAGGAGCAGCTGGGCTCATAAAGGAAACCCCGACTTGGATCTCACGTGTCGGGGTGGCTCTGGCTTGGGAAGTGTGACGAGGAAAGGGAGGAGGGAAAGGGGCCGTGGGGCGGGCAGAGAACACCGTACTCACCCGCGCTTCCTCTCTGTCCCGGCTCCTCCGCTAACCTGTGCAGCACAGACACAAACGATACACTGAGGTCACAGTCGGGGTCTCTTTGCCACCCGGATGTTCACCTGGGGCCTCCCTGACCCATGGGCTCCTGGGCTTGCCTCTCCCCTTTTGCTCCCCGTAGGTCGACTTTGCCCGACCAGGTATGAAAACAGAGGTGAGTCACCCAACCTACAACCAGCAACTGCAGCTGACCTAATAGAGCCATGGAAACAAGTGCCTCTCAGGAGGAGGAGGACGATAATACTAAAACAGAAAGGAATCTGCCTTAAACCTAAGGAGCAGTTACATCAGGGGGCACCGTCCGTGTGGTTCTGAAAGTGAACAAGGTGAAAATGGTCTAAACTATGATAGGAGCAGTAGTTCCTTCCCGCAGACGTATCTGCTTGGGATGCTAAATCACACTCCTGTTCACCCTGAAATCGTGAACGATCGCCTGGACCCTCAAAAGCCTGTATCTGTTCTCACCAAGGACCACTGCTGGCAGTCTACCAGACACGCACTAGCGTTAGGTGTGCAAACCGGATTTATAGCTTCCAACACCGTGGGGGCAGGTTCTGGGAGAGGTGATTCTGAAGGACACAGGGACATAAAATGAGGCCGTGGAGCAGCTGAGACGAATTTAGGGCTCTGAGGTAATATGGGGGAAGTTCTGTTAGCCTGCGTTTCATCTATATAGTCTTGGTTGTAAGTACTGACTCCTCAAGGTGAGGGGATGCAAAGTGGGAATCCAGCGGAGCAGGAGCATTCCCCAGGGTGCAGCCAGACAGGGAGCCAGGGCAGGCAGGGAGAGGCCGAGGCAGAGGTGAATGTGGTCGGGAAGTGTGGCTGAGTCGTGAGTTCTTCAAAAGTGCCCATTTGGCTCGCACAGTTTTTGCACTGAGCAGACTATGCCTGACAGGGTGCTGACCCAGTTGTGTTTGTATTATGTCAGCATGATTTCAACCCCAAAGAAGCAAATTGCTCTCTCTTTCTGGTTGATACTTATTGCCCTCTAATGCCTAGGTGACAGTAGTTACGGCTACCTTAGTCTATAGTAAGATCTCACGCCTAGATCACAGTGGAGAATCAGAAGGTCCGTCCATGGTTTTAGAACTATACCCACGTAACAGCCACACGTTAACTACAGGGACATATCCTAGGACCTTATACAATGCTGAGAGTCAAACATCCTTTTTAAACCCTACCCATCTCTCACCCCAACTCTTAATACTCTTCCCCTTGGGGATGACACCTAAAAGCCACAGAAACAGAAATTCAGGCATTCTCACGAAAAGATTTCACATAGATGTACAAAGCAAGAGGTGCAAAGGAAGAAGAGATGTTGACAGGGCAACACAGGTGCCAGGACAGAGGGACCCTGAGGGCACCGGGTACCAGACAAGGGAAGCCACACCCAGTCCACGTGTGAGACAGAGCCCACATCCAGACTTGAACCAGGTCTAAGGCTACAGTCTGTGGTCAGGGCAAGGCCCAGGTGGTCACGGCACAGTCCCCTGTGTGCTTCGGGGGAGCGGGGCAGACTGAGGAAAGGCCATGGGAAAAGCTATTGGGAAGGGAGGGGGGTATAAGGGAAGAGAGGCCAAAGCAGCAGCTGTTAGGTCTTCAGCCAAGAACATTCCACATGAACGCCGGGATCTGGTGGGACCGTGTGTGCGTGCATGCGTGTGTTTGCAGCATGTGTTTACCTAAGCGTAAATCTATCTCTGTGTGTCTCCTCTTCTCTTCCCCTCTTGCACTACAACCCTCCTGCCTTATTCCTAGTCCCCCATCGGTATGCGGAAGTCCGTCTTCTCTCCATTTCTTTGCCGCATTTCTAGATGTTTCAAACACCGCTGCCCTCTACTGCTGACCTTTTGACGGCCATGCCAAATACTTCATTCTCAGCAATTCATCATAGCTATCGTCCACTTTCTCCCAGGCCTTGCTCTGACTCACTCGATGATTTCAGCACCTGGAGTACATTTTTCTTCTCTCCGTTTCTTCCTTGGCAATTCCAGTGTCCTTGCTGACAAACTTCAAAGACCTCACTCTCTTATCCGCACCAGCCACTATGGGCAAAAGCTCCGGACACACCCCTCCCAAGATGCTCCCCCTTTCCCATCACAACTCCCTTTCCCGTATCCACTTCTTTCCACCCTTCCTTAAGACTTCTCTCCCTTCATGTGGTCTCGCAGTCGGCTCAGACTAAAGCATGGGCACTGGTGTTAGAGACACCTGGGCTGAGTCCAGGCTCTGCCACTTACGGCCTCACGTTGTTTAACCACCCTGAGCCCTGTCTAGAAGCCTTCCCTCACGGGGCCGTGGAATCAAACAGGAAGAGTGTGTTACGTGCAGAGCATTTAGCAGGGACCCGAGAGAGCTGGGCCGGCTCCACCTCGGGCTCCACAGCCTCCTCCGGGCAGCCACCCACTTCTCTCCCGGACAAAGTGCTCTGCTGCCCACCAGCCTGTTTATTTCCTTACGTTTATGAATCTACTGACATCCCACTACATGCCAGGCACTGTTCTAGGCACTGGGGATACAACCTGAACAAAACAGACCGAAGTCTCCACCTTGTGGAGCTTATATTTTGAAGGAATCCAGCAACTGGACATATTAATACATCACAGAAATAACAGCTAACTCTCAAATGTCCAAAGAGAATTGTGTTATCTGTTCAGGGTAACATAGAAACATGAAGATTAAGAGCATGAAGTTTGGAGTGAGAAAGACCCAGCTCAAATCCAATCTTTACCACTTAATAGCTAGTTGATCTAACTTTCTCTGCGCCTGTTTCCTCATTGGTAAAGTGGGGATATCATTATATTACATATCTCACCAGGTCGTTGAGGACTGAATGAGATTATACATGGAAATCAGTTAGCACAGCTCTTTTGAACATACATTATTTTTAAGAAGGTTTTATATACAATAAAATGAGGAAGCATTACTGTCCCGTGCTGATATCTTTCTCTGTTGCTTTTAATTCCTCCGAGAAGCCACAAAGCCATCTGGCTCTTCTGTCCACAATCATCTCTGCCTTTTCAGAAACTCTTCTTGTATTTATAATCATACGCTCAAAGTTCGATGACTAACTTTTCCTGCCACTTCCTTTTATCTCCTATTTATTTTGCATATCTTAATTTTGCTCTCCTAACTGTATTACAAACTCCTTGAGGCAAGGGGTCACGTTTGGTGTTTTAATTGCATCTACTTCCTGTATCCCATCCGTCTATCGTAGTGTCAGGAGATCAGGAAGCTTTTGTTGATCCACTGACACAACCACCTCTAGGGAAAAACTTGATGGTCAGTTGGGAAAAGTAGGGAGAAGGATCCGTGGGGGTCTGAAAGCTCTGGGGAAAGGTGGCAGCAGGAAGGAAGGCAGAAACAAAGGGGAGGGGGGATTCCGTTCAGGGGCTAGGGCTCTGGCTCCCATTCAGACTAGGGGTCCTGGAGCTGCCTTTAGCTCTGTCTTTCCCATTCTGCACCTTCTCTTCTTCTTCCTCTGCACCTTCCCCTGCTGTGAAAACAAGTCCAAGGAGGCCAGTGACCCTTCGGCACAGTAGAAGCATAGGAGGAGGGAGAAGTGAGTAGCTTAGGAGGCTTGGGAGGAAACCCTAGCTAAAAGCTCATGGCTTCAGGTCTCCAAGGGTGCTGAAATCACCTAGTCTGCACCCTGTGTGGTCCATGCCCCAGCATCATGTCCCCATAAGCCCTGAGCCCAGAGCAGTGCAGTCTGATGTCACCCATCCAGCTTCTGGCTCTATTGCTGGCTTCTCTAAGGTGATGATATCTACTAAGGTATATGGCTAATACCTTGCATTCAGGTTCAAGAAAACAATGATAAAAGTGTACAGCAGGGAATACCTAGATGAACACTGGCTTTCGTTAAAAACAAAACAAAACAAACATACAAAAACCTGGTTTTAGCTGATGACAAACTTAAAATGACTGAACAGTGCAAAGTGGCTGTGTGGAAAAAAGCTAATGCCATCTAAGGTTACTTTCCCTGGGGCCTGCTCAGGGCGGTGGCAGAGCTCACCGTGCTGGGGGTGGAGTGGGGGTCAGGGGGAAGACCCCTTGCAATGTGGAGACGTGCTCAGCCCTGGAAACGCACTTTGAACCAGGGCCTTGCAACACTTGGGCACACGGGATGGTCAAGTGAAACCCACGTCACATGAGGAATGGCTGAAGGAACTGTGAACGGCTGCCTAAAGAGGAGAGGCTGCGGGAGAGCCACGTGACCTGCCATCAAACACTGGAAAGGCTGACATGAGAGGAGGGGCTGGGCTCATCTGGGCAGCTTTAGAGGGTGGAATGAGGATCAGTTTGCTATAGAAAGGCAGATTTTGGCTCCCTGATAAGGAAGAACTTCCCAGTGAGGAGAGCTGGTCATGAATGAACTCGCTGGGAATATTCAAACAGAGGACTTTTATATCAGGCAGCAACTGGATGAAATGACTTCCAAGATCCTTTCCAACTCTAAGAGTCCATCATTTGTGAAAAGATTTCAGAAAAGATGAGGAGGGCAAGCTATGGATATAAACAGCATGTCCACGCCGTACAGAATACATGGAAGATAATTTGAGCACCTACTCTCATTCTCATGAAAATCTCGACAGTGATGGTAAAAACAGGTTGGGGACTTCCCGGGGACGCAGTGGTTAAGAATCCGCCTGCCAATGCAGGGGACGTGGGTTCGAGCCCTGGTCCAGGAAGATCCTACATGCTGCGGAGCAACTAAGCCTGTGCGCCACAACTACTGAGCCTGCACTCTAGAGCCCGCGAGCCACACTACTGAGCCTGCATGCTGCAACTACCGAAGCCCGCCCGCCCTAGAGCCCGTGCACCACAACTGCTGAAGTCTGTGCTCCTAGAATCTGTACTCCACAACAAGAGAAGCCACCACCATGAGAAGCCCGCGCACCGCAACAAAGAGTAGCCCCCGCTCGCCACAGCTAGAGAAAGCCCGTGTGCAGTAATGAAGACCCAATGCAGCCAAAAACATAAATTAAAAAAAACACATGTTGGTGTTGGGCTCTTCCACTCACTGAGAAACTGGCAGCCTGGCATGTAAAGGGAGTTTACCTCTGTGTTTGATAGAGATACTGGGCCATGTGTGGGGCTAGTCCACATCTACCATGGACCTAGAGTGGAGCATCAGTGAAAGGGGCCCTCGTGGGATTGCAGACATGATCCCTTGTCCTGTGCGGGGATAAGGGCAGTGTGGTGGTAAGAGCATCGCTTAATGTTCAGACCTAAGCTCTAGGACCAGCTTTGCCCCTTCAAGCTGTGTAACTTTAGGCAAATCTCTTTTCTGATAATCACTCACCGCATTTCTAAAGTAAGGGGAGTGGACAGTGCGATCTCTAAGGTACCTTTCAAATACATTACATGGTTTTGTTAAAACTATCCTTTCTTACTAGGAGACATTGCTGAG
The DNA here is from genome assembly GCF_964374135.1 of Grampus griseus. NCBI lineage: Eukaryota > Metazoa > Chordata > Mammalia > Artiodactyla > Delphinidae > Grampus > Grampus griseus. The sequence continues at coordinate 19,258,630 of NC_139009.1, forward strand.
TATCCCCATACCCTTACTTATTATGAAGCTGTTTGGTCTCTATGTGCTTTGTGTTTAATGATGTCTAGTCACCTCCCAAACTAGTGTGATGAGCTCATGAACCACTCATTTTGCACAAAACCTAATACGTGGCCATGAGGCATGAGTGTGGTTAATTTCCATGCCTGAAATCCCCTAAGAAATTCCCTCCAGAAGTGGGATTTCTGGCATCTGTGGGAGCTATGTTAGGGAAGGGACTTTCTAATCACCCATGAGGTCATCTCAAAGGTGGTCATCTCTTCTGTTTATGTGTGTGTGGAGGGGAGCAGTGCCTCTAAAAGGGATTGAGAAATGGTACCAGCACGGAGACAGTGTTACTGTAATGCTGCCTGAACAGGAGAACTGGCATCTTAACTGTACTGAAAAAACCAACACAGGCCACACACTCATTCTCTTCTAAATGAAAACAGCAGATCTGAGAGCGAAGCCATGGGCCAGACCTTGGCCTGGTCCCATGACAACACTAAAGGCATACGCTTTCTCCTACAAAGGTCTGAAGGAGTACACGAGGCTCGCCTTCCCTAAGCGCACGCACAGATGATTTCAATGTATTGTGTTTCAATAAGTACATGTGTCTGAATAGCCCACAGAAAACCTGCTTTATATTTTTATTCAATAACCTTGTTAAGCTAGTTCAAGGTATCCAAAAGCATTACATTAGGTGGAAAGACACAAAAGAGGGCCATCTGTATGAGTGACCCACAGCACTTAGGAAGGGAATGTGTTTGTTTAATATATAACACGGGAATCTGACCACCATAAAAAAGATTAGCAAAATACCTGACGGCTACAAAACTGATGTAATCATGGGGATTCTTGAAGACATGCTGATAATGGGAATGGCATTCTATTTTTTCTCCCCTTCCCGGGTATTATGTAAGGGGAAATATGCCATGAGGTAAGGGTCTCTGGAAAATCACTGAAATAGCTAAGAGACAGACAGACTGAGAAAGAAGTCATAGATAAGACTGAACATGAGGAACGAAGGAAGCAACAGACTCAGGTTCATGAACTTCCAGTGAAATCAGAGCCTCGTCATGGACAAAAGGAGAGAATAGGGTTTCAAAACCAAATCAAATAGGAGAGAGCAGAAAGGCAGCCGGGAGAAAGTCCAGCAGCTTTTGCAGCTGATGCGGTTCCAGTCATCCAGGAACGCTCTGGAGAGAGACAGCTGAGCAGGCCTAAGGAAAGAGCAGCTGTGGAGGAAGCACAGATGGAAGACAAATTAAGGGAGGAAGGGGCCTAACTGAGCTGAATTTCTTTAAGGTCGGAATTGTGTTTGCTCCACAGGGCATACTCTTAAGAGGAACCTAAACGTGTGATTATCTCTATGTGATCACGTGTGGGAGAGAGGCTCCCAGGATGAAGGCATCCAGCGCATCCCTGGAAGGCAAGACGACCGCGTGGTGAAATTAGGGAGACGCTTTACCACGCAGTGAGGCGGCGAGGAGGGCGCGGAGGGGGAGGTGGGAGGCTGGGCGGGCGCTGTGGGCGTCACCTGAGTGGAGCTCCTTCACCAGGGATGACATGGTGCTGGTGATGGAGTCAGCGGCCACCAGCAGGTCATTGCGGAGGTCTCTCCTTGTACCTGAGGGCAGTCAGAGCAGATGGCGATGCCAGGTGGGTCGGGGGGAGAGAGCTGAGTGAACGCCTGGGTCGGCGGGGCCCTGGGACTCAGGGCAGAACTCCTAGGGGGAGATGGGCCGAGCAGCTCTGCCCGCTCCCAGGCCGTCAGGAGCACCGGCACCCAGGTCTGTCTGTGGTCCTCCTCCCTCTTCTCTACCTGAAGAGCAGGACCCTGTCAACTCCATACTTCTCAGCCACAATCAAAGGAGGTGGATTCTAGAACAAATGCTCAGGCAGGACTTACTCGCCAGCTCCACCTCCCTGCTCTTGTCTCCGCCCCAGGAAGACTTCCTGAGCTGCCTTGTCTTCCCCCAACCACATAACATCGCTGGCCATTAGCTCCACAGACAAGGAGGCTTCAGCAAGGTCCTGTTTAGAGTTCCACTCCTTCTCTTGTTTGCTCTAAGGACTTTCCAGGCCGAGTGCCCGACTTTGGGGATGCTTCCATCCAATTCCTCCGGAGGAGGCAAAGCCCAGAGGACAAGGCACTTCCCACAACCCAGAAAAAAGAGCACAGAAGCCCAGGAGGCCTGTACTTCGCACATGTACAAAGCCTGCAGACCTTCTGTTGCAGACCAGCCCATCTAATGAGAAGGGGTCAGCGCTTGACTTATTTTTACTGTATGTGAAAATCTGATCATTTAAAGCGAAGTGCACAAAAGAAAAGAAACTGGGAAAACCTCAGTAGGAATCTTGTCCACGTTTCCAAACCCCCTCAGCGCTCCATTATACTCTGCTCCCGGACTCACCCTGGGCGAAGGCCTCCTGCACGTCCCCGCCAACTCCGCTCAGCGGGTCCTGCGGGCAGTGGGTGGGTGTGGAGCCAGCGGAGGTGGAGTGCACGGGCATGGGCATCGAGCGGCTGCCTCCGTGAGTGGGCGACGTCTGCGGCGATCCTGTGGCCTGAGCCTGGGAGAATCAAAGAGATAAAACATGTCATCTCAGGTGCCTTACCTCTTTGAGGAAGGGGAAAGTCCTTTTTTTCAGTCAACCTGAGCCAGCCCAGGGCTTCAGTTCAGTGGTGCAATGCAGTGCACGATCACATTTGAAAGGAAGGAGTCAGGCTGCCTCCAGCACTGGTGAGAGGAAGAAAAGGGAAGGAAAGGGAGAGAACAAAGGGCGAGGAGGGAGAAGAGGCAGCAGGAACACTGAAGAACGGACTAAAAGTGGGAGGGAAAGGGGTAGAGGCGTGCACAGGGAGGGGGGGCCTTCCAGGTGGACAGATGGAGCAGAGTAGCTGGTTGGAGGATCTGGGAGGGGCTGGGGTCACACAGCTGGGAAATAATATACAAACACCTTTGAGTTTTGTTTGCAAACACATTCAGGTGCATTATTTCATTTGATCCTCATAACAACTTGTGAGTAGAAGGGGCACATGTTGTTTTGTATCTATTTTACAGAAGAAAAACAAGGATGAAGAGAGGAAGAGCTCTGTGTCAGGCTGCACGTCTCGTCAGCGGGAGATGCTGGAACAAGCCCTTCTACTTTAAGGGCAATGACACGTGTTCTGCGCCTCTGCAGCTGCCAGGCCACAGGGAGCGTGCCTGAGTTTGTGGGTCAGGAGTCTAGCTGCAGGCTGTTCCCAGGAGCCTGGTCATCTGGCCCGTCATGCTGCACTCGTCGTGCTGCACTCGTCAAGCACACACAGTGAGGTCTTCTGTGGGCCATCCCGTGGGGACTAGGTGAGAATGGACACACACATTTAGCGGAAACCAAACTTTCCTTGTGAGGCTCTGCCTCAGTTTTGGAGAAAGCGTGGAGCAATGGGATAAAATTTAAAAACTCCGGTTAAAGGGAGCTCGCTGAGATTTGGGCTCTGCTGCTCTTCAGAGGAAGGGCAACTGAGGGTGGCATATAGAGCGGGGTTTTCTTTGGAAGCAAAACTGGGAAAATATAACCCAAAGTGTGCAAATGAGTTCAAAGGAAGATAATTATCTTTTGGGATCTGGCTCAGAAACCCCGCGTACAAACAGAACCTGCCACCTCGAACAGGCTGACAGGCTGGGTGCACAAAGCCCCAGCTCAACGCTTCACCCAGCGTGAGCACCGGACCAAACGGAAATGATCTGTTCTCCATCGTTCTTGCTTTGATTCGTGTCTGTGTGTTTTAATTTGAGAAACTTAAAAAAATACAGAAAGCTTAAAAGTGGAACATAACAGACCACTCAAATTGATAATTAATATTGTGTCAAATTTATTCCAACCTAAAAACACTGCAGATAAATCTGAAGACAGCTTTCACCACTAATTCTTTCCAGCCCCCTCCTCTCTTCCCTTCAGAGGCAGCCACCGTCAAAGGTTTTGGTGTGAAACTTTCTACCTATGTGTACATATGTAATTATGAATAATATATGATATTTCGTGCCTTTAAATTTTGCATGAACGGGTATCATACTGCACATATCATTTTGCAACTTGCTTTTATCATCTAGCATACTTTAAAAAATGTTATTGAAGTATAGTTAATTTACAATGTTGTGTTTAATTTCTGCTGTACAGCAAAGTTAGCATACTTTTTGAGATCTTTCCATGATAAAAATAAATATGAACTTAGACCCTTACCTCACATTATATACAAAAACTAACTTAAAATGGATCATTCCAAATATAAGAACTAAAATTATAAAACTCTTAGAGGGAAAGATTAGACAGCGACTTTTCAGATATGACACAAAAAGTCTATACTACAAAAGAAAAACAGATAAATTCGACTTCATTAAAATTAAGAACTATTTTTAAAGGACACCTTTAAGAAAGTGAGAAAAACTCAGAGGATGGGAAAGATTTTTGCAAATCATATATCTCATAAGGGACTTATATTAGGAATATCTACACAACATGGTAAATCAACTATACTTCAATAAAAAAATTGATTAAAAAAAAGAATATATAAAGATCTCTTGGGACTTCCCTGGTGGTCCAGTGGGTAAGACTTTGTGCTCCCAATGCATGGGGCCCGGGTTCGATCCCTGGTCGGGGAACTAGATCCCACATGCATGCCACAACTAAGAGTCTGCGTGCTGCAACTAAGAAGTCCGCAAGCTGCAAGGAATATCCCGTGTACCGCAACTAAGACCTGGTGCAGCCTAAATAAATAAATAAATATTTTTTAAAAAAGATCTCTTACACTCAATAATAAAAGGACAGGTAACCTAATTTAAAAATAGGCAAAGGATCTGAATGGTCATTTCTCTAAAGAAGATATGCAAATATCCAATAAGCATATGAAAAGATGCTCAATATTATTGGTCATTAGGGAAATGCAAATCAAAACCATAATGAGCGGGACTTCCCTGGTGGTGCAGTGGTTAAGAATCCACCTGCCAATGTAGGGGACACAGGTTTGATCCCTGGTCCAGGAAGATCCCACATGCCGTGGAGCAACTAAGCCCATGCGCCACAACTACTGAGCCTGTGCTCTAGAGCCTGCGTGCCACAACTACTGAGACCACACGCTGCAACTACTGAAGCCCACGCACTCTAGGGCCCGCGTGCCACGACTACTGAAGCCCACACACCTAGAGCCCGTGCTCTGCAACAAGAGAAGCCACCGCAATGACCGTGTACTGCAACGAAGAGTAGCTCCTGCTTGCCGCAGCTAGAGAAAGGCTGCACGCTGCAACGAAGACCCAATGCAGCCAAAAAACAAAACAAACAAACACAAAACCCAAAAAAACACAATGAGCTACAACTTCACACCCACTAAGATGGCTATAATAAAAAAGACAGATAATAACAAGTGTTGACAAGAATGTGGAGAAATCGAAATGCTCATAAACTGCTGGTAGGAATATAAAACTGGTGCAGCTGCTTTAGAAAACAGTTTGGCAGTTCCTCAAAAGTTTAAACACTGACTACCATATGACCCAACAATTCCACTCCCACATGTATATACTAGAGATAAATGAAAATCTATGTATATACAAAAATTTGTACACAAATGTTCATAGCAGCATTATATATAATAGCCAAAAAGTGAAAACAAACCCAAATGTCCAGGGACTTCCCTTGTGGTGCAGTGGTTAAGAATCCGCCTGCCAATGCAGGGGACACAGGTTTGATCCCTGGTCCGGGAAGGTCCCACATGCCACGGAGCAACTAAGCCCGTGAGCCATAACTACTGAGCCTGTGCTCTAGAGCCTGCGAGCCACAACTACCGAGGCCACGTGCCACAACTACTGAAGCCCGGGCACCTAGAGCCTGTGCTCCGCAACAAGAGAAGCCACCTCGGGACTTCCCTGGTGGTGCAGTGGTTAAGAATCTGCCTGCCAATGCAGGGGACACAGGTTCGATCCATGGTCCGGGAAGATCCCACATGCCGTGGAGCAACTAAGCCTGTGTGCCACAACCACTGAGCCTGCGTGCCACAAATACTGACGCCTGTGTGCCGCAACAAGAGAAGCCACTGCAATGAGAAGCCCGTGCACCACAACGAAGAGCAACCCCTGCTTGACGTAACTAGAGAAAGCCCGCACGCAGCAACGAAGACCCAATGCAACCAGAGGAAAAAAAAAAAAAGTGTCGGGGAGGGCATGGAGAAAAGGGTACCTTTGTGCACTACTGGTGAGAAGGTAAACTGGTGTGGCCACTAGGCAAAGTGGCATTTTTCCTCAAAAACTGAAAAACAGGACAACCATATGATCCAATAATCCCACTTCTGTGTATATATCCAAAGAAAATGAAAACAGGGACTTCCCTCGTGGTCCAGCAGTTAAGACTCCATGCTCCCAACGCGGGGGCACTGGTTTGATCCCTGGTCAGGGAACTAGATCCCACAACTAAAGATCCCACATGCTGCAACTAAAAAATCCTGCATGCGGCAACTAAAAGATCCCACATGCTGCAACGAAGATCCCGCGTGCCACAACTAAGACCTGGCACAGCCAAATAAATTAAAAAAAAGAAAAGAAAATGAAAACAGAATCTTGAAGAGATATTTGAACTCCATATACACTTGTTCACTGCAGCATTATTCACAATAGCTAGGATATGCAAACAACCTAAGTGTCCATCAACAGATAAATGGATAAAGAAGATACGGTATATATGTACAATGGAATATTATTCAGCCATGAGAAAGAAGGAAATCCTGCTGTGTTAGTTATGGTAAGTGAAATAAACCAGACAAAGAAAGACAAACACTTCATGGTATCATCAATATGTGGAATCTAAAAAAAAGTCACACTCAGAAACTGAGAGTAGAAAAGTAGCTGCCAGGGGCTGAGTGGTGGGGGAATGGGGAGAGGTTGGTAAAAGGGTATAAACTTCCGGCTAAAACATAAGGTCTGAGGATCTAATGTTACATGGTGACTACAGTTGGTAATATACTATTGTATAGTTGAAATATGCTACGAGAGAACAACTTAAATGTTCTCACACACACAAAAGATAAATATGTGAGATGATGGACATGTTAATTAACTAGATGGGGAAATCCTCTCACCATGTATAGGTTTATTAAGTCTCTACAATGTATACTTTAAATATCTTACAATCTTATATGTCAATTATACTTCAATAAAGCTGAAATAAATATAGAATAAATTATAAAAAAAGAACCTGTGTCTAGAACATATAAAAAAACTCTTGTAACTGAATAATAAGACAGGCAACCCAATTACAAAACAGGCAAAGACTTTGAATAGACGTTTCATGAAATAAGATATACAAATGAGCTAAAAATTACATGGAAAATGCTCAACACGAGTACTCAGGGAAATGAAAACTGAAATCACAAAGAGATACCACTTACTGACTGAAATAGCTACGATCAAAAAGACTGACAAGGATGTGGGAAAAGGGAAAGCCTTGTACACTGCTGATGGGACTGTAAAATGGTACAACCACTTTGGAAGACAGTCTGGCAGCTTCTTAAAATGTTAAATGTAAACTTACCATATGACCCAGCAATTTCACTCCTGATATGTACCCAAGAGAAATAAAAACATATGCTCATCCAAAACCTGTACACAAACGTTTATTAGCAACATTTAGTTTAATAGGCCCGAAGTGGAAATAACCCCAAAATCTACTGACTGGTGAATGACTTAAAATGTGGTTAATCCATATAATGGAATCCTACGAAATCTCTTTTTGATGTTTTTATCCCGGTTTAACTTTTTTTTTTTTTTGCGGTACATGGGCCTCTCACTGTTGTGGCCTCTCCCGTTGCGGAGCACAGGCTCCGGACGCGCAGTCTCAGCGGCCATGGCTCACGGGCCCAGCCGCTCCGCGGCATGTGGGATTTTCCCAGACCAGGGCACGAACCCGTGTCCCCTGCATTGGCAGGCGGACTCTCAACCACTGCGCCACCAGGGAAGCCCCCGGTTTAACTTTTATAATAATTTTCCGTTGACAATTCAACATGTTCTATCTTTTGAAATATTCTCTTCTATTTTGCCAGTGGTTACAAAACATTTATTATTATTTAGTCTTTCAGCGTATATATCTTTTCTTCCCGACTAGTTTATAAACCGTAGGAGTCCGGTTTTGTCCAGATAACATTATCACATATTAATCACTGTATTTTGGGAAAAAACCTCCACCTTTCACCCTATAATTATCACCCTCTGCTTTTTTGGCCATTTTTATGGGAGAGGGAACAAATCATAAAGTATAAAATTCATTCTAGTTGGGAAAGTGCTTATGAGCAATCAGACCTAGCAGTTCCAGCCCCAATACAAACCAGATAAGGAAGCTGGGAAGAAGGTGAGAGAATCTACGGAGAAGGCAAGAAAGTCTGATGCAGAGGCGTGGCTTTGCAGGAAAGTCCTGAGCCAGCACAGTATGGGATGTAGGAGATCACAGAAGTGGTGGATACTGGCAATGCCCAGGCCTTTCCTGGGCCTTCCCAGGGCTGAGGGGAACAGAATAAAGGTCGTTTCTTGGGTTGCCTGGGCAGCCTCAAGGAAGGACCCCACGCAGCCAATAGCTTCCCATAGGCTGATACTGTGAGAAGTGATGAGCCCAAAGCTGTCTGTCCATCACAGAGGAGTTAGAGCCTCGGTGAGGTCAGGTGTGGACCTTGGATGCTGGGGGAGTCTACGAACTCATCAGATGCCTTAGCCACCGAATGGAGGGTGCTGCCCACGAGAACCAGGCCTGGCCAACAAGCAAAGGACATGATGGCTTCAGCACAGGTCAACTTGGAGCTATGGACACCCCTCCACTGAGGCCACAGCACCCAGCAAAAGGCCCCAAGGTGCAGCACTCATTTTGGGTGCAGGAAGGGGGATAAGAATCTCTGAAATGACTGGCTTCAGAGTTTTCCTAGAAATGCCCAGACTAAGTGCCCATCTCAGAAAGTGAGCGCTCAAGAGGGAAATTAAGGCCACTTAAATAATTTTTTTTCCTAAGTATGTGGCCTGTGAAATTCAAATTCACTTCACTGTATGACAGTTATCTGGACAGTTATCTGGACAGTTATGCGGCCCAACCCAGTATTAAACATGTGGCAAGTACTCAGTAAATCTCGGTGAGACTGGAGCCAGGCATCACCACCCAAGGACTGAGTGTCACAGTCATTAAGACCGGAGATGAACAAATAGGTTGCTTTTTAAGAACATGAAGCTGAACCTCTGCAAATATTTTAACAGGAAAATAATGACTGGGAACGAGGTAAGAGGGATTGACAGGGGTAGACAGCCACATGTGGCTAAATCTCTAGGATCAGGAAATGAAACCTACTGCCCACCATCAGCTTGAAAATAATCAGGCCCCCTTCCTGGGATCACTGCCCAGGACATGCCTTCTGAGGAAGATAGAAACCAGACTCCTGACATTGCCTTTGTTCAGAGCAGTAGAAAGAGAAAAGCTCAGACCGCTGGGAAGGCATAATTTTCCCCATGGATCTCAAACTTCAGCCCTTGGCTTTAGGATCATGTTGGATTAAAGCAATGCTAGGATGGAGCTGTCAGGAACCCTATGTGCATTCTGGGTCCAGCAGAGCAATGCCGGTTTGGCATCCTTGTGGGGCAGTAAATCCCAAAGGCCCCGGGAGAGGCACAAGTCATAGGTAATCGATATGCAGGTACTTCAGCCAGGCTCGAAGCTGAAGGATCCGGAATGAGGTTGATCTGGAATGAGGCATATGTTGGTGCAACAGAGGTCAACTGACTCTGCTCCTGGGCGGTTTCGACAACAACCATCTACTGAAAGGCCTGCACTCTCTCACCTTTAGGCCTCTACTAGCTGTTCACTCTGCCGGGAGCGCTACCCCTCTATGGTGTCTGACCAGCTGGTCTTCCAGCTGTCTGCTTCACTGTCACCTCCCTCAGAACCCTGTACAGCAGTAATCTCACCCCTCAAATTTATCTTCCTTACCATTGTGCTTACCACATGCAATGGCTTAATAAATATTTGTTAAATGACAATCAGGTGTATCAAGTTTCTGACCCTTTCTCTTCTGTAATGGAAAGCGGGAACGTAGCCAGAGCGGGCAATGATCTCCGGGGAGGACTAAATCTATCGTCATCAATAAAGCTTTATGTGAAATACTTTAACTAGGTAACTAACTGTTGCGGGCAGACCTCTGAGGAGGCCTCCAGTGGCACCCTCCCTCCCTGCAGTCACCTCTGGTGTTATCCCCTCCCCTTGAACGTGGGCTGGGTGTAGTGACTGCTTCTGATGAATCAGGCCAATGGGATGTCACTTCTGAGATCAGCTGATAAAAGACCATGACTTCTGTCTTGTCCACACGTACCCTCTCCCACTCTTGCCCCTGCTCATGCTAAAGAAGCCAGCTGCCGTCTTATGAGCTGCCCTGTGGACAGGCCCACCTGGCAAGGAACTGAGGGTGCCTTCCAGCCATCAGCCAGCATTGAACTGTGGCCCTCAATTCAACTACCCACGAGGAATCCTGCCTACAACGACGTGATCTGTTGAGGCTTGAGGTGACTGTAACCTTGTGAGAAACCCTGACCCTCAGCTTGTGAGGACCCAGCTAAACAGTGCCTGGACTCCTGACCCACAGAAGCTGTGAGTTAAGCTTGTTCTCCTAAGCCATTAAGTTCCGGGGTAAGCTGTTATGCAGCCATAGGTAACTCACGTGCTGAGCTTGAGTGTTTTCTTCCTGCATTACTAGATCAGTCCCATCTGAAGAGCATTTGACCGAGAGGGAGCAGGAGGGAGAATTTTGGGATGAGACCAGGCCCAGAGGCCTGCATGAGACGCCGAAGACCTTGGAAAGAGGACCGTGGATGAGAAGCGATGCAAGCATAGAGAATCAAGAAAAATTTTTCCGGATCTGAGAATGTGCCTGAGTCCCTCAGTGCATTAGCCTGTCCTGAGGCTGAAAGTTTCAACCGCTTTACTTTGTAATGAGTAAATGGCAGGGCCTGGAGACAATTCTCTGCTGCAAATCCAATGACTCAGAAGAGGAGGGGCCGCCGCAGGCGCCAAGAGGGGATCTTGCTCTGGCCACAGGCCCGGGTGAACGCTAAGGAGGCGGTGAGGTTCCGTGGGAGGGGCGCACCCTTAAAGTCCGGAGACCTGGGGTTTCCTTTTGACTGCACAGGACGTGCGTTTGAATTCTTCTGGAGTTCAGTCTTCTCATCTACAAACTGAGCGGCATCGAACTAGATGACCTGTGAAGCATTTTTCAGATATAAAATGCTATGATTCTACGACCTTCACCAAGTTACCTCATCTCAGAAATGCCGAGTGATCAAGGCTTTGCTTTGGTCATAACCACTCTGTCAGTGAAGGATCCCCCTCTGAGGGCTCTCAGCGGCCACCTCAGGGTCACGTAAGGCATGTTCTACTCCTAACTCTCCCTTCTCACGAGCGGAGTCCACGCCGGAGATGCTGCCTGTTCAGGTCTCCTGCACTCGCAGCTGGTGGGGAGGTGCAGGGAGCAGACTGCTGTATGCAGGGGACGGGCTGTCTCAAGGAAGACAGTTTGAAATAAGGTCCTCCTCATTACATAAGCACAGACTGGAGCGTCTGGAGCACACACGGCTGAAGGCAGTGCTGCAGTGCGCACGGCAGCTCTCCTGGCTCGCCGACAAGTCACCTATAACCCGGTTAGAGACTGCTCATCCTCTGCCCACCTGACAGGTCTGTGCCGGATGGACACACTGAAGTCGGCGCAGAAGAAGCACTGCATTGAGCGACTGCACCTTGTCTCAAAGGCACAGATGGGTTGTACGTTCAGAGAGGCAGGCGCTCCCCATCGAGACTGCTGAGCACTCCACTCAGAGCAAACGCATCTAGAATAAGCAGCACAGTCAGAGGCTGGGGGGAGCATCGCTGCTGGAACCCAGAGGTTATGGGGAACCTGAGACTCACACAGAAATCAGCAAAGGTGGAGGGACTAGGGGGGTGGGGATAAGCTGTCCAACGAGGGTCTGAAAGAATCGCGTGCCTCTGGGTTTCAGCTGCCAGAAGAGGGGGGGGCGAGCCTAGAGAAGCTGGGGGAGCTTCACGACACGCTCCTTGGTGTTTTAAAGTTTCCTGAAGCAGGACAGTGGGACCTTGTTGAAATACAACTTATTACAAAGGCCTGAACACAGCAAAGGCCAGTCACGTGTCTAACCAACAACTAAACACAATAAATGCCCTGTAACTCAGGTTCTCTGAGGACAGAGGTCCCTTGTAGTTGGAAACAATTCTGCTGGAAAGACAGAGCTAGAGAAATGTTACAATCTGAGAGGCTCTCTCCTCTGCTGGCCCTTCACTGCTTCTAAATCAGCAAAGACTCTGAGAACCTGAGAAAGCTATGTATCGTGTTCCAAGAAAAGAGTTCAGAGGTTATGCTTGTAATGTCAGAGGGTTCGTGACCCCAGGAAAACAGCCTCTGTTTTAGTCCAACATTCATTACTGTATCTGAGGAGATGGAGGCCTAGAGAAGCCACAAGGTCACAAATAAATTAGTAGCAAGGCTAAGATGGGTACCTGGGTCTTCCAGGGGCCTTAAGCTGCTGGAATAACCCTAAGCACTTTGGGATCCCAAGTTTCTGCGGTCAGAAGGAACAAGGGTCAGGTGAGACTTCTCACTGCCGAGGCCAACCACGATTTTTGATAGCAACATAAATTAATTTCCAGCACGAGTGAGAAACGTGAGAAGGGAGAATACGGTGATTCCGACTCAGTCTTTTGTTTGAGCGCAAGTCTAACATTGGAGCCAAAACAGGTACAGAGAACGCCAGAGAAGGTGACTTGAGGACACTGTGAGTGGAGATGGGGACTCACACGCTGTGGCAGAGAGCGTGGCCGTGCAGGGGCAGAGGTGCTGTCTGCAGTAGGAAAATGACGATATACAGTCCTGGGCTGTGCTCAGCCAGCCCCAGCAGGGCGCCTGGCACACAGGAGGGGCTCCATAAATACTATTTCCTTCCCTTCTTTTTCCTGATGGAACAGGTATGAATTTTTTTTTACCTCCTTGATTATCGTCAGGTAATCAAACCCAGGGAGGCTTATGGCAAAAAGCCTGATTTTGAGAGTTAATGCCCTCGCCAGAGCACTATTAACGGCATCCCCTCCACACACACACCCAACGAAAACTCTGAGCTAAGCGGTTATCATGGTAACAGAAGGAGACACTTGAGTCTCCATTTTTCTCTCTCTGATTCATGGACACCTGCCAGGTAGCAGATGGCCTGTGTGGACAATTACCTTCATTTTCCTGCAATGTATTTAAATTAAACAAACTGGCCTCTTTGCTGCCGATTTTCAGAGGCCCGTTCGGAAAAAACAACAACAAAAAACCCAGAAAAACAATGTTGGGAGAAAGGAACTACAAGTCTGAAATTTAGATGAGGCAACCGTGAACATACAGAGAACTGGGATGTATACAGAATGGACTTTGTACATTTTTTTCGTCAACAAAAGGTAAAAAAAACAAAAAAAAAACCCCACAGACTATTTTGAGCTGCTGCAGGTGGTGGCTCTGCTAGGAAAATGCAGCTGTCTCATCAAATGTGGAAGTAAAAGGAGAGAGAGGATTATCTGACGCTGTACTGTCTGTCCTGCTGCAAGATTTGAAAATAATTGCCTAACATGACAAGAGTTAAGACTGCTGGGAGTTAGGCCCAGGGGTAGAAGTGAGCACACAAGGAGAACAGGGGTGGAGGAGATGAGAAAGGCAGTCACGTGGCAGTGAGCAAAGCAGCAGCCGCAGTTCCCTCTGGGGCAAATTAGAAACAGGTAAAGAACACGCCTGGAGACCTTCCCCTCTCCCCAAAGTGTCCACTGCTGAGGTAAAGGGCGGTGCAGCTTTTAAGGATGAACTTGGCTTCTAAACACCCAAGAGAAGGGCCAAACAGTTCTATGATGCCTCTCTTCTCTCACCACCGTCAATACATATTTATCTATCGTGTGTGTGTCTGCTGGAAGGAGAGGGGCCACCAAAAAGTCTGCCTGGAGGTCCCTCCTCAGAGGGCTGACACCTGTCTGTTCCCACATCACTTCAGGAAACTCAGGGCTTACTCATGACCTGTCACTGCCTGCGGTGGCTCTCAGGTGTCACTCCCTGTGGGGTTACTGTTGGACAGCAATGGCAGGACTGCTGGGTGTTTTGTGATCACACTGTTGGCAACGGGGAGGTGGTTATGGTTCTCATTCTCCATGATTCTGCCCCTATTCAAGCCAAACTGAATTATATAGAAGACAAAGCTTACCCGAGCCTGAAAGAGCTGGGGGGCAAGATGTCTAGGTATCTTTCTCAGTGGAAGGAGCAAAGCGTATTAAGTTCCTAAGACTGTCTCAGAAGAACAACCTCTTAAAATTCACCATAAACCCGAAGATCAAAAGAAAGCTGAAATTTAAACTTTTAGATAGGGAAGCTCATAAATTCCAAGACTAGAATTACCCTCTTTCTGTTTGTTTCTCCTAGTTTGCCCAGCTCTGTTTGAAAATGGTATCCCATTAGTTCTCACTGCAGGATTTTAAAGCTAGTTCTCAGCAAAATGATCAGGGGCCTCACTGAGGGAAAAATCCCTATAAAATGAATACCAAACACTCAGATTGCATGTTAGAAACCGAAAGAGGACAGGATTCCAGGAGAGCATGGTCCTTAATTCAGACATGAATTCAACGATGGGGCAGGCAGTCTGAACCTATCAATGATATTTTAGAGTTCAATGAGTCTGACTTAAATGCTGCTTATGGGTAAGTAAGTAAAACTTGTATGATGAGGTGTGGCACCTGATCCAGCACCACCCCTCTTTGTTGAGTCCCTGTTCTATATAATAAGGTGGTTAGAGTCCAGGCTTTGCAGTCAGATGGACCTAGTTTGGATTCCAGCTCTGCCATTTATTAGCTGTGTGACCTGAGGCAACTTACTTGACCTCTCTGAGGCTCAGATTCTTCACATGTAAAGTGGAGATAAGAATATCTTCATGGGTTGGTGAGGATGTACATAAAGTGCTTCACATGCTGGCTCAATGGGGTACTACCTGCCATGATTCCACTTTGAAAGGTGCAAAGTAGGGGTATGAAGGGGCAAGGTCTCCACTCTCAGCAGGCTCACAGCCTCCTAGGCAGTTCGGCATGTACGCAGCTAGCATACAAAGGAGGATGAAATCCGTACCGTAGCAGAGGTACAAAGGAAAAGGGGCACAGAGGCGAGAGAGTTTAACTGTGACCTTCTGGAACAGGGTAAGGTTTCACAGAAGAGGTGGCATCTGAGAGTGTCTTGAGGGGTATAATTTCAATAGGCAGAAGTGGCTCGGGAAGGGCAACCCAGGTGAGGAAAGGGCATGAACAGAGGCACCATGAGAGAGGAAGCTGTATGTGTGTGTTGCAGGGGAGGGGAGGAGCATGTGGGGACACTAGTATGCAGGGAGCACAGAAGATATATGGTGGGAAAGAGAAGTGTGGGCCACAATCATCCAGAGCCTTAAGTAAATGGTCATCAAGTTTATTTACTAGGCGATAGATGGGCAAACTATAGCCCGTGGCCAAATCCAGCTTGCCACCTGCTTTTTTACAGTCTGTGAGCTAAGAATGGTTTTTACATTTTTAAATGGTTTTATTTTAAATGGTTATATAAGTCCTTACATAATATCTCTGATTTGGTTCACAAAGCCTAAAATGCTTACTACCTAACCCTTTAAGGAAAAGCTTGCTGACCCCTGCTATAGGCAATGGCAGAGGGAGCCTGTGAAGACTTCTGAGGAGGGAGTGGTGTGGTCAGTCTGGTCTGATTTAGGAATCTGGCTCCAGGGCAAAGTGAAGGAGGGACTGAGAAACAGGAGGCAGGAGAGAGGGAGACCAGGTGACAGATGACAGAGGCTGGAATGGAGAATGGTGATAGGAATTGGGAGGAGAGAGACACAAGCAAGTTTTGGAGAAAAAGTTGACTAGACTGTGACAACTGAGTGGGGAGAGTAGGGGACTGGAAGAGAGCATGTATGTAGGGAGTGCTGGCAATGATGTTAACAGAAGCAGGACATATGGACAAAGGGGTGATCTGTGGGGGAAGGTGACTGGAAATCTTTTACCATCCATTCCATATCTAAACCTCAGGATAAGGGACGCTGAGAATGCCCCAAGGGCTCAGACTGGTATCACAGAGAAAGGTTCTCTGATCCTACTTCCCCGACCAGGGATCCAACCGGTGCCCCCTGCAGTGGAAGTGCAAAGTCCTAACCACTGGACCACTAGGGAATTTCTGAGCAGTGGTTCTTCACTGGGGATAATTTTACCTGCTAGGAACCTGGTGTGGGTGTCAGTATGGGTGTGGTGCTCCCACTGGAATTTAGTAGGTAGAGATCAAGGATGCTGCTCGACATGCTGCAATGCATAGAACACCCCCCGCCCCAACCCACCAAAAAAAAAAAAACCGTAATCTGGCCCCAAATGTCCATAGTGCTGAGGATGAAAACCTGGCTGAGGGGGACAGAGTTACGAGGTCCTAAAGTCGGTGGCCTGTCCAGGGCTTCTTGTCCCAGGTGGTGAGCTCCTGCAGAAGGAAAGAGAGGCCACCAGTAGCCTCAGCTCAGGTTAGAAACTTCAAGGGGCCAAGAATAAACTCTGATAATCTTCTGCACATTTGGGAGATGTCCTGGGGACAGCTACAGGCCTGAGAGTCTCCTAGATTCTCTCTTGGTTTCCTGAGGTCTGAGCTGGTTAAATACAGGAGCTGAAATTTGAAATGTGAAAGCAGTGAATAAACAGTGAATGTCATATATATTAATTAGAATACATAATAATAAAAGCACTGAAGGATTTACGGTTAGCCAGCTTTGTAGAGCAGTAGTGAGTTGGCATGGATTCTTATTAAAGGTAACTGTCTAGCTGCAGATAACTGTCTTTCTGCATTGCCTCTAATTTTATTTATTTTTAATTAATTAATTTATTTTGGCTGCGTTGGGTCTTTTGTTGCTGCACACGGGCTTTCTCTAGTTGTGGTGAGTGGGGGCTACTCTTCATTGCAGTGCGTGGGCTTCTCACCGCGATGGCTCCTCTTGTTGTGGAGCACGGGCTCTAGGCACGCAGGCCTCAGCAGTTGTGGCATATGGGCTCAGTAGTTGTGGCACACAGGCTTAGTTGCTCCCCGGCATGTGGGATCTTCCCAGACCAGGACTTGAACTCGTGTCCCCTGCACTGGCAGGCGGATTTTTTTTTTTTTTTTTGTGGTACGTGGGCCTCTCACTGTTATGGCCTTTCCCGTTGCGGAGCACAGGCTCCGGACGCACAGGCTCAGCGGCCATGGCTCATGGGCCTAGCCGCTCTATGGCACGTGGGATCTTCCCGGACCGGGGCACGAACCTGTGTCCCTGCATTGGCAGGCGGACTCTCAACCACTGCGCCACCAGGGAAGCCCGGCAGGCGGATTCTTAATCACTGTGCCACCAGGGAAGCCCCATTGCCTCTAATTTTCTAAAACATGCTTCTATATTTCTTTCTTCTCTCCTCTCTCTTTTTTTTAAAGCACTGGGCATCTATACTGCAGCTCCAAATGGGAGTAATTCTACTTGCCAAATTATGATTAGCAGCAAATGGAGAAGAGTGCAAAGGAGTCTATCATATCCTTTATAATATGCTTCTTTGGCTGAAATTAAGCAGATGTTCACTTCAGTTAAGGACTCTAGGCCAGGAAGCTCCCTACCTTGGCACTGCTGTTAATTTGGAACATCAGAACCAGCCTTAGGTCAGCTATAAAACCCTAGAGATTGGCATGGCATCAGGATTCGAGGAAATGCCTACAGGTGCTCTCCAAGTGGAGGGTCACAGATCCAATCTCATGCCAAGTGAGGATGCTGTGTGAGGTCTAAAAGAAAGAGAGTGGGAGGCATGGCCCAGAGTCCTAGAGATGAGCCAAAAGAGAGGGCATCATGCAAGCAGCTGATGTTTTCTTAGGATGCTTTCTTTTGTCTGGAAAAGTGGGAGGTAGATGGTTGGCATGAATAAACCCTGGGGAAGGAGTTGGTTAGAAAACCCAGACAAGGAATCGAGGGCCAGAGGATTTCAAAGTCACAAAAGGAAACATCAGTCAAATGAGCCCAGTTGGATTTCTGCAGACCCTTCTTGGTTCACAGCCTTTCCCCAATATATCGATTGGTATCAGTGATGAAAGTATCAAAGAACTGTGGATTGGAAATTTATAGATGAGAAAACTGAGGTCTGTAAATGTTATATACATGGTGAGATAGAAGAGAAATGAGGATTTGTCAACAAGGTGCCGTGAGTCAGAACAATCTATTCACACGTAACCCAATAAGGCAGACTGAAGATATAACTCCCTCCTTCGTTGAGGTGAAACCAATGGGGGTGGGGGTGAGGAGGTTGGACAAGACAAAATCAATTTTTCAGAGCTGTCTACACTATGCCATACTGAAAATTTCCTTTCCAAGGTTGCTGATAACTTCCTTATTGTCAAATCCTTGTCTTATTGCCTTATTAACTTTCTCCTTGAAACTTTCTGGTTTTTCATGAGAACCCACAGTCCTACCCTCCTACCTCCTCTTTCTTCATTTTGTCCACTATGCGTTTTCCCTACGGCCCATGTTTATGGTTTCAACACTAATTTTATGTTGAAGACTTCCAAATCTCCATTGCTAGCCCTGTTTCCCCTCTAACTTTCCAGCTGCCTATCCCTAAATATCTAAAGACCAGACACAAACCTTGACTGCCTGCCTATTCTATGTAACTCGGTATGTTCAAA
The DNA here is from genome assembly GCF_964374135.1 of Grampus griseus. NCBI lineage: Eukaryota > Metazoa > Chordata > Mammalia > Artiodactyla > Delphinidae > Grampus > Grampus griseus. Next base: position 19,277,402 of record NC_139009.1, read on the forward strand.
ATCAGATTAAAGTCCCCTTTCTATAACCCACATCATCTCCCCAGTTTCGTTTTTTCAGTCAATTTCCCAGGTTCCTGGGCTCAAAACCTAGAAGTCATCTGCTTTTCTGCTGATGCTTTGCTGAGACCCAGACTGTAGTATTCTGGGGGGACATACTGTGTCCTAGGAATTCATATTCCTCTAGTGGAAGGTGGCTATCTCCAGCTTGGTGTGTGGAGACTTTTTCCCAGAGACCCTGGTGTATATTTTTCATATGTTGTATGCATTCTGGTCAGAACAGGAAAAGACATATAGGACAGGGGGAAATAAACAAGCAGGTAAGGCAGTCTCTCAGCTCGTGACTGATGAGAGTGATGAAGAACATTGAGGGTGCTGCAAAGACCCAAAAGCTATTTCCTCTATATTGTCAGACTATACACTCCCTCTTGGTGTTCAAGGAGTTTTGGGGGAGTGAAATGCAAGTTCCTATTTTTCAATATTGCTATGACATTTCCTCTTTTGGAGAAAACAAACAAACCCCCCCAACAAGCCACCAGGTCTCTACAGGGAGTACACGGGCCAAGACTGATAAATGAGCATACTTTGTAGACTTCCATGAGGCCATCTATGGGCAGCCGGAGTCCACGTATACAGACTAGGACTGGGCCAGGCGAGGCTAAAGGTTTGGGGGCATAGTCACAGAGTACAGCACATTGATCTTTGTTTACCAAAATCCACTGGTGCAGCTTGCAAACTTGGGAGGGCAGCAGTGGTGCCTAAGCCTTCAGATATCACTGCCCTGGCCTCTGTTTCTGTATACAGGGCATCAGGCCACCCATGAAATAAGGATCATACTATTGGAGGGTGGGATTTGTGCAGGATTTCTCTTTTGATCCTCCAAAAGGCCAAGCTCACCCACTGCTCACTTCAACATATGTAGTAAGACATTGCTGAAGACATAAATAGCAATCCTTTGCTTTTCAGGAAGCAGTAGACTCAGGCTTCTATTTCAGAGTATGGTGGGACCAAGGAATCCAGAAATTTTTAGGGCGGCATGTGAATCGCTTCCCAATGGGATTGTGTCCAAAGGTTAAGTGAACCAAAAGGGAACCTGACCCAGGAACACATCAAGGGGTTTACCAGTAATCTCTTTAATGGACAAAGAGGAGGTTTTTATTTGTTGTTGTGTAGGTTGTTTTTTTTGTTTGTTTGCTTTGTTTTTTAAGTACTTTCTCTCAAACTTACTAAGTTAACATTCATTAGGTTCGTCATGGAGGCCTCATGGGTCAACCTGGCTAACTAAATGTTGAGTGCCCTTCCTCTGAGGCATATTAGGTGAAGCCGCGGTCAGAGATGGGGGTTTCTGACAGCCAGCCCACACCATGCTTTCTTTGGTTGAGTTGTGCTGGGGTGTTTGTCCAGTTCTGGAAATCAGAAAGGGCGTGGGGCAAGATCCACTTGATATCCCAACTGGCTGAAGTAGAAAGAGAGGTCCCAACTGTGGCCATGTTCTCTTAGTGGAATCCCAAGGTTCCTCCAATTACATAATTTTCAGAGTACCACCTATATTACCCTCTGGACCACCACCCTACGAACCTGGATCAAGGCCACCCCTGCAGGAGCCCCCTATCCTTATTCATCACTGTCTACAGTTATAGTCTTTAACTCTGATGTTGATCTGTATATAAAAAGTAATGATCTTTTTTTTTTTTTTTGACCGGCCGTGCGGCATGTGGGATATTAGTTCTCCGACCAGGGATCAAACCCGTGCCCTCTGCAGTGAGAGCCCAGAGTCTTAACCACTGGACCGCCAGGGAAGTTCCAAAAAGTGATGATCTTCTAATAGGAGGAACCGGAGGAATGTTTAAAGAAATACATCCCTCATGAATAAACTGAAACCTTGCCTTGGATAGCTCATTTTAGTTTGTGTCAGCAATCCAACAGTGAAATTTTATGGTATGTTGAGTCTGTGGGAAAAATGGAACCCTAAGGTGTCCCTAGAATAAATCTGTACATTGGAATCCCTCCAGACTAGGACTGGGATATTGTTTGACCTTAAGGGAGCAGCCCACAGCTCAACAGTAAACACCACTGCCAGCAGGGTCCTCACCAGTCTGTTGTGACTTTAGTGTACCCCTCTGTATACATTTCTGGTTGTGGGCATTGGGTTCTTACTGAGAAATGCTCAAAATATTTTCAAGTGATACAAATAACTATAGATATCCTGCATTTTGTAGATTATCTGTGCTAAAAAAAAAAGAGGGTGATTTTACTCTACATAACATATCTTTTCTTTAGACAGGAATAATAATAGAGTTAATAATACTACTAATATATTAGCTTGGTCTTCCTATTCTTTTGGTAACACTGCAATTTGTTCTTCTGATTCTTTTTATAAGGGACATTTCTAACCATCGTTCAGTCTCTTGAATAGATCTACCTATTATACGGGAGTACCTTGAGCAAAATTATTGCCTTAGGTACTCGAACCAGTTATGTCCCTTACAATGAATAAACTTATGAATTCACACTGTTTTTAAGTTAAAACCTTATAAATCTGGTTAACAGCAGTTTTCATTCAGCCGCTATTTATTGAGTATCTGCCATGTGGCAGGCACTGGGCTAGCAGCAAGGGGATGCAGTAGTAAAAAAGGCAGACACGGTCTTTTAATTACAGTCTGACGATTATCATGGGCCTGATTAACCCTGACTCAACCGATACAATCTAATTCCTGAGCCTGTTAAACTGTAGGGTATGTCATGGGTCGAACAGTCACTCAGTGAAGTCTTATCTGAAACAGCCAGGCAGTTCTGCCCTTAATTATAAACCTTGGAGCTGAGAAAAGAGAAGGGAAAGGAGGGAGGGGGGGAGAAAGGGAAGACAGAAGAATTATCAGCTGAGGTACTAATGTCACTAAAGCACTGGAAAAGTGGCTGAGGTTGAAGGTAGAACCAGAGCCCCGCAAGTCACAGTTAAAGTCACAGTTATTACCCATTTCCCTCCAATTTCCCCTATGCCAAAATAATCCCTGAAAGGGAATGAGGAAGGCAAACTGCATAAAAAGTTCTCTATAATGGATTTACAGAGCCAGTCTGGGGAAGATGTCTAGTAAATTCTTCATTTAAAAAGTCTTACAATTATTTTATGACTCGTATAGGGTAATACATTTTGATAGGGAAGAAATTAAACTATACCAGCCAGAACCTGGGAGGAAGAAAGGGTTACGACGTAGCTCTGTGGTAAATACCTTTTGGTGCCTCACTCGGTAATGATATAGATTAAAGCAGACGCTTGAGTTCTAAAGCTCTATAGTCTTTCCAGCTGTACATGTTAAAAATGTTGAACTATGCAAAGCCATTCAGTTCACATTTGAGCCTCACTGCTGAGCCTTAGGTGGGTACAGTTTAAACCTGTGATGTAGACAGAGGAAATTTCTACCTATATCCACAGAGCAGAATGTCTTACCTCACCATAGTGGGGAAACATGAGGGAAAAACAATTTGTACAAATTCATGCTCTGGACGGTCCCCTGGGACAGTGAGAACTAGAACATGAGCTCAGGACCTTGGCCACCGAGAACTCCCAACACACACACACACAAGCCACCGAGAACTCCCAACACACACACACAAGCCACCGAGAACTCCCAACACACACACACAAGTGGCTCATTAGTGGCAGGCTTCAGTGATCTGGGTCTAGCTTCTCATTTTGCCAACCTCAAGGGGAAGATAATCTCACACACAATCAAAGGTCACTGGAATGAACATGTTGTTATTTATTTCCCTGTCTGCTCAAGATCAGCTTTAAATTGACCTGAAATAATATGACAGCAGTGATAATCTCTGGTTCTTGGAGTACACAGTAATCCATAAAAGTTTTAAAAAATGAAGTGTCTCTTGGAAGCCCTTACTGCTGCCATTAACATAAATATCCATAATGTTTGCCCTCCTCTGAAAGGTGTTCTCAGGTTGGGTGTGGGTGTGCCCGATTACATGCTTTGCTCTGAGCTGGCCCATTCAGCAAGGGATCATGAGATGCTAGTCTGGGTGGACTGCTGGAAGAAGTTCCCAGGAAGTGGTTTACCTGTAAAGCACATCTCTGGGGCGCAGAGGGATGAATAAAAGGAGGGGAATGCTGGTGCCAGAAACTACAGGTCAGTTGATACCCTGATCTGCAGGAAGGGTGTGGTCACAGCAAGGGGATGAGGCTGTCAGGGAAAGGAGGGGAGAAGGGAACAGGAAGAACAGATATTTTCTTTCCCTCCCTCCAACACAATCTCACTCATCCTCTTGTTTGTGGCAGGCATTACCAGCACTTGCTTCTCTACTTCTTCTAAGCAAACTGGAGGATTATACTTCCCTGCCTCCACTGAAGTTAAGTGTGGTCGTGTGCCTTGCTTTGGCCAATGAAATGGAGTGGAAGTGATGTGTGTCACTTCCTGGCAGAAGCATTTAATGGCTGGGCTTGACTTTCCATCCTGGTTTTCTCCTGCTTTGCCCATGTGAATGTACCTATTGACACAAAAGTGCCATAAGATCAAAGTAATAAATTATGTGTGAACGAGGAAAAAACAAAACCAAATAAAGCACAGACAAAAATAAAATTTTGTTACATTAAAGTCATTGAGATGTACAGGTTGTCAGCCTACCCTGACATCATGCTCTGTCTTCTTTCCCTCTTCCTGACAGTCTCCTTTCCTCTTCTCTTGCCTCCTCCCCTCCTTACCCATCTCTTCCTTCCTTTCCTCTCCCTTTTACCCTATGACTCCATTGCTTTCCTACCTGGAAATAATAGTAAATATAATGTTTTATATTCCTATTCTTAATCTGAAACATGGATACATTTGTTTTTTGAAATAAGAAGTGAGTACATTTTTTGAATTACACATTTCACATTTCTTTCTTTAAAGAGAAGCCCTGAGGTAAATTAAAAATCAGCTTTAGTTTGTGTGAAAAATGTACGCTTTGAAAACCTTACTATATGATATAAACATATAGTCTTATCATTGTGGATAAGCCCTCAACTGATTTTCCTGTGTGGGTTAGTGGCTGTCAGGGAAAATAAAAACAAACATAAACTTTCCCTAAACACCTTGCAGCTCAGAAAAACCAGAGCTCCCTCTGGAGTGGGCTTTGAACAGGAAGTCACTTACAGCATGATCAGTCACTTAGTTTTCATTGGTAACTGTGTTAAGAAGGCTACTGGAGCTGGAACGTCCAGAAGACTGTTCAAGACTAAAGGACATCTAAAGTTATCAAAAGAACTACTCATTTTCATGCACAGTCATTCATGACATCGTATTTAACCCTGAGGTCACTCCCACCACCCTGAAAATTGTTTCAAGCAATTAAAGTCAGCCTAATCATGAAGCAGCAGAGAATGTAAGTGCAGGAAAATGTAACTGTAGCCTGGCTAGTCATGCATATTTAAATAAACACAACAGATGTGTACTTTGAAAACAAATTCAACAAGCTCTGGTTTCAAATAAGAACATGCTCTACTAGGTAAACATGACGTGGCCTTTTAGGCCATTTTACAACACCACGGAGAGAACTGCTAAGGGTTTTACACATAACCAGTTCCGCAGAGATGATCTTGGTACAGGGAGGAGAGGAGAAAGTATGTAACAGTTATATGAGGCAAAGGAGAACGTGCAAAAGAAGCAAGAGCCAGGTGGGGAATTCTGAAGTTCACTTACTGCCTGCTTTTGCTCTTCCTCCTAGAGGTGGTGAAGACGAAAAAAGGCAGAGGGGAAAAAGGAGAGAAATTAATGCCCATCACCACAAAACAACCGGAAAAAAAAGACAGAAAAGGGCAAACCAGGCCAGGCCCATGGGTTCAGAGATCCAAGGGCCTGACCACCGTCAGAGCGTCATCAGTTGGAAAGAGCAAATGGCAAGCCTCTGTCCCATCCAGTTCTTTAAATGCTAACTTCTAGAGTTAGAAGGAAAGAACCTTACAAACCCTCTAGTCCAACTTCCCCTTTTATACACGAAAAAGCCCTAGAGAGCCTGACTTGCCCGAGGTTATATCACTATTTAGGGTAAACTGAAAGAAGCAGCTCAACCATGACTCAAAAGCTCCGTGATCACTCTGTTTCACGATTCACCATATCCACATGTGTTAGGTACGTTTCTCTATGTCAGTGGTTCTCAAAGTGCAGAACATAGAGAGACCAGGAGCAGCAGCATCTGGAAACTTGTCAGAGATGCATGCTTTGCCCCGTCTCCCCCTAGACCAATGGAATCAAAACTCTTGGGGTGGGGGCAGCACTGTTTCAGGAAACTTTCAGTGGATTCTGAATCCTGCTAGTTTGAGAACCACTGCTCTTAAGAACTTCCTAGAAACTGGAAATTCCATCTGACTACAGATTCTCTTATTTAGTCCCCTGTCTTCCACTTTCGGAGCTTTTGGCTGCTGCGTGGTCCTTTTCAAGGATGCACATACATCCCCTTCCCCCTATAAACTGGAACTGTTTCAAGGCCCTAAGAGGCTTTTCAAAAAGAATTCTTGACCTTGGTGTCTCATTAGTTGAACAAAGGTTTGTTTAATGCTCCCTATGCGTGAAGCACTGGAAACATGAAGGTAAGATATGGTCTCTGTCTTTCAGAGCCTTACAGTGACGGTGCTCAGAGCAGGCCCTTGCTAACTCTCAGCTCTCAGAATGCACCTCTAGACACTGAAGAAGGAAGCACGATGAAGATGAGATAAACACTTCCGAGTTCCTCTCTCCTCAGTCTTGTGCTTTCAGTTACTCTGTCTTTTAATGGGTCTCTTTGTTTCCTTTTTCTGTGCCTCATCATGGGCAACTGTGGTCAGGACGCCTCTGCTCTTTGCCCCAAATACACAGATCTAAAATCTGTTGCAATGGTTCTATTTAAATTGGATCCATCCGTGCAGACTGCCTTTACTAAACATGTGTGTAGGAAGTCTTGGGAATGGATGAGTGCTTCTCAGTCTGCAGATCTGGGTGCAATGGAGAGAATGATTTCAGTAAAGCCAAGGAATTACGAAAGGGAGAGGGAAAGTAAGAATTTGGAGAAAGTCATTTTATTCCCACAAGGGAGAGACATGCACTAGAAATTAAATGGGCACCAAGAACTCTCTTGAGAAGACTCCCAGCTCAGTGCCGGAAGATGTTCTTCATTATCAAAACCAGCTGCTAGATGCTTGGTCAAACCTAATAGCACAGGCACCCAGGCAAAGAGGGCCCTGAGCGTTCGCTGAGTTAGCCTGAAGGAGTGAGCGTCTTTTAGCTTTTGCGTCTGGTATGCATGGCTCCAGGTAGAAGGGGTTAGAGTTTTACAGTTGGGAAGCGATCTCCCTGCCTAGTCAGGCTTCCCTGTGAGGCAGAACACTTTTCTTCCATTCACTAGGCAAGGCAACCAGCCGTAGAAGAGTTATTAAACAATTAAAAATGTGTTTCTATGGCTGGCACTAAATGTTGAAATGGAAATTGGTAGGGGAGAGATGGGGCAATCCTGACAAGCTGAAATTGCATCTGAGGTCAAAAGACCAGTATGTAATTTCTTAGAACTGTTTCTAAAACACCTCCCTATGTTCACTGTTTTCTCCAGGTTTGGTATTGGACACAATATTACCTTGGTTCAATAGAATAGAAAAATTCAGTGCTCGCTTCGGCAGCACATATACTAAAATTGGAATGATATAGAGAAGATTAGCATGGCCCCTGTGCAAGGATGATACGCAAATTCGTGAAGCGTTCCATATTTTTTTTAAAGCAATTATACTCCAATAAAGATGTTTAAAAAAAAAAAAGAAAAATTCAGAAGGCAATGCTTCATGTTTGTACATTTGGTGACTTTGCTGTATATAGTTTATCCATTGATATAAAATCATTATAATTTGCCGTAGACACATGTCAGGTTAGGATGGAGAGAGTGGACAGGTCAGTGTTTTCAGGACTTACAGGCCCCCCATGTGCACTGGGATTGGGAGAGGGTGGACTTTGGCAAAGTGTTACTTAGGATGGTGTTGTATAATCCAAACTCACAAAAGTTAATCAGATATAGCTTTGAAGGCTTTGTCAACACAGTAAACAGGTCAGATATAAGGTCTTAGAACCTTTCTGTTATCAATTAGTCAGTTGGGGTCAGTAAACATTGACTGGTGACAAGGTATAGGAGCCAACTTGATTTAAAGGGGGTAATAATGCCTTAATTATAAAGTGCAAACCTAGGACTGCTCAAGTCACCTAAAAACATGGGAGACCCGTCACATTGGGGATATCTGGCTAGATGGCCAAAGTAATGCCATAGCCACTGTAGTCATCTATATAAAAAAATTTATATTCAAAACCTCATTTGCATATGAGGTTAAAATTTAAAACTACAGAATTCATCTGGTAAATGCGTTTCAAAAGCAATACTGGAAAAATGGAAAATGAGGCAGAAAAATACTGGGAACGTAATTTAGAAACTAAAACACCATCACACAACTATTTTTAGATTAAATAAGTCTGAGGTAGAGGTTATCCATATATACTCATTAATCAGGGGAAAAAATGTAAAGAAAAGATACATTCTGAAACACGGGTACTTGAGTGTCAGTCTACATTATGTCATTAGGAAAAAAACAACAACAACAAGAAGGTCTCTGATACTCCTTGGTGACAGGGATTGAGTCTTAGTCACCATTATACACCACATACCCTAAACATGGCTCTTAATCAATGGATAAAAAGACAACATTCCTGGTTTATGTTTGCAATTCTTCTTCCCTTTCTGAATGACCTCAGCCTGTGAGGTGGGTAAATAATAAGGCTTTTAAGAACTTGATAGGATATCCTACAAAGCAGAGCAGTGGGGTCCTGGTTATTTTACAGAAATTATAACTGTAAGACAACAGCTGGAAATACAAAGAAACTCAGGGCTTGGGAATACAGTTCGAGACATCAGCTCATTCTGCTTAGGCCTTGAATGCAAGTGTCAGAGGTACATGACAAGGTCTTAGGAAGGCACACGGGACCTGAGCCAGGAACTCTAAGGAACACTGAGGGCAATCAGCTGACGGGAAAGCTTACTGTGATACTTAGGGGAAATGCATTCTGACTTCCCTTCAGTTTGCATAAACCTTTTTGCCTTTTACAAAAAGGGTACCTTCCCATCTATGTTTGGGTAATATTTGAGAACATTCTTCTGAAAGGCAGGTGAATCCCCCATGACCTTCTGTCCTGTGGGTGGACCAACCCCACAACGGCAGGGCTTTCAAAGCCCCACACGGCTCCAGATGTTACACTGGCCAAATGTATTTAAGCACCTCTCTGCTCTCCTGGGTGGCTGATCGGGTTGCTCAGCTGGATACTTGACAACTATTGGAAGGATTTGGGCCAGGTTTTACGCATAAGGTTTTCTTTAAACAAGACCCATTTAGACAAAATATTTCTCAGGAGACATCCTGCTAACAGGGTTAATGAAGAAACATGTCCCAAAATACCCCAAATACCCAGGACCAAAGCTAGAAAAAAACTCAGCTCAAGACTAAAAGAAGTGATTGTCTTGAGCAAGCCAAAAGTCAGTTTAAAACACAAACACTCCGTTTACCCAAGTTGCTAAATACCCACTGGTTTTATTATTAAAGGACTGGTTTAGAATGGAGAAGTTGAAGCAAACTCTTCAAGCTGACATGCTCCTGGGCTACCCCTCCTAGCCTAGGCCCTTGTCACTTCGGGTCTGGAAGATTTCAGTAGCTTCCTATTATCCTTTAGTTTCTCCTCTTCCCAACCTGCTATGTACATTTTCCTAAACTATTGTTTTCAAAACCTTTAATGACTCCACTTCATCACAGGATTAAATCTACCCCCTCAGCCTGCCTTTTGAGGTACTCCACACTGCGATTTCCATTCTGTATTTCATACCATGAAATACAATGGTTTCACAGTATAGACAGACAGGCCTTAGGAATTTATAGCATAAACAAATATGTCCTTGTATTGCTGCTACAGAGCTGGCTAAGTATTTCTATTCAGTGCCAGTCAAATCATCCAGGTGAGGACATTTAAATGCCAAGTGCGCCTTTGTCTGCTCTAGGGTGTAGGGGCTGTAATATATTTTTCACTAAAAATAGATAGTGAGGCCTGAATTATGCAAGCCCCAATATACCAAACCTAGAGCTATTTTATTGCTCCTAATAGAGTAAAATTATTGATTAGAGTTGGTTGATTACTTTGGTTTGCCTCTGTAATACTTATTAAAATAGGACACGATACTTGTTACGCATTTAGGTAGAATATTTGAAAACCTGTCTTAAAAGAAACTTTATGTAGTTGAGAAATATTCATTTCACATAACTAATATCCGATTTATAAACATTCTTATTAATTCATAAAAGCAACTATTCAAGGACATTAGTTCCAGATACTAATTTTTTGTAATCAGGCTTTACACTAATTTAGGTAGCTTTTATACTGAATTAGGTTAACTTTAGAGAGGTCTACCTGAAAACTGAGTCTAGGCAGCAAGAGTTAACCTTTTAGCCTCATCCTGTCTGACATCACAGGGAGGCAGAAGCTGAAGTGCAGGTGAAGATGGACAAGAAGAGCTGGGAGGTGGGAGGAGACCTGAGCGGCTGCTGCTCTTACCTTCAGCAGCTTCATCAGCCCTTCCAGCTGGACCATCAGTTCCCGCCTGCTCTCCTGCAGCGCTGACATCCTCTGCTCCAGCTCATCTTTCCTCTGCCTGTCGGAGAGGAAAAGCTCATGAGAAATGAAGAGATGGAAGGGCAGTTAGATCACAAAAAGACACTGTAATTTAAAAATATTAAAAATTGTAATGTGCTACTGAACAAATATATTTAAAAAAAAAGAAAATGAAGATAAAATGATCCTCAAAGAAGAGTCGAAGGCCAGATGAAATGGGTTTTGGACCTGATTCTGCTACTTACCAGTGTATGAGATGCTGAGCAAATCATTTAAGTTCTGATACTGGATACATAAAATGGTGCTAATATCTGTTTTGCTCACTTTTCTTTACTGCTGTGAGAATAGTATGTAAAAATGCTTTGGAGGGCTTCCCTGGTGGTGCAGTGGTTAAGAATCCAATGCAGGGCACATGGGTTCGAGCCCTGGTCCGGGAAGGTTCCACATGCCGCGGAGCAACTAAGCCCGTGCGCCACAACTAATGAGCCTGCGCTCTAGAGCCTGCAAGCCACAACTACTGAGCCTGCGTGCTGCAACTACTGAAGCCTGCGCACCTAGAGCCTGTGCTCCGCAACAAGAGAAGTCACCGCAATGAGAAGCCCGCGCACCGCAACGAAGAGTAGCCCCTGCTCGCTGGAACTAGAGAAAGCCCACGTGCAGCCACGAAGACGCAATGCAGCCAAAAATAAATAAACAAATTTATTTTAAAAAAATGCTTTGGAAAGTACATATTGCCGTACAGTGAAAAAGTATTGTTAATATTATTAAAGTGATTTAAAAAATTCTTTAGGAAGCCAAATGCCTCACTTATACATAAAACTAGTCCAAATTAAAATTAATAGTGGAAAAAAATGTATGAAAACTGCTCAGGGAAGACAGAGTTCAGGAGTCAGTGCTTCCAGAACCACACATCAGGTTCCAAAAGTATGACAGACATCAGGACGACTCTGTGTCTAAGAGAATTCTGAGGACAGATTTCTGTTTCCCTGAGGACAGACTTCATGTCAACAAGTCTAGCTCAATCTGTCCAAAACCAAACTTGAGACTTTCATCCCTAAATGGTTCTCTTCTCAATTTCCCTTTCTCTCCTACTTTTTCTTCTAACTGTCATGGCTGAAAAACTCAGTCCTCTTTGACACTTTCCTGTTCATTTCCTATATTCAATCAGTCACCCAATTCAGATGATTCTTGGAAATCACATGTCTATCTTTATATTCCCACAGGTTAAATAAAAGATAGTATTAATTTTTTTTTTTTTTTTTTTGCGGTATGCGGGCCTTTCACTGCTGTGGCCTCTCCTGTTGCGGAGCACAGGCTCTGGACACGCAGGTTCAGCGGCCATGGCTCATGGGCCCAGCTGCTCCACGGCACGTGGGATCTTCCCGGACCGAGGCACAAACCCATGTTCCCTGCATCGGCAGGCGGACTCTCAACCACTGTGCCAGCAGGGAAGCCCGATAGTATTAATTTTAGTGACACCTATTTCCTTTGTTTTTCAACATGGTTGTTAGAAAATTTTTGGTACACATACGGCTTACATTATATTTCTATCAGAGAGTGCTGCTCCAGACCCTGCCTACATTCCTATCCTTAGTTCCTTACCTCCCTTTCCCTTCCATGTCTGGACCTCCAGCCATGGTTCACTTTTCCCTAAGCAGACTGCATCATTTTACAAGTGAGTATTCCCCTACTCTCTTCCAAATGTTATTCACTCCTTAGTGTCCCTCCCAAACGTCACTCTTTCCAGGAAGCTATTCCTGATTACTTCAGCAGGTATAGGATCCTGCTTATTTAATCACATAGCAGTTGGTGCTTCTCTGTGGCACTTAATATATTTTACTTTGTATTGCTGTCACTCCTACCATGATGCAGAATCCTTGAGGTCAGGGGATGACCTTACTCGTCTTTGCTTATATTTAATGATTAAGAGAATATCACGCATCCAGTGTGGACTCAATTAACATCTAGTGAACTTAATGAAATCATTATTTGAAGCCCTCCAAGGATTTCCAATGACCTATCACTTAAGGCTCTCAGAATCTGGTCTCAATTATCCAACTAATTTTATCTCCCATCATTGGCACTCTAAAGATTAATTCACTGGATGACTGAAAACAAATTCTTAGCTCCAAGGCTCCTTCTCCTGTCTGAAATGTGTCATACTTATTGGGGAATCTTGCTGAACCCCAACTCTGCTTCTAATCTTAAATGTTTTGTCCTACACGCCATTCAAACCACACCTACCTTTCATGGTCCAGCCCAAGTTCCAGTACTTTCAAGCGTCAAATTGCTTCTAGCCTGTGTGTGTGTGTGTGTGTGTGTGTGTGTGTGCCTTTCCCTACTCACATTTCTTCTAATATCCATACTATTTATTAACATTGTACAATATTATTTAACTGACTAGCAAATTATTTTAAGTTTTGTTTCCGAAACTAGATTATAAATTTTTAAGATAGAATCATTGTCTTCTCGTCTTCATACTCCCTAAATTTCCAGTGCAGGTATAAACTCAATAAGGAGGAGTTGACTCATTCAGCTTTCTAGAAAGCCTTTCTTCCCTGAACCCCCAAGCCTGGATGCAGTACTCTTTCTTTGTGCTGTGCATGATCAAATAGTTACAATATGTGGCAAAAATGAATGAACTACAGCTACATGCAACAACATGGAAGGCTCCTGAAGAGTTATATTAAGGGGGAAAAATGTCCCAGAAGACTGCATGGAATACCATTTCTATAAAGCTCAAAAAACAAAAAGCAAAATTAGACAATTTATCACGTGGGCATACACACATACTTGACAATACTCTTTTAAAAAGCAAGGGAATTGGGACTTCCCTGGTGGCACAGCGGTTAAGACTCCATGCTCCCAATGCAGGGGGCCTGGGTTCGATCCCTGGCCGGGGAACTAGATCCCACATGCGTGCCGCAGCTAAGACCCGGTGCAACCAAATAAATAAATAAGTAAATATTAAAAAAAAGAAAAAAAAAGGGAATGATAAACCAAATTCTGGATAGAGGTTAGCTCTGTGGGGAAGGCAGAAGCAAGGAAGTGGAATAAGGGGGCACTTTTACAGATGACATTGGCTTTAGCAATATATGAATTCTCAAGTAGGATGTGAGTTCCTGGGTGTTCATTTTACCATTATGCTTCATATCTCACACACTTGTCATATATTATTATAATAACAAATATACCGTTAAAAATAATGAAGGGGGAAAAGACAATCTTGGTGGTCAGGATTCATAACCACTAACCCTATGGATGAAATTCTCTATCTTGCTTTATTATACTAGCTGGGTATTGGCAGTTCCTGGATTCATGTATATTCATCAAAACCAGAAGGATGTCAGAACCTACAAATGAATTTTGCCCTTTATGTGTCTTGTGATAAACAAAACTTCGTATATTAATATAGATGAATACACCAACTTCTTTCATGGCTAGTAATTCTGAGAAATTATATTTTCTATTCCAAAACCCTAAAGAAACTCTCCTACGTTTTCTTCTAGAAGTTTTAACATTTTTGTCTCCATGCTTAATGCATCCGGTGGTGTTTCTGTATATGGTGTGAGGAAGAGAGCCAATATGTTTGTCCTTATGCATGACCAATCGATCCGGCAAACTTATTAAATAGTCACTCTTTTTTCAGTGGTATACAAGCTGCTTTTGAGATTAAATACTTTCTGATTTCTCAGGATTTAGACCCTCCTTGTATTTAGATTAAATTCCTGTCTCTCACTGCCTTATGTCACAGTGCTGGACTCAGCCCTTTGCCTACTAAATCTACAGGTTTTTCAGATCCCTCTAGCATAAAGAAGCCCTTTCAGCAATCCTAGTTCCAGCAATAGTTAAAATAAAGTATGACAGTTTTTTGCTTTTCTAGATACAAAACAGTCACTTGTGCCTGAGCTGAGGTGAGGAAAGAAAACAGCTGTATCTTACACTGATAGCTTAGTTATGCTCTAACTGAGTCAGCAGCTTTTGCTTTCCCATCCTCCCTAGTGTGACACCAACCATGCTGATATCTCAAATGTGTGACCGTGGACCCAGAGCAACCAAAATCTCAGCCCAGTTGCTAATCAATTTAGAAACTAAAATGAATTTTTAGGAGAATGGGAATCTCTGTGTCTCTAATGATTTTCATCTGCGTGGTTTAAATTCTTGATGAGTTGATGACCTAAGCCGAAGGAAGAACTAAGGAAGGACATTCGGCTATGCAGAATCCCAGGTGACAGCACGTTAAAAATCAACTGCAGAATGTCAAATGTTACAACCTAAACAGAAAGAACCCACTATTTGGAAATCTAGAGGTCTGGTGAGAATCAAGTCACTCACTCAGCTTCCATAATGTCTTCACTTACAAAGAGTATACACACATCTTTCTAAGACCGATAGGAAATAAGACCCTAATAACTTTGCTCGGATAACGCTCACGTTATACTCTCCTGGAAGATGCCCTCATTCCCTCCAAAACAGCACCAAGTGGGAGTTGAAGTTGCTCTCTACCCCCATCCTGATCCTACGTCCTTAGTCTCTCCATCCTTGAGACAGTTTATACTTATGCTGAGGTAGAAAGTACCACAGCCATGGTGCGAGGGATTCCCGCTTGGTTTCACATCTCAGGGGAGTTCCCGCAACGGAATCCTGCTCTGCCTATGAAGTGCGGGAGAACATACTCAAAGGACAGGGAGAGCGTTACTCCTGCCAGGAGTCTCTAAAGTCAGACTAATTTGCAAGATAAGAAGATTGAGTGCAGCACAGTGGTCTTCCTAAAGCAATCACAAAAGTGTAAACACTGTGCCTGGTGTTTACCTAGTTCTGAAATGAAGGCAGGAGATCTCACAGTGATTAATAAAGGGACTCAAACACCTGAAGCAGTAACAGAATGAGTGGAACGCTTTGGCTGTTTGTTCTAACATGACGAGTTAAACCGATAAACAGATTCTAACCCACTAGTTTGGTTCCCTGGGATATGAACTCCTACTGTAGCAGACTATGACTTGGGGACAGCGGTGCAGCTTCCCCACTTACCTCAGCAGCCGCAGCTCTGCCAGCAGTGTGGGGTTCTGCTGGGCCTTCTCCGGAGTGGGCTGGGAAGCCTGTTCATGCTCTAGACGGAGACGCTGAATCTCCTGCAGGATCTCTCTAGAGAGATGGATGAAAAAGAGATGGCCACGTGCGGCTTCACAGCTCGCTCCCTCTCTTTTTTTCCGTTAGAAGTTTTTATTCTAGTCATGCTGCCTCTACCAATCTTGTTCTGATTGTTTCTGAACGACCAAGATGTGAAATGGACACCGTCTTAAAATTGCTGCACTCGGTATTTCCTCGATGAAACAATTCTTTGTGGTAGAAAAAGTCCTACAAACCCTCTTCTCAAGAACTTGAAAAATTTCCACAGAAGAAAAAGGACAACTATCAATAGAAGAGTCTGTTCCTGTCTGGGGGGAACTTGCAACCTTCTAATGCAAGTCTTGTGCTAACTCCCCTCAAGTCTTCCTCTGTCTCCCTTCTTCTCCTGAACCCCACTCCCACCCCGAGATCTGATGGTTGCCACTTCCTCCACTGTGCCTGTTACATTATGACCAATTTCCTTGTCCTGGTTTCTGCTTTTTCAGTGCATAATGGTGTGTTGTCTGGTCGCCAAGCCTGGCTTTTTAGTGAGAGACCAGACAGTCGCGTGCTGCATCGTGGGCCAGGACAAGATGACAAGACACAGCAAAGGCTCCTGGGAGTAGAGTGGAGAAAGGAATGGGAGGGGAACACACTGGTGGGTGAGAAAAAGAATCTACCTGAGAGCACCTGAGCGGGGTTTTGGACTACCAGAATGAACAGCATGCAGAGATATACAAATTAGTGTCCAGGGCATGTACTGGACTTGGGCTGGCCTATCTTCACTGAGGTGGGATCTTCCTTTGTGGTCAAAACCCACCTAGACTGCAAGGAAAATGAGAATCAGATACTCACGTGATAATCCTGGGCTTCAGAAACTGGCTCGACCTCTGCATTCTTACCTGTTTTTGTTTTCCAGTTCTGCAATAAGCTGTCTTTGTTGTTTGTTGGCATCAAAGTTAAAGCTCAAGTCGGTGGGAGGACGGGTCTACAGTGAGGAAGAAGGTAGGTTTTTTTTTTTTATTCAAATATATCCAGAGGCCCAGATGGACTGTTGATTTTTTTTAAAACAGATTTTTGAGGTATAATTTACATACCATAAAATCCACCCGTTTTAAGTGTACAATTCAATGAGTCTTCGTATATTTAAACAGTTATGCAAACCAATCACCACAGTCTAGTTTTAGAACATCTTTCATCACCACAGAAAGTTCCCTCATGCCAGTTTGTAGTCAACTTCCACTCCCATCCCCAACCACAGGCAACCAGTGATCTGCTTTCTGTCTACAGTTTTGCCTTTTCTAGAAACTTCATATAAATGGAATCATACAACATGCAGGCTTCCACTTAGCATGGTATTTCTGAGGTTCATCCATGTTGCTCCATGCATCAGGAGTTCCTTCCTTTTTATTGCTGAATAGTATTCCATTGTTTCCAGCTTTTGGTTAACACAAATGAAGCCGCTCTGAACTCTCATTTACAAATCTTTGTATTGATACATGTTTTCATCTGTCTTGGGTAAATCCCTAAGAGTGGAATTCCAGAGTTATATGGTTAACTCTGTATTTAACATTTTGAGAAAGTGTCAAACTGTTTTCCAAAGTGGCTGAACCATTTTACAGTCCCACCAACAATGAATGAGGGTTCTAATTTCTCCACATTCTCACCAATACTTGTCATTGTCTTTTTGGTTTTAACCATCCTAGTGGGCGTGAAGTACCTAATTGTGGGTTTTTTAAAAAATTGAGATATAATTTACATGCCTTAAAACCTACCCTTTTAAAGTATATAATTCAGTGGTTTTAAACTATATTTATGAGGTTGTGAGCCCATCATCAGTATCTACTTCCAGGACATTTTCATCACCCTGAAAAGAAACCCACAGTCACTCCCCATTTCCCCTCCACCATCTTGTGACAACTTATCTAATTTCTTTATCTATGGATTTGCCTACTCTGGGCAGTTCATACCAATGGAATCATGCAGTATGTGATCTTTTATGTATGGCTTCTTTGACTTGGCAAATGATTCCAAGGTTCATCCACGTTGTAGCATGTATCAGTACTTCATTTCTTTTTATAGATGAGTAATATTCCACCATATGGATACATCATATTTTGTTCATCCATTCAGCAGCTGGGGGACATTTGGGTTCCCATTTTGGCGGGCTATTTTGCATAATGCTGCTATGTGCATTTGCGGACAAGTTTCTGTGTAGAGACATGCTTTCATTTTTCTTGGGTATATATCTAAGAGTGGAACTGCTGGGTCATATAGTAACTGCCTTTTGGGCAACTGCTAAACTGTTTTCCTACATGGCTGTAGCAGTTTACATTTCCACTAGCAATATATGAGGGGTCCATTTTTTCCACTTTCTGGCCAACAGTTGTTATAGTTCATTTTTTTGATCACAGTAATCCTAGTGAGTATAAAATGGTATCTTGTGATTTTGACTTGTATTCCCCTAATATGTTAAGCATACTTTCATGTGCTTATTGGCCATCTATATATCCTCTTTGGAGGAGTCATTATGGTTTTGATTTGCATATTCACTACTGGGTCTGACCCTTATACCTCCTTTAAGAATATGGAAGCCGGGCTTCCCTGGTGGCGCAGTGGTTGAGAGTCCGCCTGCCGATTCAGGGGACACGGGTTCGTGCCCCGGTCTGGGAAGATCCCACATGCCGCGGAGCGGCTGGGCCCGTGAGCCACGGCCACTGAGCCTGCGCGTCCGGAGCCTGTGCTCCGCAACAGGAGAGGCCACAACAGTGAGAGGCCCGCGTACCGAAAAAAAAAAGGAAGCCAATCAACACAAAATAGGAAAATGGATGACTAGGTGACATTTCCCTTTTATTGATTAACCAGAGTGGAAGCTCTTAATGAAGGCTCTGGTATAGTTACACTTCACTCCAGGTATTCTTGGTTCTTCCCAAAACATGATCTACGATGAAGCAGAAACCTCGTTTCCTGTCTAGAGTTTAAAGATGCAATAAGTAATTCTTTTCATGTGAAATTTCCTAAATAAACAGGGGCAAAATAGCATAGCAAATCTGGGTGGGAGCCTTTTATCCAATTACCAAGTAACTTCCTTCTTTAAAAGGAAAAAACCTGATCTTTCTTCCTCCAGAGAAGAGTAGACCAGCAGTCGACTGAGCAAGTTCTCTATATATTCTATTCAGTCTTGTGAGAGCCTGAGTTGAACCTCAGAAAAATAGCTTGCCTCAGAGTAAAACTGCTATGAATAAAAAGTTTACAATTCCTGAAGACTAGAGTTAAAACTAATGGCTCCTTATGAGAGTGGGACCAGGCAAAATTATGGATGAGGAAATGAGCTCTGAAAGGAATTTGTTTCATATAATGACAAACGACAAAAAACCCTACAGTATTTCACTGGAAATTTCTAAAGAATCCTTTTAGTTTTGAGTGTCTGACTGCAATGCTGAAGCATTTTTCAAAGAGGAAGTTAACATAGGAATCAAGAATTATTATCAATAGTGATTCCTAACCAGGAAAGATTCTTTGGCACCAAGAAGCATTGTTACTCAAATACAAAGAAGTAGGGGCAGAAAAAGATTCAAACCCTTAGACAGCAGTCCCACCTGGAGCAGCCTGCACCCTAGCTCCTCCACCTGGACGTAACAGCAGGGAGCCCCCAGTGGACAGCTGAATGATGGCTTGTTTCACCCAGACAAATGTCAAACACAGTTGAGTGTACACTAAATAACAGAGAAATGTAGGATTTTATTTATTGACTATCTTAGACACCACAGTACTCTTTAAAAAAAAAAAAAAAAAAGCCAGGTATCCCTTCCTAAAATGCCCCCAGGACACTGAAGGGAAAAAGAGGGAACAGTTTATAAAGACATAGATTACTTTAGCCAGAAGATCCCTAAAGATGATTTCTTTCAAAAATTAGATGTTCATTCATTCATTTATCCAACAAATATTTCCTGAGGACTTAATATGTGTTAGATACTACTCCAGAAACTAGGGATGCATTAGTGAATAAAATACAGCCTCTACCCTCATGTAGCTTACATTATATTGGGAGAGAATAATAAATAAATAAATGTAGGTGATATATATATATATATATATATATGGCATCAGTAGTGATCAATTTGATGAAGAAATATAGGGTTATGACACAGAATAAACTGAGACAGAAGATTTTTTCAATGAGATAGTTATGAAAGACTCAATGAACTTAGGAAGCAAACCAGGTGAAGGTCTGGGGGTTGGGAGGGTCGGGCTTGCTGGGCAGAAAGAAGGGCAAAGGCCTACAAGTGCTCCAGGTTGGTGTGTTCTGGTCAGTACTGATGGAGTGGTGCGGCTATGAGGCAGGGAGAGGTGATAAACTGGGAGGGCCCAGATCATGAAGGACCTTTTCATCATGCAGTGGAGTTTCCATTCCATTCCAAATGTGGTGTGAAGCCACTGTAGGATTCTGAACAGGGAAACATGGAATCAATTCCAAATAACATATGTACATACTCTGCCCTCAAGGAGGTGGAGCCTGACTCCCTGTTCCTTAAGCGTGGCCTGTCCATAGTGACTTCCTTCTAAAGAGGACAGTGTGGAAAGGGGACAAAAGAGTAACTTTATGTCGGAGACACCTGACAAAAGCTTCCTCAGCCAAGTGATCAAGGTCAACATCAACAGTGATAAGTTACATTGATACTATATATGTATGATGTGATGTGAGGAAAATAGCACTTATCTCTTCCTCCCCAAAACCCATAATCCCAGTCTAATCATGAGAAAAACAGACAAATCCCCATTAAGGGACATTCCTCAAAACTGTCAAGGTCATCAAAAACAAGGAAAGTCAGTAATAAGCTATAATGGAAAATAATCCTATATATCATATAGGATTATCATATATATTAGCATATAGGATGTAACTATATATATAGCTGAATCAATTTGCTGTACACCTGAAACTAACACAATATTGTAAATCAACTATGTTTCAATAAATAAAAAACAAACAAAAAAAAACAAGGAAAGTCAGAGAAGCTGTCACAGACCAGAGGAGCCTAAGGAGATATGACAATTAAATGTAATGTGGTATCTCGGATGGAACCCCAGAACAGAGAAAAGACATTAGGTAAAAACTAACAAAATCTGAGTAAAGCATGGACTTTAGTTAATAATAATGTATTGATATTGGCTCACTAATTGCAACAAACATGCTATACTAAGGTAAAATGTTAATAGTAGGAGAAATGGAACATGGGTTATATGGAAACTCTCTGTACTAGCTTCATAGTTTTTCTGTAAATCTAAAATTGTTCTATAATGAAGCTTATTAAAAACAAACACTGCTTTGGCTACTAAGTGGAGGATTTACTGTAGTGGGATAAGAATGGAAGTAGGTGGACCACTTAAGAATCCAAGCGTTTGCTACCTAGTCGCATGTAAACCTTGAGTTACTTTATTTTACTATATACCTTTATTTTCTTGTCTGTAAAATGGGAATATTTATGGAAAGAGATGTGAAGAGGATCCCTTCCTCTGTTACACTAGTATTCTCTTAGGTTTAGGTAATCTCACAGAGCTCCATCATCTTTAATGAGATAGAGACACATCTGAAAAATACAGGATAAGGAACAAGACCCCACTGAGCAAAACTGGGCAAATATAAAACCAAGGAAAGCCAACATAGTCAGCAAACTGTAATCTGCTGGTATGCATTTCTGGAGCCTCCAAAAGAGAGACTGGAAGTTTCCCATCTGGATGAACTTGGCAGGATGAGTTCCACAGAGATGTGCCTGATATCAACCAGACTTTCACTGCATCCCAAGGGCAGCCTTCCCATCATCTCAACCTCGCTTAGACTAACTGGAGGGCTATGGATTATTAATACCTCTCTCTCTCTCTCAAAAACCCAGTAATGTTTTTTAGGAGAGTGGTTCCCAAGCTAGCTGTAAATCAAAAGACTGAAAGTTTTCTTTTTTTTTTTTTAAACTAAAATCAATGGACCCTACTAAACCCAGAGATCCTGATTCAGTAGGTCTGAGGCAAGGCCAAGAATTTACATATATTTTAAGTGTTGCACAAAAGATTAGAACATGTAGCCAGGTTTGACAATGACTATTTTATAGGGGTTTTAAATCATTAAATGTGTGCAAAAGACCACATGAAAATACTCTTGATCTTTAATTCTAAGAGGCCGTAAGGACATTTCTGGAATGGTGCATGGGTGGAGCAGCTGACACGATGATGAGGCTGTGGAGTCCGGGACTGGGCTATGTGAAAAAAAAAATCTCAAAAACGTGTAAATGTAGGTAGCATGACAATGGACAATGGTTTCCCTTTCCTTTCACCTTTCTTCCAAGTTTTCCATAATGAGTTTTTAATTTTTTCATAAAGAAACAAAATTTTTTAATAAACAAAACCCACCTGACTACATCTAATGCTAGTGATGTTTGTGATGAAATTTAAGATTTGCTGCTATTACCATGATTTGCCACACGCTGTATTTCTGTTGTTGTTGTTGTTGTTTTTTTGCGGTACGCGGGCCTCTCACTGCTGTGGCCTCTCCCGCTGCGGAGCACAGGCTCTGGACGCGCAGGCTCAGCGGCCATGGCTCACGGGCCTAGCCTCTCCGTGGCATGTGGGATCTTCCCGGACCAGGGCACGAACCCATGTCCCCTGCATCGGCAGGTGGACTCTCAACCAGTGCGCCGCCAGGGAAGCCAGTTGTTGTTGTTTTAAAATGGAATTTAGGCACTTCAGGAAAACAAATTAGCTCTCCTGGCTCATCTAAGCAACCTTCAATTTTTCTATCTGAGGGTCAGCCTGAAGAGGTTTCAGTGGCCATGTCTGCCACCTGGGGAGATGTGAGGGTCTGACGCTGGAGCATTTCACAGGGTGTAATGCCGGCTGCTAAAATGATTTAATGGTCTTTCTTGTAGAAGGTTTTTGAAAAAAAAAAAAAAATCAATACAAAGCCTATCTGGCAGGCTATAAATAAATTCTTTTGAGCACTACACCCACTTTATGCAAAGCACTTGTATCAGTGAGAGATTAGCAGATTAGAAGTCTTCTGTTTAATAGAAATCTAGTTAAGAAGAATCCTTCCTGAGAGACCCAATATTTATAAGATAACTACACTAAGGAAAATAAGATGAAAGGGGCCATATCAGTATTTAGTCTCAAGACCATTCTAACAATTATTTTCACATGAATTAGAGAACTGGCATCAGAAACTATCAGGTGTAAACAGATTTATCTTGTTTGCAGTAAAGGAGTACTAGGATCTACTTTTCAGGGTCAAACGGCTTTGGAGCTTTTATTTACAAATTTTAAAAAGTACTAAGTAAAGTCAACAAGACTACATAATGGTATTACATGTACTTAATTTTAAAAATCCACCACAATGCTATTCCATTTCAAAAAATTTAATTAATGTTATTTATAAATTTTAATTTCTAAAATAACAAACATTTGTGACTGATTGAGGGCATGTATAGGGTTTAACTAATTAAATAAAACTAGTCTTTTTCCCAGACATTTTTTCCCCCTGTTCTGTTCCATTTCACTAACCTTTAGAGTTGGAATGTTAGAGTCAGATGTATGCCTTAGTATTAGATTCTCAAGGAAAAGATTTTGAAGACTAAACAAACCCAAAGGAATAAATGACGTTTTGAGAGAGAAACAAAGCAAAACTCTATTGGCAGCTTTCATAACTCTCTTTCCCTGTGAAGAAGTAAACATAAATTAGTACACATTTCTAAAACTAACACTGTAGAATATTGTCCTGCGAGATCTTGGCCTGCCTGTCCTGTCTAATTTCACTCCAGAACAATACTGGACCTAATGGTTTGTGATTCTTATAACCTCTCTAAGAAATCTTTGCCTGCCCCAAGGTCATAAAGATATTTTTCTGTTTTCTTTTAATAGCTTTATGGTTTTAGCTTTTACATTTAAAGTTTATGATATATATCAAATTGGTTTCTATGTATGGTGTGAGGTAGGGGTAGAGGTTCTTTATTTTCATACAAACAGTTGTCCTTTCTTTTCATACAGATAAATAGTTGCTCCAGCAGCATTTGTTA
This sequence comes from Grampus griseus, assembly GCF_964374135.1. NCBI lineage: Eukaryota > Metazoa > Chordata > Mammalia > Artiodactyla > Delphinidae > Grampus > Grampus griseus. The sequence goes on from NC_139009.1 coordinate 19,301,214, forward strand.
AAAAGCTTTTCCTTTCCCAATTGAATTGCTTTTGTGCCTTGTTGAAAGTCACTTGACCTTATATGTGTGCATATATTTTATGCACGATTTGCCTATCCTTTTGCCAATACCATACTTTCCTGATTACTGTGCCTTTAGAGTAAGTCTTTTTTTAAAAAAATATTTATTTGGCTGCACCGGGTCTTAGTTGTGGCACATGGGATCTTTAGTTGTGGCGTGTGGGATCATTAGTTGTGGCATGTGGGCTCTTCTAGCAGGCTCTTAGTTACAGTATGTGGGATCTAGTTCCCTGACCAGGGATCAAACCCGGGCCCCCCGCATTGGGAGTGTGGGGTCTTAACTACTGGACCACCACGGAAGTCCCTAGAGTAACACTTGATGTCAAGTAGGGTTGAATCCTCCAACTTTGCTCTTTTCCAAAACTGTTTTGGCTTTCTAAATATATTTGAAAATCAGTTGGCATTTTGATTGGTACTGAATTTACAGACCAATTAGGGAAAATATACCATTTTACTAATACTGAATCTTTTGAATATGGCTATATCTCTCCATTTATTAGGTTTTCTTTAATTTCTCTCAGCAATATTTTATAGTTTTCAGTCTTGAACATCTTTCATTAAATTTATCCATAAGAATTAGATGGTTTTTAATGTTACAGTAAATGTTATTTTTCCTAAATTTAATTCTTAATTGTTCACTGCTAGTAGATAGAAATACAATCAATTTTTATATACTGACTTTGTATGCTGCAACACTGCTATAAAGTCATGTATCTGTTCTAGTAGTGTTCTTGTAGGACTTTCCTTAGGACTTCCTATATAGAATCAGGTCATCTGCAAATAATGACAGTTTCACATCTTCCTTTACAATATTTATGTCTCTTTTTTCTTGTCATGCTGCACTGACTGGGACCCCCAGGACAATTTTGAATAGAGGTGGTGGAAGTAGACATCTATGACTTGTTTGCAATACTAAGGGGAAATATTCCAAAATTTAACCTTTAAGTGTCATATAAGCTATAGGGTTTTTGTAGTGTTCTTTACCAGGTTAAAGGAGTTTCTTCTACTCCTATGGTATTGAGAAGTTTTATCAAAAATGGACATTGTATTTTGACAAACTTTTTCTGCATCTATTGAAATATTATAATTTTCTTCTTTAAATTGCTAATATGGTGAATTACATAGGCTGATTTTCATGTGTTAAATAAATTTGCATTCCTAGGATAAACCTCACTTGATCATGGAGTATTATCCTTTTTACATATTGCTGGATTCAATTTGCTAATATTTTGTTAAGGATTTTTGCATCTGTGTTCATGATAGAACTTGGCCATCAACTTTCTTCTCTTGTAATGCCCTTGTATTATTTTGGTATCAGGTTATAGTGGCCTGATAAAATGACTTCTTTCTCTATTTTCTGAAAGTTTGTGCCAGATTGTTATGATTGTTATTTCTTCCTTAAACATATGATAGTATTCAACAATTAAGCCATCTGAGCTTAGAATTTTTATTTATTTATTTATTGATTGATTGATTTATGGCTGCGTTGGGTCTTCGTTGCTGCACACGATCTTTCTCTACTTGCGGAGAGTGGGGGCTACTCTTCATTGCAGTGCACAGGCTTCTCATCGCGGAGGCTTCTCTTGTTGCACAGAACGGGCTCTAGGCATGCAGGCTTCAGTAGTTGTGGCACACGGGCTCAGTATCTGTGGCTTGCAGGCTTTAGAGTGCAGGCTCAGCAGCTGTGGCACACGGGCTTAGTTGCTCCACGGCATGTGGGATCTTCCCGGACCAGGGCGCGAATCCGTGTCCGCTTCATTGGCAGGTAGATTCTTAACCACTGTGCCACCAGGGAAGTCCCTGAGCTTAGAATTTTTGAAGTTAATTATTAATTCAATTTCTTTAACAGATTTAGGACTATTTAGATTTTCTATTTATTCTTATGTCAGTTTTGTTAAATTGTATCTTTCAAGAAATTTGTCTACGTCAGCTAGGTTGTCAAACTTACTGGCAAAAAGTTGTTCATAATATTCTTATCATCCCTATAATGTTTATAGGATCTGTAGTATGTCCCTTATTTCATTCCTGATATTGGTAATTTGCATTTTTTCTTCCTTCTTTTCTCTTTAAACTGAAGTATAGTTGATTTATAATATTGTGTTAGTTTCACGTATACAGTACAGTGATTCAGGGTTTTTGCAGATTATATTCCATTACAGGGTATTACGAGATAATAGGTATAATTCCTTGTGCTATATAGTAAAGCTTTGTTGCTTATCTATTTTATGTATAGTAGTTTGTATCTGTTAATCCCATATCCCTAATATGTCCCTCCCTGCCTCCTTCTCCCCTTTGGTAACCACAAGTTTGTTTTCTATGTCTGTGAGACTGTTTCTGTTTTTGTATATACATTGATTTGTATCATTTTTTAGATTCCACATATAAGTGATATTGTATAGAATTTGTCTTTCTCTGTCTGACTTATTTCACTAAGCATAATATTCACCAGGTCCATCCATGTTGCTGCAAATGGCAATATATATTTATTTATTTATTTATTTACTTATTTATTTATGGCTGCATGGGGTCTTTGTTGTTGCGTGTGGGCTTTCCTTTCTCTAGTTGTGGCGAGCAAGGGCTACTCTTTGTTGTGGTGTGCAGGCTTCTCATTGCGGAGGCTTCTCTTGTTGCGGAGCACAGGCTCTAGGCGCACGGGCTTCAGTAGTTGTGGCACATGGGCTCAGTGGTCGTGATGCGTGGGCTTAGTTGCTCCATGGCATGTGGAATCTTCCTGGACCATGGATCAAACCTGTGTCCCCTGCATTGGCAGGCGGATTCTTAACCACTGTGCTACCAGGGAAGTCCCGCAAATGGCAATATTTCATTCTTTTGTATGGCTGAGTAATATTCCTGTGTGTGTGTGTGTGTGTGTGTGTGTGTGTGTGTGTGTGTGCATGCACATCTCTCACATCTTCTTAATCCTATCATCTGTTGATGGGTACTCGGGTTGCTTCCATGGCTTGCTTATTGTAAATAGTGCTGCTATGAACACTGGAGTGCATGTACCTTTTCGAATTAGTGTTTTCATTTTTTCCAGATATACACCCAGGAGTGGAATTGCTGGATCGCATGGTAGTTTTATTTTTAGTTTTTCAACTGAGCCCACGTGCCACAACTACTGAAGCCTGCACGCCTAGAGCCTGTGCTCCACAACAAGAGAAGCCATTGCAATGAGAAGCCCATGCACTGCAATGAAGAGTAGCCCCTGCTCGCCACAACTTGAGAAGGCCTGCACACAGCAATGAAGACCCAACGCAGCCAATAAATAAATAAATAAATCTATTAAAATAAATAAATAAAGTAATGCAAATTTCTGCTACTCTACTGGAATCCTCTATTTACTCACCATGTTTCCTGCCTCTGCAGCCAGCCGGGCAGCATAGCGAGCTATAAGCCGGTGTTCCTCATCCAGTCGGCTAGGACTGTCCAGGACACTGCCAAGGAGATAAAAATTCAACAGGTATCTATTAAACATCCCCTACTCTTGCTTCTCTCTCAGAAAGAACAGATGGGAGAAACACTTGTGAAAAAGAATGGTAACAAAAGAAATGGAGACCTGAATCATAGATACTAATGGTCTTCTGAGACAAAGAGGATTTAGAGAAATGACGAGGCCACGCATGACATTTCTCTTCGGCAGTATATCACTGTTGCTCTCACACCTTCAGAGGGGACACTTCTTTTTGAATGCAAGGGCTGAGAAAAGACAGGGCATCTATAAAGCTTGAGGGAGTGATTTCCCATCAACTGTTTTAAGAAAACCTCATGACTTTTAGATATAGGTCTTGAATTCAAAAAGCCCGAAAGAAAACTAAAGCATCTTGAAAAACAGAGGGCTGAGGAAAAGTACCCTTAACACTGGCTGAGCAAAACTGAGGAACCTAAGCTAAGGCAGGCTTACAATATGGTAAAGTTGGGGAAGATGCCGTCAAACGTTCCCCTTCAGTGCCTCTTTCTCTTCTTTTACCATGCTTGTTCTACAACTGGAGCCCCATTTTAGAGTGAATTAATTTAGTTCATTACTCTTAACAAGAGTTCCAGCATTCTAAAAATTTAGAGATCCAGTACGGTGGGATGTCAGAAAGTGCCGCACCTGAATAAAAGAAGGTTCTTGAGCAGGAGGCTAGCTCTGTGTATATGTGCTGCTCACATGGAACTTCTTGCTGATGATGACTGACATCTTTAATTTAGCATGTGATGTCAACTGCTGTTTATTTATATCAGGGCACTCCTAGATTAATCAGGACTGTGGCTATGTAATTCTTCTTTGTTTAAGTCTGACAGATGTTTTAAGGCAACAGTAATAATGATGACTAAGTGATGAGAGATGGCTGTCGTGGCTTGCTTCTACTTTGGCTCTAGGTTCTTGGAGTTCCACAAACCCCTGACTGGAATTTAACAGTATGACAAAATATGAAATGTGAAAAAAATTAAAGACATGAGTTCAATAGTCATCAAATCTTGTTATAATTACTGAGGGGAATCTGGGAAGGATGGAGTTTAATCAATAGAAACCTGTCTGGACTTTTCATGCATGAAATCAACTGTGTTTTTCCTAGATTTTTTTTTTTTTTTAAGCATCCTATATTTCTATCTCTGTGGCTAACTCTTAAGCTTAACTTGGTCTTTCCTCTAGGATGGATTTTTTTTTTTTTTTTTTTTTTGCGGTACGCGGGCCTCTCACTGTTGTGGCCTCTCTCGTTGCGGAGCACAGGCTCCGGACGCACAGGCTCAGCAGCCATGGCTCACAGGCCCAGCCGCTCCGCGGCATGTGGGATTTTCCCGGACCAGGGCACGAACCCGTGTCCCCCGCATTGGCAGGCGGAATCTCAACCACTGCGCCACCAGGGAAGCCCTAGGATGGATTTTTTAAAAATGTGCTGCCACTGTCACTGCTTTCTGGCAATGACACTTCTCAACACTATATAATTTTAGGTGTGCAAATGTCAGTCTCTAGCATATATAACCATTTTCTCAAAAGATGATCTTGTAATAAGAACATGCTACCATCAGTTGACTTTAATACTTTAGGGTCAAGACCCCAAGGTCAGGGCTGAACTATAATACTTGTGCCTTAAAGATGCTTGTCTGAAATAAAAGGACTATCTTTATCTTGTAAATAACAACAAAATGAACATTTAACAACACAAGTGGATAACTACTATGGAGGAAACGGCAGCTTAAGAAGTGGGACTTAAAGTGGCTGACCTCTGTTTTCTGGCAAGGGACACAATAGGTTTCTCTGTGCAGAAGAGCTCCTGCTTCTCCACCACATTCCATGTCCCTAGGAAGGTTAATTTTATCTGTCATTCATACCCGAGTGTGGATGACATGATTGCTTTAACTGGCTATGCTTTCAAGCCAGAAACTAGAACTTTATGTTGATGAGAGGTTTTATGGTCAATGAAAACTATGAGGGAAATTAGAAAGGTTCCTTATTCTTTTGCCTGAGCTGATTTTCATTCTCAGAATTAGTTAGCCAGGAAATTTCTGACTTCTTTGAGGGAGCACGAAGCTCAGCTCCTTAGACTATAAATCAAGAAGAGATGCAGTACTCACCCAATCCTCACGCTCTTCCAAGGCTCCTGGCCACCAATTCTTGCTCAGGGAGCCTAATCCCTAAGCCGTAAGACTTGAGGATCTCAGTTAAACTTAGCATAAATCTTCCTGGGCTATCAGCTAGTAGTGTCTGTTTAACATTCTGCTGCTATATTCACCATGGAAATTTTTAATAACTTGGACAATTGCCCTTACTGATAATAAATAAGCTGTCCTGCCAGCGTTAAGAAAACTCTCTTCCTAGAGACCAAGGGGCTGGGATAGAGTGCTCAGAAATCATCTGCTGGATGAGGAGACACTCTGTGATACAATGCACAATTATCAGGCATCCCTCCTACAGAATAAGCCTATTAAACATAGTTGGGAGGTAGGAGAAGCCAACAGTCTAAGGCTTTAGAGATAGGTAAACGCCTAAAAGTAGTAACGCCACTTGGTCATACTGGGAAAACTATGTGAAATGCTATGAAGTATAATACTTAAAACAGTCCTTTTCAAGGATATATATTTTATTTTATTATTTTTTTTAATTAATTAATTTAATTTATTTATTTTTGGCTGTATTGGGTCTTCGTTGCTGCACGCGGGGTTTCTCTAGTTGCGGCGAGCGGGGGCTACTCTTCGTTGCGGTGTGTGGGCTTCTCACTGCGGTGGCTTCTCTTCTTGAAGAGCACGGGCTCTAGGCACACGGGCTTCAGTAGTTGTGGCTCGCGGGCTCTAGAGCGCAGGCTCAGTAGTTGTGGCGCACGGGCTTAGTTGCTCCGTGGCATGTGGGATCTTCCCAGACAAGGGCTCAAACCCGTGTCCCCTGCACTGGCAGGTGGATTCTTAACCACTGCACCATCAGGGAAGCCCCAAGGATATATATTTTAAAGTTGATTATTAATTTATTTTTCGGTTATCATGGAGAATAAGAGCTTCCCATGAAGCCATGGCATGTTAAGGGCAAAACTAAGATCAAAATTTAAGGTTCCAGCCTCTCTCATGTGTTTAAGTTTATAAAAATTATAGTTTTCTCTCTAAGAATAAGAATCTCAGGTTGTTTGGCACAGAGACTCTGCTGCTATGTAAAGGGGATTATTTAAACTTTACCTGCCATTCTCCTTGCAGAATGGTGGCAGGTGTGGGCATGGACTGGGCAGGTGGCTTTGGGCCTGAATGTAATGGCACTTTGTTTGGTATTAACTCTTTTTTTTTTTTTTTTTTTTTTTTTTGGTATTAACTCTTTTAAAGGGTTAACTTTGCTATAGTTAGTGGTTATAGTGGTTATCAAATGTTTTTCCACCATAATCCACTGAGGGATCAGTCATATTCCCATATTAACAGTAGTTCCAGGGAAAGAGGTATTTGGGTCTATTATAATACATATAATTATTATAATACACAGAGGTATACATAGTTTGGTAAAAGTCTCTCAGGTGACAATAACCCAATACCACTGTTGAAAATCACTGGTTTAAATAATCAACAATGATAGGTTTTGGGGAACAGATGAAGATGCAACATGTAAAGATGTAACAAGGTGATGGTGTCAAAGCCCCCAGATAAGACAAAGTGTGTTGACCAATCCTAAACTTTGAATGTCGACAGAAACATTTCATTATTTAGGCAAGAATGAACAGTAAGAGTTTGCATCAAATACCTCTGTGAATACACATCTTTGGGACCGCACATTTCTCTGAGGTTTATACACTCTTTAAGTGTAACCTAAAGGAAGGGAACTCCACTCTAAAGAATTTCTGACTATATCTTTAGGTAAGTGCCTAGGTTTGGCAAGGCTCCTTCTCTTTTAGAAGCCAGTGCTTTAGCAATTATTTAAACTCCGCCAAACATAGCTGGTAGCTTCTCAAGAAAAACCCCACATGCAGAGCTTTTTCCAGCTGGCAACCCCAGGTTACAGAGCTCTCCCTCCCTTTGATCAGCCCTTGGCCACCCGCCTGCTGCTGCTCTACCACTGACCGTGCACAGTGCTGCAGACGGGCCACAAAGGAGGCTATCAGCGCATGCTCATCGGCCAGGTGACTGGGTATATCCTGGCTATACTGTAACCTAGGAACAACGGAGGCAAAGACAGCAAGCGTGACACAGACACAAGCAAGAAATGAACATGGATTAAAATGGGCAAACGTCAAAGAAAAACAGAAAAGAAAATCAAGATAAGGAAAACAATAAAAAACCACAATGCATAATGGAATGTGGTGCTAGACCATAGGGAATACATCACACAAATCCTTTAAACAAAACCAATCCCTTAGAAGAGAGCTTTGGCGGACTGACACTACAGCCCTTGAGAGGGAGAAGCCAGGGAGGAGCCACCAAAGCACCTGGCCCACCAGTTCTGGGCTCTGCAATGGATGCACTTTTTAGGAAATGCCTTCTGGCAGGAAAACTGAGGGAGAGTGGTTCCATTTAATCACTAAGTGGCCCCTTAATGCTTCCATAGCTTTTGTCGACATGTAAGAGTTTTCAGTGTTACCTCATAATACCAGTTAAGCCTTTTTATTTCTATAAGGACACTGCCTTTAGCATCATTCTATTTTCTCCCATAAAACTGGTACTTAAACCAAACTTGTTAGGATCGTATTTAATTGTAAGACAATGTTGCATAGAATCTGAGTGAGGCTCTCTCTTATAGATATATGGAAGGTCCTTAAGCACATGATCTTTTTTTTTTTAACTTTCTACTACAGAAGTATTAAAATATGTGCAAAAATAGAAAGAGTAATCTAATGACTACCCTTCACGTACCCATCAGCAAAGTTCAACAAAAATGAACATTGTCAACTTGTTTAATTTATTCTTCCTTCTCCCAACGTTTTGTGCAGGAGGAGGTGGCTAGAGTAATCCCAGACAATTTATTATTTCACCTGGGAATACTTGAGCCTGTACATCTATCAGATACAGAAGGAATTTATACAACCTGAACATCATTATCACACCTAAAAAAAAAAAAATCACAAAAATTCTTTAATATCTTAGTCCATCTGAAAATTTCCGCAAATCTTAAAAAAAATACCCTTTTACAGTTTAAGTCAAGATCCAAACAAGGTCTGCACTTTGCACTTGGTTGATATGTTTCTTTTATGTCTGTGTTTGATTATACGTTTCTGTTTTTAATCTATAACAGTTCTTCCTTTTCCCTGTTTCTTCCATGTCATCTACGTGTGAATAAAACAGGTTACCTTGTAGCATATCCTACATTTTGAAGGCGTCATTTAATTTGTTTCTCTAGTCCCTGTGGGGTCAGATCTAGATGTTGACTGAAGTTTTTGTTTTTGTTTTGTTATTGAGAAGGGGCTAGAATCCATCATATGTAATATGATGTACTTATAAATCAAACAGGAGGCACATAACGGAATGGAATGTAAATACTGATCAGTGGATTCAGATGTTCTCCATTTGTAATGGAGAGATTCACATCTCTCCATTACAAAATCCTCCATCAACTTTTCACCTAATAATTTTAGCATTTACTAATAGTTCTTGCCTAAATACATTATTTCATGAGGGGTTGCAAAATGTTGACTTTCCGATTTTATCATCTGTTGCTCATTTATTAATTTCTTCTATTGTTTATTGTGAAATACTCTCATTCAGGAAAGGTAAAACCAAATGGTTGATATTTCTTATTATTTAACAACAACAACAGAAAAACAAGTTAGTGCCTTAGGAGGTTTTTTTTTTTTGTATAATTATGAACTCATAGATTTTTATGTATCTGATGTGTTTCAATCCATTGCAATCATCTTTTTGGTGTTCAAACTGTCCTAACTGTGGCCAGTGGGAACCCCTGGAAGCAGGCTCTGGTGTTCTTCTGACATATCCATTAAAGCTTATTAGCTTCCTTGTTTGTACAATAAGATGCCCCAATCTCATCTTGTATATGCTGCTCCGCACTTGGAATCAACCATTCTTCCCAGGATCCCAGGTTCCCTTTACTGAGAAAGAGCGCTCAGAGGCCACAGGCAGGGTACTAGAGTGCTTATGGTTCTTGGGGTGTCACTGCTTCTAGGTCTTTTCAGTGGATAAAGCTAGGAAATTTTTATATTTTAGAGAGAATAAAACTAAGTTCTCTCACCACTTTCAGATGTCATTCCATTTTCTAGCTTGCATTATTTTTATTGAGAACTCATTGGAAAACTTTATCCTTGTTCCCCTGTATGTAACGTCTTTTTTTCTCTAGCGGCTTTTAGTATTTTCTCTTTATCATTGTGATTTTTTTTTGCGATTTGATTGTGATGTGTCTTGGTGTGTTTTTCTCTGTGTTTATCCTGCGTACTTATAGTTTGTTGAGCATCTTGTATCTGTGGGTTTATAGTTTTCATCAAAGATGTAAAAATTTATTTGGAAATTTGGAAAAAATTATTTCCTTGAATAATTCTTCTCTTCCCCCTCTGTTAGACTGTTTGACATTGTCCCAAAGGTCACTGAGGCTCTGTTCGTTTTTCAGCCATTTTTCTCTCTGTGCTTCATTTTGGATAGTTTGTATTGCTATGTCTTTAAGTTCAGTGAACTTTTATTCTGCAATTTCTAATCTACTGTTAAGTCTATCCATTGAATTTTTCATTTCAGGTATAATCCTTTTCAACTCTATAAGTTCTCTTTTTATTTTAAAAGTTTTGATGGAAGTAGACTATATGTGCAGAAAGTTCCAGTAACATTTAAACTTGGTTCTTTTTTATTTCTCACATTTTCTCCACATTATGTTGATATTTTCTTTTATATTTTTGATACTTATCATGGCTGCTTTAAAGTCCATGTCTGCCAGTTGTATCACGTCTGTTATTTCTGGCTCTGTTTATATTGACTAATTCTCTCCTGGTTACGGTCATACTTTCCTGCTTCTTCTTATGTCTTCTAATTTTTCACTGGATGGTGCAAATCCTGAGTATTATGTTGCTGAACATCTGGATTTTGTTGTCTTCCTTGAAAGAATCCGGCAGTCATTTAATTTCCTTGTGAACAGCTTGATCCTTGTGAGGCCTGGGTTTAAGCTTCATTAGCGCAGAACTCGAGTAACCTTTATTTAGGGCCAATTTCACCCTGCTCCTAAGATGTGGTCTTCCTGGGGTCTTTACTGAATGCCTCAAGTGTTCAATGATATCTCTCTACTCTGGTTGGTTGGAACTCAAACAACTATGTGAGCTCAGGTAGTTGTTGCACTTTCAAAACTCCAGGAGTTGTTCTTTCCCAGGTAGTTGTTCTTTGCTGGTCTTGTGAAATCTCATTCTACGCAAATACAGCTTAGTTTTCAGCCAAAGACTCAAGAGATCTGTCTTCAGATTTATTGAGCTCTTTCTCTGCACAATTCCTCCTCTCTGGTGTTTTGCTCAGCAAATTCCGGCCTCCCTAAACTCCAATCTCTACCTTCTTACTCTCAGCAAGACTGCCTTGCTCTGCTTGTATTCCGCACTATAGTTTGGCAAATGTGTTCTAGCAGAAAACCTGGGCAATCATAGGGCTCTCTCATTTGTTTCCCTTCCCTCAGGAATCAGTCCCATGCTACTTACTAATTCCTGAAAACAGTTGTTTCTTATATTCAGACCAGTTTTCTAGTAGTTTATAGCGGGAGAGCTACTCTGTTACCAGTTAGTTCACCATGATCAGGGTGGAAGTTCTCGCTGTAGTAACTTATTTTTATCATACTTTTGTAAAGTATCAATCCACTTCAAACTAGAAATTGAAACAAAACAAAACTGCGTCTTTATGGCAGATAGATTGAGAAGTAGGCTCTATCACCCTGCACACCATTACAGAGGCTTTAGCTTTTACTGTGGTATTAGAAGTTACTGGAAGGTTTTGAGCAGAAGTGAGGTATGATATATTTTAATAGGATCATCTGCTCTAGGAACAATGAAGTGCCAGAGGGCAAGGGAAGAAGCAGGCAATTTGAAGCCTACTGGACATTCCAGATGAAAGACAAGAGTTGCTAGGAAATAGGAGTAGCAGCAGAAGTGATAATAAATAGAAAGATCTTGGGTAGGTTTTGACAGTGATTTTGGATAGATCTGATCTAATAATCTGACAGTTTAGATGGGGGAAGAATCAAGGGTTCTGACCAAGCAACTAGGAGAATGGGATTGCCATTCACTGAGATGGGGAAGATTATGGAAGAAGTACATTTGGTGGCAGAAGATACAGAACTCAGTTTAAAACATGCTAATTATGAAATATGTATTAAATATCCAAAGAAGATACTGATTAGGAGGAAGATATGCGAGGGAAAAAGGGAAAAGCTCAGGGAAAAGTCTGGGCCAGAAAAATAAGTTTGGGAGTTACCTGTATGCAGATGTTACTGAAAGCCACGAGTATGGATGAGATCACCTACAGTGAGTGAACACAGACAGAAAAGAGAAGTGGCCCTTCTGGTATGCTAACATTTACAGGTCAAAGAGGTATGGAAAAACCAGCAAAGGAGGCCAAGAAGGAATAGGAGGAAAACCAGAACACAGTATCTGGAGGCAAGCGCAGAAAGTGTTTCACATAGAAGGGAGTGATCATCTACATCAAATGCCACTGATAGGTCAAGCCAGATAAGTCCTGAGAATTCACCACTGGATTTAGCATGTGGAAGTCACTGGTCTCCTTGACAGGAGTGGTTTTGGTAGAGTAATGGGCAGTGAAAATCTGACCAGGGTGTGTTCCAAAGGAAATGGGAGAAGAGAAACTGGAAACATTTACTACGGAGGCAACAGTCCATTAAACTCCATTTTAGTGTTATATGAAGACTGCTATTCAGAACTACTGTTGTTTGCCAGATAATTAGGGATGGAAGCCAAAATGAGAAGCATTAACAATAGCTGCCTATGGTAAATAAGGAATTTACATGTCCATGAATTTTCTGACAATTTTGTTTGGGGCATGGATGTTATATCATTCTACTCACATTCAAAACCGTACCTGTTTTCCCAGATTTACTTTTTGAATTTAAACTCTTTCCTTTTTTGATTATGCATATATGCATAAAATGTGTTGCAATGTGTACATGCAACACATATACAACCCCCAACTTACAAACAGATTTTGCTTTAGAAATCTGTTTTTCTAAAGCAGAGTCAATAGTTTGGAATAGTTTGGAACCCCATAAAATAATAAAAATAATAATTGTTCTATTTCTAAGCTGTTAAACATTAATTCAATCCATAAAAGTAGGTGATTTTCATGCCTGAGTATACAACAGTTTGAATAGCACTTCTGATGGAAATTGGACATTTGAGTCAATGTTTGGAGTACCTACTAGGCATCAGTACTGTGCCAGGAGATGAGGACACCACAGCAAGCAAAACCCAGACATGGCTGCTGCTTTCTTGATGCTAACAGTCAAGCAGAAAAGAGATGATCACAAAAATAAGTAAAATTGCAAATGTAATGAGGGTTACAATGAGAAGGACAGTTTTCCTATGAGAAGACATAATAGTAGGATTTTACCCAATTAGGGAGATCAGCAAAAGCAAGGATGAGTAGAATGAACCAGACTTAGAGAGAGGAGTGACAATGAAATGAACACGTTTCTCCCCGGGTACCCTAAAGAGCGTTCTTTCCCTCACAAGGCATCCCCCAACTCTAAACCAATGGTAAAAATGAGCACAGTTGCGGCCAGAGGGTTCTGATGGGACTGGTAGGGTCAAAGGCAGCATTTCTTTTTTTTTTTTAAATAAATTTATTTATTATTATTTTATTGTTGGCTGTGTTGGGTCTTCGTTGCTGTGTGCAGGCTTCTCATTGCGGTGGCTTCTCTTGTTGCAGAGCACGGGCTCTAGGTGCGCGGGCTTCAGTAGTTGTGGCTCGCGGGCTCAGGAGTTGTGGCTCACGGGCTCTAGAGCGCAGGCTCAGTAGTCGTGGTGCACGGGCTTAGTTGCTCCATGGTATGTGGGATCTTCCCGGACCAGGGCTCGAACCCGTCCCCCTGCATTGGCAGGCGGATTCTCAACCACTGCGCCACCAGGGAAGTCCCAAAGGCAGCATTTCTAAAAGTGCGTTTCCCCAGATTTCTTCCTTCAGAACTCTCAAGCTTTTACTGAATCAAATTATCTGGGAACGAGGCCTGGGAATCTGCATTTGAAATGAGCTGCCAGTGCTCCAGGTGCACACTGCAGCGTGAGAACTGCTCTCCAAGATGATGGGGGCTTTGGAGCCTAGGTGATAATCTCCAGTGGTAGCAAGAGAGGGCGCATTTGGCCAAGGTTAAGAGCACACCTGTGGGGACAGGCAGCAAGGGGAAGGGATCTGAGGTGGGGGAGGTCGGAATGAAGGGTAAGCAGCGGTGGGACAAGGTCAGAGGCAGTACAAGCATGCGAGAGGCAGTGTGCAGCCCTGGTAGCGGAATTATTTACTAAGTAGGAGGCAGCAGAGCGTAGCAACTGAGAGCACAGGCTTCGGAGTCAGGCAGTCTTGGGTTTAATCCAAACTCTGATACTTATTAGCTGTGTGAGTTTGAACATTAACCTCTCTATGTCTTAGTCCTCTCATCTGTAAAATAATAATAATATAAAATCTGCCTCATGAAATTTACTTTAGAGAGTGTTGGGAGGATTAAATAAGATAACATAGTCATCATTACCAACAAAGTACCTGTGACCCATCAGGTAATTTTATAGGTCTTCTTTTGTTTGTTCTCAGAACAATCTTCCATAAAAGGTATTGCTGTAATCCTCACAACTTTATATTCCAGCCCTGACCTCTCCCTGGAGCTCTAGAATCATGTATTTGATGCCTGTTCAACATCTCCCCTTGCATGCCTAACAGGCATCTATCTCAAACCCAACATGTTCAAAATAGAATTCTTGATTCTCCTCACCCTACTTCCTCACCTGCCACTCCCCCAGACTGGCCAGTTTAAATAAAAAGCATCCCCATTTACCCAGTCATCAAGCCAAAAGCTGAGTCGTCATCTTAATTTCTCTCTTTTCCTCATGCTCCACATCTAATCTCTTAACAAGTCCTGCTGGCCCTACTTTCAAAATAGCTCCCCAGGGACTTCCCTGGTGGCGCAGTGGTTGAGAATCCGCCTGCCAATGCAGGGGACACGGGTTCAAGCCCTGGTCCAGGAAGATCTCACATGCTGCGGAGCAACTAAGCCCGTGCGCCACAACTACTAAGTCTGTGCTCTAGAGCCTGCGTGCCACAAGCACTGAAGCCTGTGTGCCTAGAGCCTGTGCTCCGCAACAAGAGAAGCCACCGCAATGAGAAGCCCACGTACTGCAATGAATAGTAGCCCCTGCTCGCCGCAATTAGAGAAAGCCTGCCCGCAACAACGAAGACCCAACGCAGTCAAAAATAAACAAACAAGTAAATAAATACACAAAACAGATCCCCAAAGCGGCCACTCTCACCACCTCCACTGCTGCCATAATTTCTCATCTGGAATTTCTCACCCAGTGCCGCTTGGTCTACTCCAAGAGCCTCTTAACTGGTCTCTCTTCTTCCACTCTTGTCCTCTACAGCTGAGCCTCCACACTGTGGAGATTTTTTAGCAACAAATCAATTCGGAGGGGTGATGAAGATGTTCTAAAATCGGTTGTGGTAATGGCTGCACAACCCTGTGGATACACTAAAAACCACTAAATGGTACACTTTAAATGGATGAGCTGTATAATATATGACTAATACCCCAATAATCTGCGTAAAAAATAAATCAACGATTCTGAAACTGCCACACACGCTACTAGAACTGACCGAATAAGTAAACAGATGGTGACTGATGGAGTCAGCCTTCTCAGTGTTAAAGAGGGAAGTTACAGCTAACCAAGAGGGGACAGCTGGAGTGAGCCAGGTGCTACTGCATTAGAACCTGCTACTCCAGGATAACTCATGTCCTTTATTTCTCAGCCCTCAATGAAACAAGCAGGCAATATTATAAGATGCTACGTGCTTGAAATAACTGAAGAAGAAAATCCCTTATCCTAGCAGAAGAAGTGCTAATAAGAGGCAAGCAGCAAGATCTGGAGCAAAGGAATAGGTTCCTGGATAAAGCCTGGTGAGTCCTTGCCCTCAGGGAGCTAAGAGTCTAGAAAGGCGTGGAACAAACAGGTAATTACAACAGTGGGATATGTACAAGGTGTTACAGATCACAGAAGATGAACACTTAATCTAGTTTTAGGATTTAGGGAAGGCTTCCTGGAGGGGTTGAAGCTAAGTTAAGAAGGCAGAATTAGATGACAAGGAGAGGGGAATAACAGGAAAAAGGATGGGAAGCACCAAGGCGGAAGCAGCATATGCAGAAACCCGCTTGGGGAACTGTGAGTGATTAAGTAATTCTGAGTGTAGATGCCAAGTAGAAAGAGTGGAATAGGTACGGCTGGAGAGGCTAGCAAGGGTCAGCTCAGAAATGAAGAATGTGGGCTTTATCCTGCAGAACTGCA